>NW_017619638.1:117461-717461 GCF_001879475.1 Ipomoea nil | reverse complement strand
ACCCAAGAGTGATGAGAGCATCTTCCTTGGCTACTCTCCGAACAGTCGTGCCTACAGAGTCTACAACAAGAGGACTCAGTCTGTGATGGAGTCAGTAAACGTGGTTATCGATGACAACCCAGAAGAATCAGTAGACTCAATAGTGATAGAGTCTTCTCTAAGTGATCCAGATGCGAGTAATAACAACAGTCAACTCAAACCACAAAAATCGTCAGATGAAGATCAAGAAAGTTCGGAACAGGAGATAGATCTCATGAATGATGTTCGTAAAGACAAACCCACCAGAACTCAGAAAAACCATCCATCAGATAACATTATTGGAGATCCATCAGATGGGATGAAGACCAGAAGCAGAATAAGAAATAATCTGACAGAAATATCCGGGTCTGCTTGCTATACCTCAAAGATAGAACCCAGAAATGTCAAAGAACCCTTATAGGATGATCTGTGGATCAAGGCAATGCAGGAGGAACTACATCAGTTTGAGCGGAATCATGTCTGGAATCTTGTACCAAGACCTGATGGTGTCAACGTAATTGGAACGAAGTGGATCTTTAAAAATAAAACTGATGAAGCCGGGAATATAGCCAGAAACAAAGCTCGGTTAGTTGCTCAAGGTTACACTCAGATTGAAGGGATTGACTATGACGAGACTTTTGCTCCTGTAGCTAGACTCGAGTTAATCAGAATCTTGCTGGCTGTCACATGCATTTTGGGTTTTACATTATATCAGATGGATGTCAAGACAGCATTTCTGAATGGGTATCTCCATGAAGATATCTATGTGGCTCAACCTAAGGGTTTTGAAGATCCAGAACATCCTTCTTATGTCTATAAGCTTCGAAAAGCTCTCTATGGTCTTAAACAAGCCCCACGGGCATGGTATGAACGACTGACACAGTATTTGCTCCAGCATGGGTATAAACACGGAAGTGTTGACAAAACTCTGTTTGTAAAAACTACTGGAAGTCATGTAACCATAGCTCAAATCTATGTTGATGACATTGTGTTTGGATCAACCCTGCAGAAATACACTGATGAGTTGGTAAAAGTGATGGAGGAAGAGTTTGAAATGTCCATGGTTGGTCAACTGACATACTTCCTAGGTCTACAGGTCAAGCAAAGTTCTAAAGGATACTTTATTTCGCAAGAGAAGTATGCTAAGAATCTTGTCAAAAAGTTTGATCTGGAATCATGTAAATCATCCAGAACACCTATCTCCACCTCTACAAAAGTATCGAAAGATGAAACTGTTGTATCAGTGGATAACACAGTCTATCGTAGCTTGATAGGCAGTCTGCTGTATCTAACAGCCAGTCGACCAGACATAATGTTCAGTGTAGGAATCTGTGCAAGGTATCAATCTGACCCAAAGGAATCTCATCTGATAGCTGCAAAACGCATTCTGAAATACGCTAAAGGAACGATACAGTATGGACTCTGGTATTCCAAGGACAGTGAACTGAATCTGGTTGCATATTGTGATGCTGATTGGGCAGGGAATATTGATGATCGGAAAAGTACTTCTGGAGGATGTTTCTTCGTTGGTAAAAACTTAGTATCATGGCTAAGCAAGAAACAGAATTCAATCTCATTAAGCACTGCAGAGGCAGAATACATAGCTGCAGGTGGTTGCTGTACTCAGTTGGTATGGATGAAACAGATGTTTCTGGATTATGGTCTTACTCAAGGAACAATGACACTCTTCTGTGACAATGTCAGTGCTATTAACATCTCCAAGAATCCTGTTCAACATTCTAGAACGAAGCATATTGACATCAGGCATCATTACATCAGAGACCTGGTTGAATCCAAGGAAATTGAACTGGAATACATTCAGACTGACAAACAACTGGCGAACATTCTGACTAAGCCATTGGATGCTAATCGTTTTGAAATTCTCATATCTGCTCTGGAATTTGCAGAATTGACTGATTAAAGCAGTTGGTCTGTCAGAGAGGAGTTGGTGTATACGGGTCAGTGTTATGATTTGACTTTCCTTAATGACTCCTCTCTATTTATGTTAAGAAGATTATTTAACCTTATGTTTCTCAGAGATATCTTAAAAGATCTTAATTTCTTTTCGAATTTCAAATTTCCTTGGGTTCCGTTTCCTTCCTAAAAAGGAGCTGTACCGTTGTGTCAATCAATCGCATCTACATGATATTTGACAAGCCGCATTAATTAGGGTTCATCACCCTTAAGCCTATTTGATACCGGGTCAAGAAGAAAAACACATCTTCGATCACCACAGCTCTCAACTTTCCATCTCTCTTGCATATCTGCCTTCAGTGATCTTCTCTTCTCTTCGCACTTAATCTTCAATGGCGGACCCTGTAAGAAACATCATTATCAAACTTGGAAGCAAGACACACTCTCCAAAGGTGGCCCTTAAGCACATTCAGACGCTGCTGCAGTTTGCTATGAAGAAAAAGCTCAAACTTGATCCTCTGCTTCGTGACGAGATTCTGGTAACTGTTATGTCCAACTATCCAGAGTTTTATGCAGAATGGTCTGAAGATGATGCGACTGAACTGCTTATGATGGTTTCTGAAGCCAGTGATGAAGTTTCTCCAGTATATATTCCAGAACCCTTGGATGGAAATCGGGCCGAGGCATTCCTTCAATACTTTGCACATCGAGCTCTAGAATTGGTTGAGGCCTCTCGACGGCAAGCGGAGGCGCACCCTCTGTATCTCGAAGCTGCTCAAAAAGAGGCAAAACACAGACAGGAGATCCTCCGAAACAGGTCAAACAATTCTGAAACTCCTATTGAAATCTCACCAGATAAACCTGATGTTTCTGCTACCCCATCTTGTGTGCCTGTTATTTCTGAAAATTTAACTGCTTTGGATTCCGAGAATCCCCCTGTGAATGTTGATTCTACATCTCTGCCTGTGAGTGAGTCTGTTGGTGTGAAAACTGATGTCTTGCATGTGTCTGATGAGAAAGAAAAGTCCTCTGATGAGCCAAATAAATTGAGTTTAGTTGTTTATGCTTCTGATAATGTTGCCCTGCCTCCGATTGAGATTGTTGATGACTCTAAAGAAACTTGCTCTGCTGTTGATACTCCTGTCTTACCTGCTACTGTTGAAACTGTTGTTTTATCAAGCCCCCACAAGTCTGAGAAAACAGGTGGAATTCCTGTTTACACTGCAACATCTTTAGGAGAGAGTCTGGACCATGTGCGACACTTTGCTGGGCTACCATCTGCTTCAATCCCTCAACCATATCGAGTGATTCATCCTTCCGAATCCTCCAGCGAAGATGATAAATTACTGGCTGAAGTGTATGGATCTCAAGCACTTCCATCTGATGTTCCAACTGTTGAGGCAACTGCTCATCCTGATTCCACGAATTTCAAAATTCGAGAGATTTCGACTATAATTGGAAGCTCGTCTGCAAATGTTTCTGATTCTAACCACTCTGTGACTCCGGTTCAATCCCCAACCAAAGAAACAAGACGGTCAAAAAGGAAGAATGTCCCGGTAAAGGTTGTTGTTGAGACCGGTGATGATAATGCTGATGTGGATCAGCCTGAGAAGAAGAGAAAATCGAGTGAGACTGTTAAGCCTGAAGGAAACCCGCCTATTCAACAAGTGTTCAAGACTCTGCGATCGTCTTTAAGCAAAAAGGATCTGCTGCTGTTCAAGCTACCTCTGTACCAGCCCCTTCTGTCAGAAAAGGGAAGCCATCCACACGATCAAGAGGTCGAAGTATCACCCCTGAGGTCCCACCTGTTGAAGAAACTGACCCATCTGTTTACCGGCCTCAGTTTGTATCTCCTGTTGCACAGACCAAATGGGCCACTATGGTTAGAAGGGATCTTATTGTTCAAAGATCAGTGGACGAGAACCAGCTGAACTCCGTTTGTGACATTCTGCCCTTGCTGAATGAAGTCGGACTATTGAAAACTGTCACGAACATCTGCCCTTACTCTAAGCTGCTCACATATGAATTCTATTGCAATCTCAGTGATGAGATTGACATTCTCACAGGGCCACGACCGATGCAGATCTTTATCAGAGGAATGTGGTATGTTTTTGGGCCGGATATGATAAATGAATACTATGGCTTGCCAGCTGTTCAAGAAGAAACTATTACTGACTGGGACTTAGTTGCCAGAACTCTGACTGGTGGGCAGACAGAATCATGGCCTACAGGTGACAAGGACTATCTCCAAAGCTCTCATCTCACGTCAAGATATGTGATTTTACACCGCCTAGCTCTTCACAACTGGCTCCCATCAGCCCATTTCCACACCGTTGGCAAGCTTCTGGCTGGGTTCTTATTTCGAATTGGAACAAAGATGTAACTTGATCTGGGAAAATGGATTTACTATCACATCCTCACCCTGATTCATCCACGCGAACAGAAGGTAAGACTACCCTTTCCAAATCTGATTTATGGCATCCTTACCACTCAGGGCCTTGAGCCTATGCCCAGTGAAGTGATCAGTCCAATGTTGCTCTATACTGTTGATAAATGTCTTCTGTCTGGAGATCACATTCGGGATGTTGTTCCAGTGACTATCCCATTCAATTCTGAACCTAATGCTGTGCCTGATGACTCTCCTCATGCTAAGGATGTTCAGCTTTCCATACAGTTGAAGGCAAGAGTTGCTGATCTTGAGACGGTGCACAGCATTATTGCAAAGCAACTGACAGGGGCCCGTACTGAACTGGCTACTGTTCTTCTTCGTTTGAGCCTGACTGAAGCTGCTGCTGCTGCTGATCCTGTGAAGTCTGACAGTGACTCTCCCTCCAATGCTTGATCTTTGGTTACCATTGGCAAAAAGGGGGAGTAGTATGAACTCAGGGGGAGTTTTTTTGTTTGAGTACTTTCTGGCCCTGGCTGGGCGTTATGTTTTTTATCTTAAACTGTTTTGGATCCTATGTTTCTGTTTTTATTCTATGTAATCAGTTCGGACATATGGGTTGCTTCTTTATAATAACCTATCTTAGCTCTTTGAGTTTATAGTCGAGTTGTTTTGCCAAATAATAGCCAATGGGGGAGTTTGTTAGTGTTTTTAAATGTTCAAAAACCCCATATTATAATTGACAATATTATTATGGCATACTAAGATAGGTTTAGAGTCTGTCCGTTTAGCTCTACAGATAACTGATCAATCAGAAGCAACAACAGAAGTACTGACACTGAAGATCTGATTTAGGAAGCTGATTTCTTAAAAAGCTCACGCGGTATTATCAGACTCATATGGAAAGATGATCAACGTATTTTTTCAAGAAAGGTATGTACCTAATCTTCTGAGATTACATTCCTCTTTTATAGTCCTACCTTCTACAATCAAAGACATCTATGGAGAGTGGTTATTGAAGGATCTATAAGTACCCTTATTCGAAGAGAATTAGGGTTACGCCGAAAGTAAGAAGAAACACTTCATCTCTGCTATATGAGACTAGGTCTTTGATTGTCATGTATCTTCTCAATATAATATGTTCACGGTGATTAAGATGATGAACTTGAGGAGAGTTACTGCTGCTTAAACGAAAGGACACTGTGATCACACTGTTGTGGGAACAACTTTATAGAGCGTCATTGAAGTGGATTGCATCAGAGTGGGCTCTCCAAGTGAAGGGGTTTCATTGGACTTCTGTATGCATGGCTCTCCATCTTCAACAATCCACTAGACCTGTGTAGACTGGGTTTGAACCTTGTGTGGGGCACTTGGGTAAGATTATTGTATATCTACCTTTGTACATTGGTTTATGATTTAGTGGATTGGACGCCTATGTGATCGTCCCCCAGACGTAGATACATACAGTATCGAACTGGGTAAACATTCTGTGTCTTTGGCTTTTGTGCGGTTATCTTTCTCTTATACTCTCTTCATGATTTATCATTACTGATTCGTCTCTTATCTGAATCAATCAGTAATCTACATCAGTCATCTAATTCTCTTAATTTACTTAAAATGAGGAATTGCAAAATTACAACATCTTCCATTTTCCCTTATTTTTTAGCAACTCTCAACCGTTAACCTATCAAAATCTAGAGGCATAATTATAAAATTGATCATCAAGGCCGATTTTTAAATTTTTGTGGCCCCATTCTGATAAATAAATGAAGCCCTACCAAAATCACAATCTTTAAAACCAATACCGTAATTTTTATAATAATAATAATAATAGTAATAATAATAATAATAATAATAATAATAATAATAATAATAATAATAATAATAATAATAATGTGGTAAAATGTTACTGTGCTCAAAGAAAAAAAAAAAAACAAAATACATATTATGGAATAAATTACAATAATAATAATAATAATAATAATAATAATAATAATAATAATAATAATAATAATAATAATAATAATAATAATAATAATAATAATAATAATAATAACAACAACAATAATAATAGTGTGCGCAAAATCACAATGCAAAAGGATTAAAAAAAAAAATAAGGAGATATCCAGAGCTGGAGCAGCATGCAAGTTTTAAACATTTGACCTCCAAGTCAGGAAATACAATAAACACATGTCCATACCATTTCTCCTTGAAACCTTTTAAGTTTAATTGAAAACTTTTTGTTTTTATTTCTAAACTAGCTAGGTAAAAATTAAATATTGGGCCCTCTAAAATTTGAGGCCCTGTGTTGTAGCCCAGCTTGCACAACTCAAAATCTGGCCGTGTTGATTATATCAGTCCTCACTTTTTATCTAGTGGCCGTGGATGAGCAAAGGTGGGCAAGAGATAGAGGAGCAGCAAGAGGCCATTGAGGAGCTCCGATAGGACTTTATGAGATTCTTCCACCCTCCACTTCAAGAGTAGACCAGAGCTGGTTGTTCTTGGATAGTCGATGTAGGGAGTTTGGTTCTAGCCTTGGGATATTTTGGATATTGACGTGTGATTTGATTGTGGTTTTAACCCAAAAACATTAAGTGCCCCGCGTGCGTCGGGCGCCGACTTTTTATTTCCTTTACTTTATTGCATCAGTTACTTTATGTATTTTATTTTACTTGTTTTAGACTTGATATAATGTCTCGTTAGTTTGTTAATCGCATGACTATTGTTATCTTTCTTAACTCCTTTGATATTATTTATATCTTTTGATGTGTGTGACCATTGCACATATGCCTCACTAGCCATAGTGTATGTTTTATGGGTTTTTTACAAAGCTTTTGTTCGGGGTTGGTGATTTAGTTTGATGGGGCAAAGATGATTCATGTTTATGGCTTATTTTGGGGCACTCCTCACCAAGAAAGGCAGATTCGATCTACCTCTTCTCTAATTGTCTTTGCCTTGTGTTTTGGTATGCCCAATCACACAAATTCGAGTCCCATGCCCACTTCTAAAGTGTGGAAAGGGATCCTCTTGTTAACCCATTTCTCATCCCCACACCCGTGCTTGAACATCGAGGACGATGTTCATTTTAAAGTGTGGGAACAGTACACTTTAATTTATGCTTCATTGGTATTCATATTCTTGAATGGTGATATATTGGATTGTGCTCTTGAATATGGTTAAGTGTTGTTGTTCATTTTGTCTTGTAAGTGTGTGTAAATTGTATAGTGACAAACTCAATTCTTTGAAATTTTTTTGAAATTTCCTCTTACACCTTGGTGAGGATTGCATAGGACCAATTACGTTTACATTTCTTGGATGCTTGTTTGAGATTCAATTCGTTTTTCTATTAGACCTTGGTCTTGGATCCTTTGAAATGGGAGTGTACGCAAGATTGGTTTGTGAAAAGATAAGGTAGTAAGACCCGGAGATAAGGTAGTAAGACTTGGAATTGGACAAATTTTTGGTATGGCATGAGGCAAGACGAGAGATTTTTTCTTTTGTTGAGTATGTGTGAACCCCTTCTCCCTTGAAAAAGGCATAACTTTTGTAAGGATGCGGAAGATTCAATTTTAAAAAGCTAAAAAAGACTAAGCTATCATTGATTTTGAGTGGAAAAAGACGAGGGTGAGGCCACCTCGTAGGGACTGGATTGCTATCGTGCTTTTCACCAAAAATGCACAAAAGATGCATGAAAAGCATAAGGCTTTGTGTTCCGGTAGTATATTCGAAGTTAATGTTCTAGAGGTGAGAAGAAAAGAGAGATCTGGCTAACTCAAAATGCGAGGAGAGGTTGATTTCATACCTTCACCTTTCTTGTTTGGGTCTTTGGGGCCAATGGTGGAAAATTTTGGTGAACTTGTATACATCGTTCCTATTATCCGGCTCAGCTTGGGAAGTCCCGGGAGAAATGAGAATTGATCGCCCTTCTTATGTTTGCTTGTTGATGTGTGAGAAGAGTCCCTTTTGATAAAATTAGAGTGATATTTTTGGGGTTTTTATTTCCTTAAATCTTCATTGAAATAAGCTTTTCACATTCAATTCACCACATTTCCCAAGTAAAAGGAGGAGCAACACTTACTTGATTTCTTGTGCATCACTTGACTATTTGACCATTTGGGTTATATGAGTTCTTGGAGTTATCTCTGGCACTTGTGATCAATTGCTTTGGTTTTGCCTTTCTTGAGGGAAAACAAGGTTAAAGTGTGAAAACATTTGATAAGTTCCAAAGCTACCTTATTCTTTGGGGTCATATTGGGGTTGATTTGTGCTTAATTGATGTCTTTTGTGCTTATATGTTGTGTTAATGGGTTATAATTGCATAATTTCAGCACATAGACTAATGGTGAGTGCATTTGAATGTTTGTAGGACTTTGGGGCTGAATTGGAAGCATTTGGATAAGATTTAGAGCTAAATGGAAAAATAATTCAAAGTTTCCCCCGTGTACCAAGCCTTGCACAACCGTGCAGAATGCGTAGGCGTACTTGTCGAATGATGCACGTGCGTGCAAGGGGTCGTGTAGGCGACAAAAATTATAGTATTTAAGGAAGTTTAAAAGAGTTAGAAATGAACTTTTGTTATTAGCACTTCACTTCTAGTTATTGCACTTAATTGTACTCCAATTGTAGAGAGAGAAGTTCTTTAAGTTTTAGGATCAACTTGACACGTTGCCTTGTATTTAGGAGATTTCTTCTTGCTTAATTGAAGTTTTGATTGTGGATCACAATTGTAATTGAGCTATGTAAAATTCCTTCAATTTCATTTCTCTTTTCTCCATTATTCCATATCTTGATTGCTCAATTGTGATTGTTGCTTTACTTTGATCATGAGTGGCTAGAACTTTCTGGAGAATTAGATTAAGGCTTACTTTTGATGGTGCATATATGATTTATATTGCAATTATAAGTAGATATGTGTTAATTGATATGGCTTACTAATGGAAGTGGATTTTTGCATGGACTCCCACATGGTTAGGGCCCAACCATGGGGGAGGTCTAGGGGATGTATAGTTGCCAAGGAATTGGGACTATGCTATAGCCTACATCCACTTGCTATTCCCATCTTTTGAGGTGAAACTCAGAAGAAGATGTGGACTCTAAGTGTTCGATGAAATGTCGCAAGTTAGTAGAATGGTTACTTGGGTAAGACTCTACTCCTTGATAGGCCAAGGGGTGTGGTATCGGCATTGGCATTAGTAACATCTTCATTGAATCCCAATTAACACATATGTTGCATTTCCTACCTAGGACTCTACATGGCACAAAAGCAAAGTAAACTTAATCCAAGTCCTGTTTCCCATGTATTGACTTCTTTAGTGTTGATTGCTCTCTTTACCCTTTTACATTGCTCTCTAGTTTACTTTGAACTTACACTTGCTCTTCAACAAGCATTGACCTGGCTTCTTGTAGGTACTTGTTCACTTGTACTCAACCACACATTATTCACTCCCACGTGCAATACGGTGAGAACGATATCCCAGGGAAGATTCACCTTCCTCAACCTACATTCCACCCCACGTATACTAACAACTTGTTAGTGGAGTTCATTTTATAATTATTTCAAACTCGAAAGTCTCAAGATCAAGGGTGTAGATGCGTCCACACTTTTACAAGTGATATATATATATATATATATATATATATATATATGTGTGTGTGTGTGTGTGTGTGTGTGTGTGTGTGTGTGTGTGTGTGTGTGTGTGTGTGTGTGTGTGTGTGTGTGTGTGTGTGTGTGTGTGTGTGTGTGTGTGTGTGTGTGTGTGTGTGTATTATTTGGATCAAATAAGAACTTGTGCCCAAGAAATGCACCACACACCAAAATGCACTACAGAGTGTTCAAAAATGCACCACACATAAAAAAAATGCACCACACCTAATGGTGCATTTTGAAATACTATGTGGTGCGTGTATACCTAATGGTGTGTGACCACACTGGAAACACTGCCCGCACGGGAATCTGACTATATATATATATATATATATATATATATATATATATATATATATATATATATATATATATATAGCCGGCCCTAGGCAAGTCTGCCCAGGGCCTTTGTACAAGGCCCCCAATTTTTGGAAACTCCATATTTTTTTTTTAAAATAATAATTTGTAATATGTATCTTTCTATATAATAAAGCCATATCATCTTGGTCAATCACAAAGTAGCATTTTCCCGCCTAATGTGAACACATTTTGTTTGATAAATACAGAATTTATAGATAAATAGAGATAGAGATTTGTCAGATATCTTCTACTAAGGAAAGAATATTCTAGAAAACAGTCTATTTATTAATAAGTTTTTTATATCTGCAGAGAAAAAATAATGACCAGAGGTTATTTTCAAAGAGTCTTTTCAGTTTTTTAATAGTAATATATATAGCGGCATTTGGGTCTTCAGATTTTGCCGAGCTTTAGATGTATGAATGAATGAATAGTGCGTGGCGATAGCCGAACTCAAGAACGACGGAAAGGAGTCAAAGAATCCGAGAAGGCGACGAGCGTTAGAAGGACGACGCGGGGAGAAAGAGAACGGAGACGAGCTGATATGCTAAAACGAGAGACCAGGTGGAGACCTTGCGGTCGCCAGTCGCTCTGTTCTGGGCGTCTCATTTCTGGCAGTCAAGGTGAGAGTATGAGAGACAAATGTGAGACTCAGAGGCAAGAGGGTGAGAGGGTGAGAGGGTGAGAGGCTGAGAGTGAGAGAGGTGAAATGGTGAGAGCTTGAGAGTGAGAGAGGCGAAAGGGTGAGAGTCTGAGAGTGAGAGAGGTGAGAGGCTGAGGGTCTCCTCTGGCTTTCTATATGTATTTTTTCCCTGAGACCATCGAGATTGAATGTTGTGCAATGAAAAGATGTCTCTTTGAGTAATTTTCTTCCACACAAGGCTCCAATAAGAAAACATTGAATAGTAGTTATACTGTTATAGTATATGCAAACTGGAATAGATTGTATTTTTCAAACAATTTTAAATATTTAAATTGTTTGAATGTAGGTGGTTGTTTTTTGTAGACAATTGTGCCGTGAATGGTGTAGATATGGTTTCATTTTATGTTTTTAATAATATTTTGTGGTCACTGGATACATTATGGTTTTTTATAGGCTATATATATGGTTTTTTATAGACTTAATATTGTGCTTGATTCAATGTTTGTTTTATCTGTTTTATAGATTTTATATATATGTTTATTTTTGCATTATTTTGGTATTCACTGATGCCTGATTCATTTTTTGTTTTATCAGTCTTTATTGCTATTTCATGGACAAGAAGGTAAAAGCAATTAGTTTAATTTTAGGTCTACAAGTGTGGTGAAATGAATCAGTTTTGCCTATTTCGCAATCTTTTCAAAATTTAGTTGTCAGATTATATTCTCGATTAAAGCGCAAATTATGTGATTAATCCAATAATATAAAGCTTCGAATAATGAAATTAGTATGATCTTAAGAATGGTTTGACGACATTCTTAACAGTGATAAAAACTGAATCAATGGGATAAAAAATCACATGTATACATTAGACATGTTTATCAAATCACATGTATACATTAGACATGTTTATCAGACTAATTACAACACATTTCATATTTCTAAAGTAATGATGAATACACATAATAAATAAAACGTTGAGGTGTGTGATTAGTTTAAAAATATTATTGGATGAAAAGGTGTTGAAGTTGGGACAGATGCAGGAATTCTTATGAAGGATTTTTGTTCCGTCAAATAATTGTCAAAGCATGTAAATGAAAACATAATTATTAAATAAAAACTTTATAAATGAACAAAGTTCATATTTTCCTTTTTATATATGAAACTTAACAACATTAATCATTTTTATTATAAATATTACAACAATACTTCATAGTTTCTTAGCTAATGAATTATTATAGGGTATCAAAATATGATTTTCATCATCTGCCATCATCTATTTATTGGTTAAGTTTTTTTCTAAATTGAAAAATAATATGAATTATATTCATATATTTTTTATATTGTATTTAGCATTATTGTATAAACTTTCTTGAAGAGTAAGTAATCCAAGTGGATTAAAAATTTTGCTTTGTAGGGATAAAGGACAATTTGTGAGTACGACTAAAAATGTTGTATACTAATTTTTTCTTTAATAATGTGTAATACAATTTCAATGTTAATTGTTATTAAATAATTTACTCTATATAAATTTTCTTCATTTTTATTATTATGTTATATTATTTAATTATATTATTATTATTATTATTATTATTATTATTATTATTTATGGTTGTGCATCGCACAGGTGCAAATACTAGTACAATATATAAGGCATTAGCCAATAGCCATTAAGCGCAACCCTTTTCGACTTTTTCGTACCTTGAGTTCATTACCGACATTACGCGAATCTCACAATTCACAAATAGCAGCGACAGCCAAACGACAAGTTGACAACTAGGTAGAACATAGACGCGAACATTAGTCAGCAAACGATAGACAAACGCTAATCTCAATAGGCAGCAATAGCACGCAAATACGCAATTGATGCAAACAAAAGACGACAGACGCAACTCGGCAGAATTCTTCAATTCTTCTTGATCATACAAAGTCACAAATTCTCAAGTTCTTCAATTCCCTTTAACAGGTAATTAAAATTACTAAATATTTCACAATTCTTATTTATTGTTTTATTTACATGACTTAATAATTTTAAATGAAATTTTAGATGTATTATTTTATACAATATTTATATTTTGAATTTTGACACTACTTTTGAACAACTATTATTTATATATAGAAATTACTTGAAAAAAGTGGATCCAAATTAAGAGGGTTAGGCTTATAATCGGTAGAAAAAATGACGGTCAAATTTTTTAATCAAATTAATGGCTCAGATTGATCAAATTTTAATTTTTCTTTGAGATTTCCTAATTTATCCTTAATTATATGATTATCTATTAGCTTTTCCATTAAATGTTATCTTCTCCGTTAATTTCTGTTAGTTGACTGTTAACTTACTCATTGATTCCAATAAGAAAGGTCTTAGGTTTGAACCTCATCTCAATCAAAGTTAGCGTAATTAGTACTCTATTTTACTCTTATTAAATTAAATAATTTAAATAATAATTTAGTAGCTACAACAAAAAATAATACATATGCATTTCTTTAATTTAGAATTATGTGTTTACAATGCCTTTATTCAAAAAAAAATTATTCATTATCAATAAATTAAATAAGAGAAATAATTTCATTAATTGTATTGTCTTTATTTTTCTCCAATATAAAAATTACTTACATTCAAATTCATTAATTGAGTATACTCGATACATTGTCCATACAATGTCTTTATTCAAAAAAATTATTCATTATCAATAAATTAATTAAGAGAAATAATTTTATTAGTTATATTGTCTTTATTTTTCTCCAATGTAAAAAATATTCTTTACATTCAAATTCATCAATTGATTATATTCATTATATTGTCTATTGTCTTTTTTTGTTCACTATTTTTTTAAATTAAATATCAAAGTTATAATATGAAATAACGCTATTATCTTTTTTTTTTGTTCACTGTTCAGATGTGAATTCCTTTTATCATGTGCATTTGTGCATTCTTACCAGCTGCGCACGTGGCATCATCAATGGGTATCACTGAAGGTACACACTGGGCGGGTGCATCGTCAATCACCGAATAATTAGCCTATTTAGGGGTATTTGTTTTTGTTCATTTTGTTTTCTGGTCATAGTCGGCTTCCCGTTGCGACACCCATGTGCATCTCGTCTTAGAGGAAACGCCGTGCATTCTCCGGTGCGTGATGACTCGGCCCAGTGGCGGGCGCGGTTCGGGAAGGGGAAGGGTGGGGAAGCCAGTGACGCACGTGACTCAGCCATCGGCTGGTTCGCACAGAGTGGCGGTGGGGTCCTTTCCGTTTAAACGTCGTTCCGGTAGTCGCACGCCGCATTCGACGGCTCCAGGGGGCTTCGTTCGGTCTACATTCGGCATAGCGGCTAGAGTCGCTGCAAGGCGTCAGGCGGCGCACCGGTGGGATCAGACAGGTTAGTGCATGATTTCGTGCTCTGTAGCTTATGCTGTTGATTGTTGAGCATCAGGGGGGAAAAAGTGCACTAGAGGGTTAAGGGATGTCAAGGTAAATAGGTCCCTATTTGGGATGCTCTGGAATGGTGTATTCGTAGCTGGAATCCACGACAGGGGGTGGGCTTGAGCTGAATTCGTGTGCTGCTGTTGTTAAAATTGGAATGGAAAAGGATCATTCTGAAGAACAAATTAAAATTTTAACATTTTGGATAATTCATTGAGTGGAGAATGATTCAGTTCAGATGAATATATAATAAAGGGAAAATGGTGGGCATCAGCACCTGGAGCAACACAAAAAATGGCATCCCGCATTTGGTTAGTGCAAATGTAACTTATAACAAGGCGTTGAATTGAAGGGCATGGTAAATGAACCCCACATTCATAAATTAGGAGGTTATGAATGCATTATACCTACATTACTCGATGTTTACCTATGAACATTGCCACTGTGCATAAATAATTAGCTCGTGCATTATACCTACAGTACTCGATGATTACCTACGAACACCGCCACTGTGCATAAATAATTCGCCCCGTGCATATTATCCCCCTGTCCCCCATGTGCATAAATAATCAGCCCGTGCATACTATTTTTTCACCCATGTGCATCGTGCAGACAACATTGCAGTTAAGGGAAATACTAGGATAACTAGAAAGCAGAGTAATACAAACAGAATTCTTATGGAGGAATTGGGGGAGACTGGGGGAATTTGCTAAAATGGGTGACACCTGCATTAGTGTTTGTGTTTATGCATTTTAGAAGTGTAGTAGTGCACTATTGGCGTTTGGGTGCTTAAGGCTGTTTTACTTTACCTTTCCTTCTACTAGAAAAGCTAACATCTCAGTGTATATTTCATCAGGTATGCACAACATCGGCACCGGCTGGAGCGCACAGAGGGCAGACGATGCCTCGGTCGTTCAAGTGCCGGGTCGGCCGCTGGAATCTGCCTGCCACGGCTCGTGGTACATTTGTCCCGCCCCAGTCCGGGGTAGTTTCTAGGGTCTCCGCAAGGCGACGGGCGGCGCACCGGTGGGGAAAGCGAGGTTAGTGGCGGTTCTTATGCATTCTGATTATGTTCTTAGTAATGCAAGGTTTGTTTTGGGGGGGGGGGGGGCGGGGGGGAAGGGGAGGGAGGGGGTGTTGGAAGTGATTCTAGGGTTGTAATTTCGGAATCACCTGGTTGCAGCTATGGAATTAGCGAATTAGGTGCATTGCAATTACCAAATTAGGTGGGTGGATGACCGCTAGGATCAGTGCGGTGTGTGTGTGGATGACCATTAGGATCAGGGAAGATGTGGAGAGCTTGTGTAGAGTAACAGTGCTGCCTGCATTTGATGCTTACGCGCTGCTACTGGTATGGGACCTTTTCTAAGATGAAAAAACTTATCGTTGGAAGAATTTGGTGTTTAGTTTAATTGGGTATGCAATTTAATCATGCTCACATTATGCTATTGGAATTGGATGTGCAATTTAATCATGCTCTTAGCATATTATATTAGCATATAATAGTTAATATGATACTATGTTTACTGATTTAGGTGTTAACTTTCTGGCCTAATGCTAATGTAATTCACTATTATCTATGCTCAGTATCTAAGAATAAATTTCAATAAATGTATGTGCTGCATCAACTCTCCTGTTCACATTAATACTGAACTTCTAGTAGGACTAATTTTGCTTGATACATGTGTATAATATCTGTTTAAGGTTTGTTGTCAGTATTTCTAGATACATTATCAACTCTGACATTTTGTATGATGAAGGCTTGTCCTTGCATTCATGGTTGCCTACATTAAATATCTTCAGCCTTTAACTGTCCAATTAGTTATTCTTGATACTTTGTTTGATGTAGTAGCTTTATAATCTAGTAGATTGGTAGTATTTGGGGACAAATGTTAGTTCATTTTTATTGGTTTTGGTATTTTTGGCTACTAACGGATTCGGAGCATTTACCCTTACCAGTGGTGGATGTAGGATTTTTAATGAGTGGGGGTAAACTTAATTACATAAACAGTTTCTATTTGAGTGCAGTGAAATTACTCTAAATTGTGGGGATAATAGTATAGCATTCTAATGTTCATTAGGTGCAACTGTCCCCCTTCAACCTATGTAATTAATCCAATTTTCTTCTTAATAGAATAGTTCTTGTGTGCACACTAGCATTCTCTTACTGTAGCTATTATCTTGCTTCATGTGAATTTAGTTTAAGAATTCGACTTGAACAGGTTTCTAGGAAGTATGAACAGTGCATGATAATGATAGAAAGGGAGACAAAAGCCATAAATTTTAGAACAGAAGGCCTACTAGCTGGTGACATAATTGGTTTATTTACTCATGCATTACATTGTGTTCATAGTCTTCAGTTTGACCATTTTTATAGCATCATTCCTTCATGAATGTGAATATATAATTATTTCACATATGAGCCAAAGGAATTGAAATGTTATTATTGTTGTGGTAAATCTGTAATGTTATGTTTGTGTAGTAAATTATGTTGGCATTAATTATAAAAGGGCATAGTGCTAATGTGTGCTCTTTGTTTGCCTTAGGCCGTGATCCACAACAACCGGTGGTTTTAAGTGATGACGGGAGCGATTCGGATGATGATTCCCAAACCCCACATCGTGATCTTGACGAGGTGAAGTATGTAGAACCGACGCATCGTATGCCGACTCCCGGAAGCTCCCCGTTCCCCCAAATCAAGACGCGGGGATGCCAAGGGAACTCGTACGCCTAGTGGCCTCACTTACGATACAACAAAGGCAAGCTGTTTGTACAATCGGCATAGGTGGAATTCTAGGCCTACGGATAAGTAAATTACCGCTCCGTGTTGGGCACTTGTTGGTGTCCAACTTTGACCCTTCGAATATGTCACTAAAGGTGAGTAACGGGAGCTACATCAGCATCTCAAAGGATGATGCCACAGCTGTGCTTGGACTACCCAACGAAACTAATCCAATAACTAAATAAGGGTCTAGCCCACCACTAGGGGGGGCCTACGTTCAGCAGTGCAATTTAATTTTCAATCGGAAATAAATATCTAATGTCTATTTGTTGTCCAATTCTATTAAAGCAATATTAAAGGAATTAATACCATGTGTCTAAATATCCCATATCATCACTACTAGCTAAAGGTGTGCATTGTAATAAAAGCATTCTGTACATTTAATTCTATTATACAATGCTAATGCCTACTTGCTCAATGAAGTGCACTTCTGCCACGGTCCTACTAATTGCATGCAAGTTTTAAGCCTTCATCAATAAATACTAAAATCACTGCTGCGTTATTTAGTGTTATCTAATATCTATTTTTTGTCCAATTCCATTAAAGCAATATTATTGGTTTATAATAAAGGATTTTATTCCATGTATCTATCTAAATGAGATTTAACAAGCATGCAACGTATACATTATAATTAACACAGAATTCAAATAATAAAGGACAGTATACATGATAGGTTTGATATCAAGTATTAGTCTATTGCGATTCTCCTGGCAAATGTAGTTACTACAAAAAAAAACGCTGAAATACCGACGGATCTAGCAATAGACGCATTCCATAGCTAATTTAACGACGGAATAGCGACTATTTAGTGACTGAATTTAGTTTTCTTGTTAAATAGGATTTTAGCGACGGATTAGCGATGGCTATTACGATGGATCAGTGTTGTCGTTAAATTCGTAGCTATTATTAGCGGGAATTTTTGGCGCAAAACTTAGTGACGGATTGGTGACGGAATTTTCGCGGGTTAATTTTGAAATTGTTCTAGCTACATACTAGCGACCGACTTAAACATCTGTCGCTATTCTTTAAGGTTCATGTATTCGTGATTCAAGTCTAGCGACGAATACTCATATCCGTCGCTAGAATTAGTACGGGCTTTAGACTACATAGCGACGGAAATATGGATCCGTAGCTATCTAACGACGGATGGTGAAATCCGTCGCTAAGATGACTAAAAGGCTTCGTCCGTATGGGTTCAATAGCTACGGATATATCGATCCGTCGCTAAGTTGTCCACAAGGTGTTTTCTTATGAGTTCAATAGCGACGGACTATTATATCCATCGTTAATGTTAGTAACAAAATTTTTTATTACATGTTTCATAGCGACGGAATCGCTATCCGTCGCTAGGAACAAGAATGGTAAATTAATTAATATATCGCAGCTCTTACTTTTAATAAAACATAACGACGGAATTTTAATCCGTAGCTAGAGTTCATAAAGCACAACTTAATCACTCATCAGCCCTAAGTCCTAAGGGTTTTGATTGGAATAGTGCAACCTTATTCTTCTCTCTCTCATACCGTAGCCCTCCGACCAGCCACAGCCCACAGCCGAAGGCTCTGCTCTCCGGCGTCTCTGCTCTCTGGCGTCTCTGGCGCTCAGGTTTATTATTGTACATACCCAAGTTTGCGGCGCAACAAGCTTGATTGGTGGGCTGTTTGCAAAATTAAAGCGAGATTTGAAATAGTAGTTCCTGAATCATCTATATCTACGGAAGAATCACAAATACCTCCACCATTTCAAGAGGAAACTACAGACAATCATGATCTCATGCAAATAGATGAAGACCCTTTGCATTTAAATGACTCAAATGGTGGGGTAATAGAATTTGATGAGGAACATGGTGACATCGAAGATGAACTTGAGTTAGAGGAAGAAATAGCTGACTCAAGTGGAGGTTCAGTAATATGAGATAGTGATAATGGTATTGATAGTTTGTATGTTTTTTTTTAAAGGATATTTATATGTTATTTAACTATATTATATTATATTTAATTATATTGAATTTATTTTAGATGACACAAGGTGGTAGTAGAGCTGGACGCACAAGAGGACGTGGACGAGGTGCATTTCATGTGGCACCTACTCCGACTATGGTATCTGGACCTATTGAGTCACCTGCTTCTGTTGGTTCACCATCTGACTTACCGGTTCCATCACCATCAGACTCTACTGCGCCACCCACATCCTCATCAGTTGCAGGATCATCTAATGCTTGTGATTTGCCTATTATTCATGTGGACGAGGGGAGGTAAAAATGTGATATTATGTTTACATTTATGTGTATATTATTTTTTTTCTTTATTAATCTTTTATATATATATATATATATATATATATATATATATATGTGTGTGTGTGTGTGTGTGTGTGTGTGTATGTATGTATGTATGTATGTACAGGTTAATGTCTTCTCACCCATGTTCAAATACAATGAAAAAAATATTCATGCAAAGGAACTTCGTTGATGGGTATACTTGGAAGACTGTGTCTAATGAGTACAAGGAATCATACTTTGAAGAATTTAAGGTAAATTCACAATATGTTTTGGAAAATATTGTGGTTGATTCTTGAAGTTAGAATGTTATTTAATTTATGTTAGTAACTTTGTCTAATGCATCTTATGGATGATATTGCATATATTTGATAAATTTGTAATGTTACAGAAATTTTACAAGTGGGATGCGACCATTGACAGTCTAGTTCGTAAAGCGTTTTTTGCACAAGCAGCCACACGCTATTCAGATTTGGTCTCCAAAAGGAAGAAGAAGCGGACTTCAGCTGGGAAGCCAGAATGTGTACATGAAGATACATGGCGCATTTGGGAGGCATATTGGGATAGGCCTGAAGTGAAAGCTAAATCTGAGCAAGCACGCAAAAATAGGATGAGTGAGGTAGCCGGGCCTGGTACGGGATGTTCCCGACATACCGGAGGATCTAGATTGAGCACTTTCACGCATTGGTAATACATTTAACTCCAAAAATTATTATTTGTACATATTTTACGGATTTAAGTATCATATTATTGTTTGTGCTTGTTTAATAGCGAGAGACACTTCAAAAGGACCCTGATCCGTATGAGTGCTTTGAGCATACGCACAAAAAGAAGGATGGTACATTCGTTGATGAGAGGTCAAAAAAAATTGCTGTAAGTATAACCTAATAACTGTATATTGTTAAATAGACAGAATTCTTATATGCCTTTATATAGTTCTCTTATTTGGGATATATTTTTAATTGTAGGACGAAATACAAGCACGGCGTGATGCTGCAATCCTAGAGGCGGAAGGGTCAAATGAGCCACCAGTTATAAACATGTCACAACTGTATGTGGATGTTGTTGGTGGGGTAAAAAAACAGCGTATTTATGGCTTAGGGACTAAGTCATCAGCATTTATCACTGAGAATAACTGTAGTTCATCATCTGCTACTTCACAACTTCAACAAGAGTCAATGAAGGAGATGATGAATCAGCAGTTAGAGACCATGCGAGTTGAGATGGAAGTTAAACTACAAGCTGAAAGAACTCAAATGCAAGCTCAGATTGCAAGTTTGATGGAAGAGTTGCGTCGCAACGGCATGCTATCCACTCCAAGTACTCAACCTCAACGTTCAGCTAATTCAAATGATGAAAACTTAGGAGATGATTAGATTATATGTTTATTATAATATTTGGTATTGGTTCTAATGATGTCACATTAGTACATTATATATTGCTATACTTATGTTATTGTTATTGACTTTAAATACTTTAATATAATATATTTTGTAATTACATTATTCAAGTACTATATTATAGTTTTAATGCATGTTTTTTATACTCCCTCTGTCCCATTTTGCCTGTCCTGTTTACTATTCATTGGTCAATCCAACTCTTTCTTCATTGCTTATTTTCTTTAGTAATTTTTAATTATTTTTAAATTTGATTTTTTATGTTTAATAGTACTTTTAATGTAGTTTCTAAATATATAAATTTTATATACTAAAAATAAACTTAATATTATGAAAAATTGAAGTAAAAATAGCTTCAGTCAAGCCTCGTTAACCGAACCAGACAAACAAAATGGGACGGAGGGAGTATTAATTAGCAAGTACATTAGTTTTATTAATTTTTTAGAATTTAGCGACGGACAAATATGGTAGAAAGGTAATGAAATAGTGACCGAAATAATAAGTTGTAGCTAAATGACATTCAATTCAAAATAATAATAATAAAAATAGCGATGATACGATGAAAGCTAGCGACGGACACTTCCGTCGCTATATTTAGCGACGGAACAATCCGTAGCTAGGCCGTGGCAAATCTCGTCGCCGGATTATTGTAAATAGACATTAACGATGGATAATTAATACTTTTAGCTACGGAAATGCCATCGCTAAATCTAGCGCAGACTAGTCCGTCGTTATTCGGTCGCAAATTTCGACTCCGAATCTGTCACTGGAAGAACTTTAGCGACGGAATATTTCCGCGTTGCGACGGACAGTTCTGTCGCTAGTTATAGCGACGGAATAAATTTTGGTCTCTAAATTCTAGCGACGGGGTATTTTGTGTCGGACGAGTTCCGTCGCTAATCTGTCGCTAACCACTGTAGCAACGGATTTTCAATATTTAGCGACGGAATTTGTCTGTCGCTATTTCGGTGTTTTTTTGTAGTGACCAGTTTTTACAAATATTTTGTAATAACTCTTACTACAATGTATAAGTGTATAACATTATATTCGTGATGCTGGGACCTGTATGTCCAACTTATCATTTAACGATTCCTATTAAAACTTATCATACTAAAATTAACTATTTAAATATCCCATACAACTTAGGGAATAAACTACTATCTAAATATCCCACATTCGCGAACGAGCCTAGCTAGCATCTCCATGTATAGCCTGAAGCCTTTAGAAGGACTAATATTAGCCTTAACACAGTTTGGTAAAAATGCCTGTTGTACCACATCAAGCTTCCGGTTTACCATAAAAAATCTCCACATCGAGGCTCCAATATTAAACAGCTGCGATTGTGAAGCCCATTGCACAATGTGTCACATCCCTGGTCACCAGCTCCCTTTCATTAGCCCCTGTGGCAGACGCAGGGAAACATTATTAGCCAACATATATACAGCCATAACCAAACAAGCATGCACGCCAAACCACAAAGATAGCATTAATATCCCAACGTAGCACAATGCACAGAAGCTCCTACCCTTTTACAACTATTTCGACGGGGCAAATAGATTTGTTAAGCCTAAAAATTCAAAACCTAGCGTATTAGGCCATGTCATTAATGATAAAAGATACGAGAATATGACAAAACAGTACAACTAATACCAATTTGTGTATAAAAAATAATACATATATGTGTATAGAACACAACAGATTTAAAGATAAAACAAATACTAGTGCACCCCAAACTACTTATTAAGTGCACCACTAGTCATGTAAAATGCACACCATTAATTTGACAAAGTGCACAACGATACCTAACAGAATACACAGCTAACCAATAACGTATAAAAATGAGAATTCTAGTGCATTCCGCACTAACTCAGACAGTATCTTTCACTGGTATTCTGTCACAAAACTCGCTAATGCACTATAGTAAACAAATACAAATAGAGGATTTAAATGTTTATTCGTGCTGCTCTTTGGCAAGACTCTAGAATATATACAACTCCAATTGATGTAACATCATTTCTAAGACATATGGTAGTCATGATGATGAGAAACAATATCCTCATATTTCTTCTATAAGTGAAAAGATGAATATATTTGGATGACTTACAGCATTCATTAGTTTGGACACTTGTATATTTACACTTCACTCTATTGTGTTTTGAACCTTAAATTTGTCATTCATTACCCCATTACTAAGAAGCCAGAACTTAAATTTTACCAATCTTTGAAAGCTTCATTCAACTTTATCCTCTAGCTTATCATCCTCCTAGCTTTCTAATTTCTTATTTTGAGTTATTTGAGCTTACACCAGTACACGTTGATAATCTATACTCAATCTAACAAAGAAAGAACTAACATTTGTCCCAAATACTACCAATATAATCTACCAAATTATAAACCTACTACATCAAACAAAGTATGAAGAATAGCTAATTGGACAGTTAAAAGTTGAGGACATTTAATGTAGGCAACCATGAATGCAAGGACAAGCTTTCATCATACAAAATGTCAGAGTTGATAATGTATCTAGAAATACTATCAATAAAGCACCAAAAAATGATTGTATAATGTGTATGATGACAACAAACTCTATCACAAAGGTGCAAATGATTTGGCTTGGTCGACCCAATCATGAATCACCATATTGAATGATGGGACATTTTCCTAGGCACTACCAAGCGAAATTAGTCTAACTAGCTAGAAATGCACCAAGTGTTGGAAATTTCAGAGCTCGAAAGCTAAAGGGTAAAGCAAGTTGCCGGCAATGAATTCATGCACTCACATCAGCGCGCGACATTATAATTGTCAATAAAATAATTATATAGGTATGGTTGAATCCAAATGCGGGACATAAGGGAGAGCAAATAAAAATTAGGGCATAAAATATTAAATATACACTAATATTGAAGAGCTAACTGCTGATTGCCCAACAAAGACATTGCGAGATAGTTTCCTACTTCAATTTGTTGTGTGATTTGAATACTCTTTTTATCAATAAATCTCCCAAGTAGTTAATATGATTGGCTTAATTTTTTTTTAAAAAAAAGAATTATTATTATTATTATTATTATTATTATTATTATTATTATTATTATTATTATTATTATTATTATTATTATTATTATTATTATTATTATTATTATTATTATTATTATTATTATTACCCTTATGTCATTTTACATTTAAACAGCTATTTTTTTTCAAATATCTTTTTACCAACCGTTGATATAATTCGATGGTCAAATTCGCTAATATAATCCGCTAATGCTAACTGCTAACTGCTGATTGTCAAACAAGGACATTGCGAGATAGTTCTCACTTCAATTTGTTGTGTGATTTGAATACTCTCTTTGTCAACAAATCCCTCATCGATGTCTGATGCGGATCTCACTCAATTATGGCATATGCGTCTGGGGCATATGAGTGAGAAAGGCATGCATCTCCTGAGCAAGAAGGCCTCCTTGGTGGTTCAGGTACGGGTAAATTACAGTTTTGTGAACATTGTGTTTTTGGGAAACAAAAGAGGGTTAGTTTCTCTGCTGCTACACACCGTACCAAAGATGTATTGGAATATATACATTCCGATTTATGGGGACCAACTAAATTCCAGTCTATGGGAGGCTGTAGATATTTTATGTCTATTATTGATGACTTTTCTCGTAAAGTCAGGGTTTTTTTCCTGAAACACAAAAATCAAGCATTTTCTATTTTCAAAAAGTGAAAAATACTCGTTGAGACTTAGACAGGAAAAAAAGTCAAGAAGCTCAGGACAGACAATGGCTTGGAGTTCTGTGAGTCAGATTTCAATGACTTCTGTGCGGCAAATGGAATCGCCAGGCACAAGACTTTGCCTGGTAAACCCCAGCAGAATGGTGTTGCCGAACATTTGAACAGGACTCTATTGGAAAGAGCTCGTTGTATGCTCTCTAATGCTGGGTTATGGAAACGACGCGATTTTTGGGCCGAGGCCGTTTCTACTGCTTGCTATTTGGTAAATAAATCTCCACATTCATCCCTTGAATTCAAAATTCCAGAGGAAGTTTGGTCAGGTAATCCTGTTGACTACTCTATCTTAAGAGTTTTTGGATGTCCTGCTTATGCTCATTCCAGTACGGGTAAATTAAACCCGAGAGCTGCCAAATGCATTTTCCTTGGTTATGCCTCTGAGTCAGAAGGGTATCGTCTATGGTCTCCTGATTCTCAGAAAATCATTCTGAGTCGAGATATCACTTTTGATGAAAATGCACTACTTTCCTCTGGAAAAGTTCCCAGTACAGATGAGACACAGAGTACTGGTGAGAAGGTGGAGTTTGAGTTCAGGCTTATTGATAGTATTACTACCACGGATGGTAATACTAAAGATGATGCATCTACTAGCACCGCACCTCTCGTCGAGCCACAACGAGAGTATTCCATTGCTATGGATCGTACTAAGAGGACAATTAAAAAACCTGCTAGGTACGCTAGTGACGATGAAACCAATATGGTTGCTTATGCTCTTTCAGTCACACAGGAGGTTGATGGTGATCCATCCTGCTATTCCGAGGCTCTTCCTGTTGCTAAGTTCAAGTAGTGCTTGATTTTAGTCGGGTTGTTCCAATTTTTAATTCCACAGTGGATTTGATCCAAGGTGGAGATTGTTAAGAAAATAATATATGTGGCTCAAATTTATTGTATAAGACCCACTCAACATGTAATGCATTTGTGGTTGTTGCAACTTTCTCCCCCATGTAGCATGTCTGTACACGATATTTTACTTCATGCCACTTAATTCTCTCATTTTACTTTGTATAAATAGATTAGGTTGATGCTTTGTAATTCACTCATTCTCAACATCAATTCATCATTGAATTCATTCTTATTCCTTTTTATTATTCTTTCTCACGTAGATACATATATATATATATATATATATATATATATATATATTTATATTTTTCCCATTGTTCGTTATTCATATGTCATTTATATAATTTTCCTTATTTATATTATTTAACTTCTATAATTCTCAATTTTCGATTCTTCGCTTCCGCTATATTCCTAACAGATTCTATAATTACAATAATACTCAAAATATAACTACACATACTCGAATAGGTACTACATTGTAATAGAGCCACTAGCATTCAAAAAAAAAAAAAAAAAAAAAAAAAAAAAAAAAAAAAAAACTCCATATACTCTTAAAATTATTGTGATTTAATCCAAACATCATTATTAAAAATTAATATCAACATCGTTATAACTTATAATAGAATATAAGCATTATTCCCATACGGAACACACCTACTAGTTAGAACTTAGCATGTAATAATTTCTTTCTAACTTAGTACCTCACTAACAGTATAATGTTCACAATTTCAAGTATTATTAATTATTCTCCCAAATTTCACAATAAACAGTCTAACTATTAATTAAATATCTGAGTTTCAATCAGTGACAAACAGTAACATGCCGATCTTAGAGAAATTCTAAGGCTTGTAGGTGATGCCTTCTTCAGTGATTGAATTGCAGAAGAAATCCAATGATCATTGTAATTTGCCGCTTCACTTTCCTACAGATGTTATTATGGAATTCTTATAAATCATTCTTTGCTTCCAACTGAGAAGTATTCCAGGGAAACAACAACATTTAGCATATAATAAGTACATGCTACCCTTATTCTTGCTTACTTACAAGTGCAACCATGATTTCTTCAATGGTTGCTCTAGAGAAACAGCATACAATAATCTTCAAATTGTACATACACAATTGCAAAAGACAAGACTTGGACTAGTCAAAAGCTCAAGCAGAGATATCTTCTGAAGACACTACTAATGTGTTTCCACCTTATGGATATGCTTTTATTTATTTATTTTGTTGGGTTTTGAGGTTGGGTAACCACTTGCGTGTCGTTTGACCCAAAAAAAAAAAAATTATGACAACATACGCATTTGAGAAATGAGCTTTTCATATTTTTTGTCCACACTTGTTATTTTTGTCCTATTAGGGTCTTTGTCCCTATAATCGGAAGGAAAGACAATGTTTGGTGAGTTAACAACGGTTAACGTCAATGTGTGGATCTCAATTTGAAAAATAAGCTGAGGTGTCAAGTGTATTAGAGATTTAAAAAAAAAAAAACTATAAAAATTGCCACATCAGTGCCAGGTCAGGCTTTTAAACTTGTTTTATTGGGAAACAACAAGCTAAAAATGTTACTTGCACAAATTTATAGAGTTTTTTTTTTTTTTTTTTTCTTGAAGATACAAATTTATAGAGTTAAATAGTTTCATTGTACAATTTTTTTCGATAGCTCAATTGTACAAACTCTAATAATTCAATGGCCTATTTAACATTTTTTTTCGATCTATTATATTTGTTTGGAAAATAGTTATTCATTCTAAGCTCCTAACTAGTTACAATTAGGGATGTTAATCCAACTCGACCTAGACGGAGAAAATCGATCCCACCCTATTTTTTCATCCCAGAGCAAGAGGAGGAAACCAAGCAGCAATAATTGACGCTTAGAAAATGCTGTCTTGGTTTAAACCAGACGAAGGTACTGTCAAAGTAAATATCGATGGCTCGGTTGATCTCACGACGAACAAAGCTTGCTGCGGAGGTGTCATCAGAGATCACAATGGAACTTGGAAGCATGGATTTGTCTTCAATATGGGCAACGCTACGACGTTAGAAGCAGAATCCTGGGCCCTTCTTAAAGGAATATAACTGGCCATTCACATGGGCTACAAAAGAGCAGTATTCGAAACTGACTCTTTTCCACCGGACTAATAGAGTGCCAAGAAGTATTGCCCACAACATTCTGATGGCTTGCAAAAAGGAGCTGCTCAGATTTGAAGTAGTGCAGCTGTCTGCCATTGCACGCGAACAGAATACTGTTGCTGATGTCCTAGCCAAACTTGCTCAAAGCTACCCAGTTGGTATGCATGTACTACAAAGCCCTCCTGATCTAGTATTAGGTCCGTTAGAGGATGACCTAGATGGCCTGCCTTCATGGCACCTCGCATGTAATACCAATTAAACTGCATTATGTTCTTCGTTTGGGTATTCCCCTCCAAGCTATATAAAAAAAAAAAAAAAAAAATCGATCCCACCCTATTTTTTCATCCCCGTACTTGACGGATTCGAGAAATTTTTTCGAAAAGGAGAACAAGGATGGATAGAATTTTCTCATCTCCGCTGGGGACGGATTGGACATTCCCCGCATTTAACCCGCCCCGACCCTAGCCCCGTCCCCAAATAAAACTAGGGGTGTTCAATCGGTTAACCGAAAGTGTTTTTTCTTTAACCGTTAACCGAACCGAAGTTTGCTCTACGGAATTCACCGAACCGAAATTGTTTTCGGTTAATCGGTCGGTTAACCGATTAACCGAATTTTTTAAAGCTAAAATTTAAAATTCTAAAAATAACACCTAAAATAATAAATCCAATTAAAATAAAATACATATCATAATAAATTTATAACAAAATATAAAAAACATGAATTATAAACTCCAAACATCCCTAACATCAAATTAGTATTTATATTTATATTATTATTTATATATATATTAAAAACTTCGGTTAACATTCGGTTAATTCGGTTAACCGATCTTTCGAATCGAATTAATCGTTAACCGAAGTTTTAAAATTCCTTTAACCATTAACCGAACCGAAAAAGTTCGGTTCGAAAACGGTTAACCGAACTTTGTTATCGGTTAACCGAAAATTATCCAAAATTTACACACTCATAAATAAAACTATATATATATATATATATATATATATATATATATATATATATATATATATATATATAGAGTAAGGATAATAATATTTTATATATAAAAATATAAACTAGTCAAAAGTCAATACTAAATAATCTCACACTCTTAAAACCCTAGTTCATTCTGGCATAGTCGCCGGTTTCCTCTCGCTGTTGCCGCCCGCCATCTCCAGCCTCGCCGTCGGCCGTCCACGGCGTCCGCGCATCTCTGCTTCGTCGTCGCATCGTCTGGTCATCTCTGGCTCTCTGCTTCGTCGAATCTTCGTCGCCACTCGACGTCCTCGGCCATCTCTGCTCCGCCTATATTTTCTTCGTCTCCACAAGTAATGACTATCCCCTTATCAATTTCTTTCATATCTGCTCTTCAGTTTCTTTAATTCCACATTTTCACAATTCTTTTTGGTTCGTTATGTGCTTGATTTTGTGGTTGTGAGATTGTTATCCTTTGCTGAAATCATTATTTTGCTGGGGAAAATTTTTATTGGTTAATACTGGCTCTTTAGAATGTAAAACCAGTTTGAGCAATAGTAAATGGATTCTTGGTTCCCATCTGAATGTAATGAAGAGAAGATTTGACTGGGTAAAGCTTTGACAAATTTTGGAATTAAAAATTTACGGAGTAGTAGATAGATGGAAGAAGAAATTATTATTATTATTATTATTATTATTATTATTATTATTATTATTATTATTATTATTATTATTATTATTATTATTATTAGTTTATCAGTTTAATATAAAAAAAAATCTTTTCTTTGCCCAACCAACTTCAACTGAAGGAATATCCTCTGATTTTGGTTAATTGTGCTACATTGTTCAGTTTCTTTGGTTATCAATTGTTTCTACTGTAATCTAATTTCATTTTATTAAAAAACGGGGCGGGGATGGGGATGGGGAAGGGGAAAATTTCAAATCCCCGGCCGGGAACGGGGCTGGGATGGGGAATGGGGACGGGGACCCAACTCTCCCCCCGCCCCGCCCAGTTGCCATCCCTACTTACAGTCTATGTCACTTGAACCTTTTTCTCTCTCTCACGATCTTATCTGGCCTGCTGCAGAATGGACGAGAAAATCTTGTAGCTGTGTAGTTACATATGCAATGTAGATGGTTTATAGATCTTCAGAAGTGACTTTCATGGCTAATGGATTTACCTGTACATCGTCCTTACCATGGATCTGGGTTGTGGAAGCACTTGCAAGCTCCAATCAAGTAGATGCATCTTTACTAATTGGTATTATTTGTGAATCTTCTTTTTCTATTGTCATTGAAATTGCTATCCTCCATTATATTTTGAACCATATACTTTGGCTGGGCTCAAAGATTATAAGTAGCAAGTTTGGAACTTTGAGTCTTTTTACCTTTCATATATTTGTTTTGTATAGGATAATCTTAAGAAGTTATAAAGGACAACATGTTAATGCTAAACTGCTTGTTTATTTGATTTGAATTCTACAAAGTTATAATCTTTTGCTTTTTAGGAAATCAGTTGTTCCTTTTTGGAGACATCCAAAATGGAAGGTAGATTCTACAAAATGGGATAGAGGGATTATGATTTTTTTGGGGGTTTAGTGTAGTTATTGTAAATGACTAAAGGTTGAACTTCTTCTTCTTTTTTTTTTTTTTTTTTTTTTTTTTTTTTTTTTTTCTGGATTATGCGTTACAGATTTGGTTAAGAGGATTCCAAAAATTTCTGATGATCTTGGGAGAAGTGCAAGGGAGATGGTCTCCTTTAGGATTTTGGAAAACTTACTCATCAAAAACAATTGGATCAATGATGATTCATCCTTGTCAGCAGGTCCTAAAATCAGATTTGATCCATCAGAGAGTTGTGAAGATGTACTTGGGAAAATATTGCAAGAGGTGCTAACTTTTGGTTTAGCTGTGTTTGAGTAATTTTTAATAACTTAAAGTAGTATTTGAAAGATTCAGTTGATCTCTCAACTGCTCTAGTTTACTCAAGAACACAAAAGTGCTAAACTAGTGTGCTTTTGCCATGTGCTTACAACCAGTTATCTGCATCAAATATGAAAATGCCTGGACCACAGGTGCTGAAGTGGGATATTCAATCATTTGTTACCTATAAGAGATCTACCTTGCCACAATATGCTTTGCTAAAAGTAAGGGAAAAGTTCTTCTCAGTTATATTCTGCTCTGAGAAATTATATATGCCAAAAAGATATAACTAATTTACTTTTTAAATTGTTGTGTGTTTCTTAATAAGCAGCTGAAGGATATGATTGTTAAGGGCACTGATCCTCGTCTTGCAACCTTGAAGGAAAGAAGTGGTTTGTCAACTACGAATCAATCTGGAAATGTTACATCTGTGGATGGAATTGCTGTTAACGGCACTAAAGAGATGCGTGAAGAGAGTAATTTCAAATGTCTTGCACAAAATGTAAACTCGGTAGCTTCTACCCAGGAAAATAACAACCGGGAAGAAACTTTACCTGACAGGGACCTGGTGCTTGCCAAGAAGAGAAAGAGTGTTTCTGCTGATCATCAGGGAAGAGAAATCCCTGGAGGGGGAAGTATTTCAGAGAATGGTTGTGATCCTTGTACTAGGGTCACCAAGAAGTGCAAACAGAGTGTTGTTTTTAATAAAGATTGTGAACATATTATAGAACACATTGAAAGAGAAGGGCGCAGTTTGGGAAATGAATCCCAGGCTGGAGCCTTGGAAGAAAGTGGATCCCCTCTAAGACAGATCAATGGTAATCAACAGCAGCATGATTGTAGCGTAAGTGAAATGCCTCAGGGAACAAATGCAGGGGGAGGGGTAAAAAATATTTGTATTGATGCAGCCGGAGAAGAGAATGCTCATGCTGAATTAAGAAATTCAAATGATGCAAAACATCCTTTAGTTCAACAGGTTTCTCATGCCAATGAAGCTGAAAGAAATTTTCAGCATAATTTGTCAAATGGTGGACCCATTAATGAAAGTAGAGATATCATTGACTGTTTTCATGGACCTGATCCATGTAATGACAACAATGAGTATCATGAAGAGAGTGTTGAAATTGCATCAAAGAAAACTGCATTCTTGAGCTCTCAATGCACGCATAGTCAAGATTCATTCGCAACAAATGACTTGAGGGAGCTTTGCATGAAGTGTAATAGAGGTGGTCAATTGTTGGTTTGTAGTTCTGAAACCTGCCCATTAGTGGTCCATGATAGCTGTTTGGGTTCTATTCCCAATTTTGAGAAGGATGGAAAGTTCTACTGCCCTTTTTGTGCATATTCTCGAGCAATTTCAGAGCACATGAAATTTAAGAAAAAGGCATCACTTGCTAGGAAAGATCTCACAGCCTTTATTCGCTTCAGCATTGAACCACTGAAAAATGTCTCCACAAGATCTAGTAGATCAAAGTCAAGTCAATCAAGGCAAGATGATGAATTATGTGAAAAAGGTGAAGCTAACAGCAGCAGGAATTCTTTAAGAGATAACAGTTCACCAGAATGTAGGGCTAATTCAGAAGATAAACAACAAGAAAAGCCATCAGTATCACCTGAGGGCAGGCCCCCTTCAAATGATAAAAGCATTTCATCAACCAGTGCAATGCCAGTTATTTTCGCAAAAGATCCACAAGAAAACCAGGCTGAGCAAGACACTCTTTCTCCAAGAGGGGGTGATCAACAGCATAATGAGACACTTGCTATTACAATATACCGCAAGCCTGTTTTTCCTTTTGGAGATCCAGAGGTTAGCAACCAGGATGAGCCTTGTACTGAAGTTGACGTAGAAAAGGCAACTGTGCCTCAATCAGTGACTAGTTTGCATCATCAACCTGAATCGTCTTCAAGTACTGAAGTCGAAGAAAGCTCTGATGAAGAGAATGAGAAATATGTTACTTCCAAGTATTTCATTAGGTTCAACAGACCACAGAAGCAATGGTAAGTTTTCTTTGTTATGCACTCCATGTTTTACAAGATGCTTCAAGTATCTTGTTTGTACAGTTACTACATGTTTCCCCCTTGTAAAATTGTCAATTTCTCACCTATCATAAAAACAAAATAAAGATTATCATTTCTCTTTATGTTCACGGGAGCTACTCTCCTCCATTTGCATCTATAGCCTCATTCCAGTTAGTATTGAATTTCAGCTTTTCATAATTGATTATCACTATCATTCTTCTGCATATGCTTTGCTTTTTGCTTTGTACTGCAAAGGTGCATAGCTATATGAAGAGTTGAGTGGAACCACCAGTTATTCAAGTTGGATTATCAACACGAACTTAGAACTTAGAAGTTTGTTCAGATTTGATTAATCTATTGCATGAATTTGGTTTGAATGAACTTCAACCAAAATCTGTTGTTCAGTGGGTCATTTCCTCAATCTGTGTCAATTTTGAGTGAAATCACCAAACAATTAGAAGGTGTTTCAATATTGGGTTGAATAGTTCATAAATTGATGGCATTTGAGTTACCACTGCCATTCTCCAGTGCTGTTTGAGTGGCCTCCCATTATTTATATCCCTAGTTATGTCTCTCTGTTATCAATTTATCCTTGTGTTATTCTCTTTGTCATTATTTATTGTTGCAAGTTCCAAACAATTATTCTTTCAAATGGTAGTTCCTATCCAGTCATCACCCAATGGAAACGAAAAAGGGTTCCTTGGACAAAAGAAGAGGAGGAAGCACTGAAGGTAAATGTTGTTTCTGCACATGATCTCTAATTTTTTTTTAAAAAATTATTTTGTGCTTCTGCTAGAAAAACATCACGTGTTCTAATGAGGTTGTTGCTTTTATTGCTTCCTTCAGGAGGGAGTGGCAAAATGTAAAAGCATCGGCCAGAAAAATATAGCATGGAAGGAGATTTTGGAATTTGGAGGTGATCGCTTCTGGAAAGGCCGGACTGCTATGGACCTCAAAGATAAATGGAGGAATATTTGCAAAGGAAGCCCCAATAAAAGATGAGTTGTTTAATACTTTCTTTGCTCTTCCCTCCGGTGTCGATGAATTAGTACAAACTAGATTTTGTCTTGAGAAATGAAAATCCAAAATTTTCCCTGTTGAAACTTGCTTGTATATTATACTTACCAAAAACAGAAGCCTCTGTTATTTATTGCCATTCATTTCTTAGGGAGCTTCAGTTGGTATATAATATGAGCCTGCATGGACAATCCCTTTTGATGTTTTCCCATCAACAGTAGCCATTTTAAGCAGTTCGTTATCTAACCACCTGTGAAAAACAAAAACATGTAACCAAACTACGGGGTGTTTGGTAAATGGCTGTTAGCTGATTGGGTTAGTGAGTTTAACTAGTTGATAGCATTAGCCATTAGCTGATTGTAGAAAAGTGTTTGGTAAATTAGCTGTTAGCATACTGCAGTTCTAATCCTCTTCAAATCTTCTTTTGCTCCTAATACTTCTTTGATGAGGTTAACATACTTCAGCCCTTGACTAACACCACACAGCAAATGCTCCACCGTTTCTTGATCGGTTTTTGGATTTGCAACCGCGATACTAGTAAGGTTACAAGTAAGCATTTTCCAAGAGCTAGGCAAGTCATCGCCGCAAGAATGTGGATCTAGGACGCAATTCCTCTCGAGCATTGCAAATCTAAGAGCTAGGCAAGTCATCGCCGCAAGAATGTGGATCTAGGACGCAATTCCTCTCGAGCATTGCAAATCTATTAGTATCTTTTGATCCTTGTAAAAGTAGCTCCATCACGGTCTGCTTCTCACCCATAAAGCCCAAAGAGGGCATGAAATTCACCATTTCTGTAGACATGAAGGCATTGCTACTCAACTTTGCAAGCTGATCAATTCCCCCGGCATAGGTTGTTCACATTGTGCTCAGATGACATATTTGTGACTCTCCTTGAAGGAAGGTCACATGATCGAACTCTGGTGGTGGGGTATTGACTCTTGCAAGTAGGGATGACAATTTCAATCCGACCCGTGGATATCCACCCAAATTCACCCTGCATGGATCGGGTTTTTTTGGGTGATGGTGGGTGGTGGGTCGGGGGTGGGTCTTAAAAAAGAAAACCCGCGGTGGGTCGGGTTGGATTCGGGTTCTATGTACAAGACCCGCCTAGAACCCCACCCGACCCACCATGTGTGTGTGTATATATATATATAATAGTAAAATAAGTACTAGTATGTAGTTATTTATAATAGTTTATATAACTTCGTGTATTTTTTTACTATTTTTTATATCAAAACTATTAAGTTTATTTTTAAAAATTAACAATTTAGTTATTATATTTAAATATTTCCATTATTTATGTTTTAGTATCACTAATGGATTTTTTTTTTATTTTGTGTAAATAATTTAAATATTATTTTTTGAAGAACATAATAAGATGATAAGTGGTGGATACCCGTAGTGGGCACCCGCACCCGGTGGGGGTGGGGGTGGGTTCTGAAAAAGTCCACCCGATGCGGGTTGGAGGTGGGGGTGGGTGGAGAAAATATAAGGTGGATCGGGTGATGGACGTAGCCCTCCCCGACCTACACCCGACCCATTGCCATCCCTACTTGCAAGAGATAAAGTATAGAACATATACTATATTGTAATAGAATCAATTGTACTAAAAAAAAGTACTATTAAACAACATGAACTGTTCAATAGTTACTAAGCTAAAAAAATTTATATATCCATATCTATCTATATATCTATATCTATATATAATTAAAAGTAAAATCCTCCTAGCATTTTTCCACCCCAACTCATTGTATTGGTCAAATTATGGTAAACTATGAAATAATTAATGATGTTAATAGAAAACCTAGAAGAATATAGAATATAAGAATATTATTCAATTATTTTTTTTGGTATACCCAGAGTTTCCACTGTCGGATATAGTGACTAACAACTGGCCTGGAGATTTAAGGCTGTTCCATTGCCAAAGTCAAGGATCGAACCCTTGACCTTTGGTTAAAGATGGATGAGTCTCTTCTCCTCAACCACACCATCCAGTTAAGAATATTTAATTATGGTTATATTATTATTATTATTGTGCCTCACGAAATAGAATACAAGAATATTAATTATGATTATATTATTATTGTACCTCACGGTCATTATATACTAACAGAACTTGACCGGAATAATAATAATAATAATAATAATAATAATAATAATAATAATAATAATAGTGTAAGAATATTAACGTAAGATTTAAACGTAATAACTAATATATATATATATATATATATATATATATATATATATATATATATATATTTGTTCAAGTATAATAAAAACCCTATGTAATAATAAACTAAAATAATAATAATCCAAACAAAACTACATACAAAATAAAATTAAAATTACAAAAAAAAAAAGTTAAAATTACAAAAAAAAAAAAAAAAAAAAAAAGAAAAAAGAGGACAAAGGGCTTCCCTTTGTAATTTGTAAATGATGTGCGATCAGTAATTTACTCCAAAAGGTTCATATTTAAGAAGCCTTAGCTTAATGACTTCGTTTTTTTTTTTTTTTTTTTTTTTTTTTTTTAAAGTTATTATTAGGGGCGTTTGGGAAATATTATGTGTTGTTTTAGTTTTTGGCAGTTTGGAGTAAATTGCTGAGTTATTAAAAAATATTTTTGGTGTTTTGATTAAAGACAAAATGTTAAAATGACGAATTGTCAATAATCAAACAAGACCATTATCTAATAATTATTATGGCATTTATCAAATTAATTGTATAGATATTAAAGTTCGTTTGGAAAGTAGAAAAATGATTTATGGAAAGTGAGTTATTTTTTCGAAAACATTTTTATTTTTAATATTTGGTTGCACAGCAGAAAATTGTCTAAAAAAATTTATATTATTATTATTATTATTATTATTATTATTATTATTATTATTATTATTATTATTATTATTATTATTATTATTATTATGTAATAATCTAATAATAAAATAAAATTACAATATTAATAATATAATAATTGGTAGGATATATCCCGACCGACCTAAGATGTTCTCCGCGTCAATCAGTACAGCTCCTTTGCCTGAGCGCTGCAGCAGGAAGACGGTCGGTACCGGTCGTCCATGTAACCTTATGCTGACCTTCTGCTTAGAGGCGTTCGACTCTGATCGACTGATTTACCTCCCAATCGGTGTTCTACTCGATCGCCATACTTTTGCTCCATGTGGAAGCGGTATCGTTGGAGAGGCGCATGTGGCAGCGCCAGGCATCGGCAGAGGGTGGCCACCAGATTTTGGCACGGGGGTGCCGCGTGGAGTACATGCCGATAAGCCGGACGTTGTCCTCGGCGATGGGCTATAAATATCCACGGCGGACAAGTCGAAAGAGACTTTTGGAACGATCAAGAGGTTACTTACAGAGCTGCCCGACCGCAGACAGTCGGTTCTCGGAGTAGTCATTTAGATTGTATTAGGTCACCCGTGTATTTACACTATCATTTTGGCGGCGTCTGTGGGGACCGGTACAATTAGTAACGAACGACGAAGTGCCTACGCCCCAAAAACATGTATCCATACATGCAGGATATAGAGGAGGATGCGGTCAGTTCTTCCGACAAACACACCAGTATGGTCCAACCGTCGACCTGAACCTCAACCTTTCACCCCCTCACTCGGTGGCTCCTAACCCGGTCAATTATGTCCAACCGATGTAAACGCCACCTGGTCAGCAATTCCCATACCCGGGATATTTCCCACATCCAGCACCACCCGCCCAGTATGGTTACTGGCCCGGGACCCCAATGTACTATCTGCCGAGTAATTATCAACCTTAAAGGCCTGTGTACACGGCTCCAGCTTCTGTTCCCCCGAACCAACCAGCAATGCAGATCGAGTCCGAGTTTCAGCCCGGTCCCCGGACTAGGCGCTCGGCTCGCTCGAGGTTGGGATCGCAGGGGGCAGGGGCCCTGGAGGAACCACGGCAGGAAACTAATGTCCAGGCAGCAGATGACCCTGACCGACAAGACAATCGCGTGAGCGCGTTTGAGCGTCTTCGGCCGGCAATGCGTCAACGATTGGGACCACAGGACCCGGATAGGCGGTCGGTTGACTCACCTATGCGCGCGGCCAGTCAAGCGGAATCATCAGGAAACCGTGGACCTCATTTATACCATCGACGTCGAGCCCGCGAGCAAATATGGACGGCCGAGCAAGATGACACCCGGGGATTGGTGAACGAGCTGCGCGCAGAATTCACTCGGTGGCAGCATGAGCATGCTTTAGGGCCTTTGGTTCACACCGCTTCATTATTGCGGACCCTTTTCACAGCCGAGATTATGGCTCAACCGTATCCGGTCGACCTGCGCATTCCCGGTAATAAGGAATACGATGGATGAATAGACCCGGAGGTCCACATCAATACCTATTATGGAAACATGCTGATGATGGGTGTGAGTGACGTTGTGATGTGTCGAGCTTTCTACTCGACGTTATCCGGACGAGCAGCCGAGTGGTTTAGAACGTTGGACCCAGGATTTATCTCTTGTTTCGCCAACTTGGCGACTAAGTTCACTCGAAAGTTTGTAACCTTGAAAGTCATCCGGAAGCCGTACATATACTTGGAGAAGGCTAAGTAGTTGGAGGGGGAGACTTTGACCGACTTTTTGGTTAAATGGAAAGCGACCGTAGGTGAGGTCGAGCCCATGGATGACCTGACGGTGATCCATATGTTGCACATTTCATTGAGAGCCGGATATTTATATCAAGACTTTATACTTCATCCGCCGACGAGGTATGTAGAAGCGCTTCGTCGAGTGGCGGATTACGCCAATGTCGGAGAGGCCAACGCTGTCAAACGGTCTCAGGAAGTCGGTTCATCCCGGAAAGCCCCCGGAAAGTCGGATAATCGGTCGGCAGAGCACCACCGATCCCGAACACGCCCGGAGGACTTCACGGCTTTGAATCGCTCGGCTGCGGAAGCCCTGCAGTATGCACAATCATGTAATCTCATTTGATTACCGCGTCCTGGACAGGAAGGGAAGGACAAGTCGAAGCATTGCGCTTATCACCGATGCAGTGGGCATGATACTGAAGAGTGTATAACTTTGAAACAGTTGTTAGAAGACCTACTTCAAGCCGGTAAGCTGGACAAGTGCGTGGGAAAAAGAGAAGAGAACAAGAGATCAACCGGGAAAAGAGATCATCGGCGTTCCGGTCGGTCTGAACGATCGAACCATGACCAGAGAGATCTCGATCCCATGTCTGAAGGTCACCAAACGTCTAAGCCGACCATCCACGTAATATTTGGAGGTTTGGAAGATGCATCTCAAGCCCGGGAGCCTTTCCCGTTCGCAGTTGTGGAATCCCGCGAGACCGGTAAGCGGCAAAAGATGGAACCAATCACCTTTGCGTTAGAGGATCAGCCCGAGGCCGGGGATACGGGGATGGAGGCTCTGGAAGTGACGATTGATATCATGGGAGTGGATGTACAGAGGGTGATGGTTGACACTGGGAGCAGCGTGAACGTCCTTTACCTGGACCTTTTTGAGAAGTTAAAGCTCGATCGCCGAGAGTTGACTCCGGTCGGGGCGCCTTTGTCTAGATTTACCGGGGACACTATCCACCCCGAAGGAAAAATTATCCTCCCGGTTGAATTGGGGACTCCTCCCAAGTAGGTTAAGACGTAGATGGAGTTTGTCGTGGTTAACCTTCGTTGCGTCCATAATGCTATCCTGGGCCGCCCGGCAATCATGAGGGTCGGGGGAATTATATCCATGCCCCATCTCTGCATGAAGTTCCCCACCTCTGCCGGCGTCGGAGTGTTACGTGGTGATGCCCAATCAGCCAGAAAGTGTTATTCCCGAGTGGTCAACCGGCGAGACACAGGTTCCTCAGGAGTGAAAACCATCACCAAAGATGCCGTAAAAGACAGAAAGGAGCAGCCCGAGCCTTCTGAAGAAATAGAAGAAGTCCCTTTGTCAGAGGACCGACCTGAACGAAAGGTCAAGATCGGTCGAGCCCTGACCCCCGAGCTTCGATTAGAGGTCTTGGCCATCCTTCGAGAATTCGCCAATATATTCACGTGGGGCCCGGAGGACATGCCCAGAATTGACCGCACTGTAATATGCCATCGACTGGCCGTGGACCTTGCCGCGAAGCCGATCAAGCAAAAGACCAGGCACTTGTCATCAGACCACAGGGAGTTCGTACAGGAGGAAGTAAAAAAGATAGCTGCAACCGGGCATATCTGCACGGTCACCTATCCCGAATGGGTGACCATCATAGTACTGGTTCCCAAGCCACCATCTTGGAGGATGTGCATCGATTTCACTGACTTGAACAAAGCGTGCCCTTTGGACCTTTATCCATTACCGAGCATTCATCAGATGGTGGATGAAACGGCTAGGGCGGAATTGATGAGCTTTATGGATGCCTTTAAGGGCTACCACCAGTTCATGATGAGTCATGAGGATGAGAGCAAGACATCGTTCGTCACGCCCGATGGCTTGTATTGTTATCGAGTTATGCCGTTCGGTCTGCGGAACGCAGGGGCCATGTATCAACGAATGATCAACATGCTGTTTGAAGACCTGTTGGGCCGAACCATGGAGGCGTACATTGACGATATGCTTGTTAAGAGCCAGAATCGAGCAGATCATACTCGTGATCTCCGACAATGCTTTCAGATCATGTGGACGTATCAGTTACGTCTGAACCCTACTAAGTGTACATTTGCAGTTCAAACGGGAAAGTTCTTGGGCTATATGATGACAAAACGAGGGATTGAGCCCAATCTTGCCAAATTAAAAGCGATCCTTGACATGCAGCCGTCCACGACCTCCCGAGAAGTACAGCAGTTGACCGGCAGGTTAGCAGCTTTGAGCAGATTCCTCTCGAAACTGGCGGAACGGGCCCTGCCTTTTTTCAAAGTGTTGCGTAAGGTTAATGGATTTATCTGGGACGATGAGTGCCGATCGGCCTTCACGGACTTGAAAAATTACCTGATGTCCCCGATCGTGTTATCCAAACCAGAGCCAGGGGAAGAATTGGATGTTTACTTGGGCGTGTCCGATCGGGCAGTTAGTGCTGTATTATGCCGAACAAATCAAGAGGGAACTCAACGACCCGTGTACTATGTAATTCATGCGCTGCATGGTCCGGAACTCCGTTATTCCCGATTGGAGAAGGTCGTTTATGCTTTATACACGGCCGCCAAGAAGTTGGCCCCTTATTTCCAGGGACGGGTCATCCGCGTCTTGACCGACCAGCCAATCGGGGCTGTCCTTCGCACCGCCTCTTCCTTCGGACGCCTAGTGATGGGCGTTGATGTTGACCCAGTTCGCCATGGAGTACCGACCACGCCCAGCCATCAAGGGTCAAGCCTTGGCAGATTTCCTTGTAGAGTGCACCGCTCGGGATACTCAACCCCAAAATTTGGAAGACCCCGAAGCGGCCTGGTGGACCTTGGCCATTGATGGATCGAGCAGTAAGAAGGAAGCAGGCAGAGGGGTAGTAGTCACAACCCCGGAAGGCTTTAAAGTTTATTACGCCCTGATGTACCAGTTCACCCCCACCAATAACGAGGCAGAATATGAAGCGTTCATCAACGGATTACAATGTGCTCGGGACTTGGGGGCTGACTACATCCGAGCGTAAACAGATTCCGCCCTGGTGGTTGGACAAGTACTCGGGGAATATGAGATTAACGATGAGCGACTTCAATCTTATCGGGATCTAGCAATGGAAAAACTTAACCTATTCCGAGCGTATGCTGTCCGGCATGTTCCCCGCTTGGATAACGCTGATGCAAATATCTTGTCTAAGTTGGCACAAGATGCCCCCGATCACATGTCTAAGATTGCTCGAATTCTAATGATTCCGAGGCATAGCATCCATCGGTTGCCGGTCGTCCCAGTTCAACCGGTCGAAGAGACTTGGATTACAGATTTGATGGAATATTTGCAGCATGCCCGTCTGCCGGACGACCCACAGCGCGCGCGAAAGGCTAAACTATGGGTGCCGAGGTTCCAAGTGCAAGAATGCCGTTTATACCGACGATCGTATGGCGGCCCCTTGATGCGGTGCCTCAATTCCTTCGAAGTAGAGTTGGTTATGAACGAGCTACATTCGGGTCTCTGTTCATCGCATCAAGGTCGGCGGTCATTGGCTCGTCGCATAATGGTGATCGGTTATTATTGGCCATCTATATAATTAGACTATGAGAATCTCGCTAAAGGCTGTGAGACATGCCAGCTTTATGCCCGGATGCCTGGTCGTCCTGCAACGTTCTATCAGCCGGTCACGACAGAAATTCCATTCGCTCGATGAGGGGTGGATATATTAGGGCCCTTCCCACAGCTATCTGGGCGTCGACATTTTGTCATTGTCGCGATAGATTACTTCTCCAAATGGATCGAGGCCGAGCCCTTGGCCACGATCACTTCCCAACAGTGCGCCCGCTTCTTATGGCGAAATGTCGTTTCTCGATTCAGCGTCCCTGTTCAGTTGATAAGTGACAATGACCGGCAATTTGTGGGTCGGTATTTTCAAAACTTCCTGGCAACGATCGGGACGACCTCAATCCGATCATCGGTAGCCTACCCTCAGAGGAATGGTCAAGTAGAGAATGCCAACCGTACCATCCTAGAGGGATTAAAGAAAAAATTATATTCAGCCGGTCGTAGCTGGGCCGAGGAACTCCCATTTGTACTTTGGACATATCGCACAACACCCCGAGAAGCAACAAGAGAAACTCCTTTTGCACTGGTTTACGGCGCTGAGACCCGGTTGCTAATTGAAGCTTGGATCCCGACGGCCAGGGAGCGGTCCTACAATGCAATAGAGAACGAACATTCTCTATCCGCGGACCTAGATAGTGTGGAAGAAAAAAGCGAGCTCTCTGCCAGACGCATGGCTGAGTACCAACAGAGAGTGAAAGGCACCAAGGATGTCTGGGTCCACCCGCGCTATTTTTAGGTCGGGGATTACGTTTTACGACGAAGGGAAGCAAGTCAACCCCTTGAAGGAGGCAAGCTGGCCCGAAATTGGGAGGGACCGTATGTGATCACAGCGATCGTTCGCCCGGACACCTACCGTCTTGAAACAACTACTGGGAGGTCGATCGACGGAGCGTGGAACTCGGAAAATTTAGTCTTATTCTGCCATTAACTTTGATGTTTTTATTCGGACGGGGTGGGTGCTTAACCTGCAAGTGGGCACACCAGTCTTTTACCCATGTACAAGTAAGTGTTTAAGTGTTCAACCGTCTGCGTACGGGACTTAACTGTGTACAATCGATCGTTGAGTGCTTGCTCGTCTGCGCACGAGGGCGCGATCGATTACCATGATATGTAAATAGTACGTAGGCTGCTAAATCAATTTCAGAGTTCGATCTCGAGCATGATTCAACCGACTCGCAACTCTCAAGACTCGGCGACAACAACCAAAATGGGCGAATGCCCAACGACCACAATGTCGCTAAAACTTGCCCGATAACATCGGGATCAACTTTCCGGTTATGACCAACATTCGGCACCGACCGATAGGGGTAAAAACCCAACAACTTCAAAGTCGCTCAAGTTTCGCCACGGGCTGTAACACCCCCTAAAAACCAAGCTATTTAAAGCCTTAAAACATGCAGATAACTTAAACCAAACACCAAACACAGCGGAAGACTGAAAGATAAGATATATATATAAAATGAGGGAACAGGGTGCTATGCCACGCTCACCCAAGGGTGAACGCACAGGCTAAATCTGCATTGTTTAAATCTACAACCATCCAACAGAGTTCTATGTCTATACTGGCTCACAGGCCACAAAACACAATGGGATAACTATGCTAGCAGGCACTAGACCGCGCACTCGTCTAAGCATCACCCGAAAGAAGCATATAAAACATGGGACGACGCCCGGTCAGCGAATAATGCTGGTAACCCATCAATACATGTGAAATATCATACATAGATAAGATATAAGTTGTAAAGCCATTTTCAAAACGGAATACATATATATATAAGTCCAAAACCAAGAGTAATAGTCAACACAAGACTCAACACTCTCAACAAGAATACGGGAACACATCCCAAGACCACAAGGAACAACAACGACTCATAAGAAGTCTCAAGGTATAATCTATCATCACACAATAGATTAATACCCGACATGCATAACTCAAAGGAATAAGAAACAGCAACCAGCAACACATGCCAAGACAACACATGCCTTTGTGACTACACACGTCACAAGAAGAGAACTCACAACAACGGCTACAGAAGCCCTCGTGACATCACCCATCACAAGTTCATATGCCTTCCTTATGCTCGGTTCCAACCTTATGGCTACCCCCAACCTTATATCTTCTTCCAACCATTACCTCTAGGACCCCTGTACTTCTTAGTCCAACCTTTTCCCTTCTGGGACCGTTGTCCCCCACCAACGACCACCAACAAGACCACCAATTTCATAGGACACGAGGGTACCGATCACACACGGCAACATATGCCCTGGATAACACATGTTATCCCAGAAATAAACACGTGAACCTTACACAAAGGCCATAACTCCATAATCACGTCATGGCCACCACGAGGACCACTGCAGTACCTTAGTGACTAGTGTCCCATACCACTAATCGTGCAATCCAGGTAAAGCCACACACACATCACACCTCAACAGGAATCAATCAACGGATCACAACGAAGATATGAAACCACACTCAATCAAGGAATGGATCACAGTCCAACAACAACAACGATGAATAACACAAGTTATCATCAACCGGTAGGAAGGTACAACTCACAAGAGTAGAAGTCAAACACAAGACTCTTTGCACTCACAATAAAGATAAGGGAACACATCCCAAGACCACAAGAAGTAATAACGACTCAAGGCGTATTCTACCATCACTCAGTAGAATATCACCCGACATGCATAACTCAAGAGAATAAGGACACACACATTGCCAACACATGCCTGAGCAACACATGCCTTTGTGACAACACATGTCACAAATAGAGAAATACACAACAACGGCAACACATGCCTTCGTGACATCACCCATCACGAATTGATATGCCTTCCTTATGCCCGGTTCCAACCTTATGGCTACCCCCAACCTTATGTCTAGTTCCAACCATTACCTCCAGGACCCCTGTACACCAAGTCCAACCTTTTCCCTCCGAGGACCGTCGTCCCCATCCGCCAACGACCGCCAACAAAACCACCAATTCATAGGACACGAGGGTACTAATCACACACATTGCAACACATACCTCCCAAGAAATACGTGAACCCGACACACAGGTCACAACTCCATAATCACGTCATGGCCACCACGAGGACCACTGCCGTACCTTGGTGACTAATGTCCCATACCATTAATCGTGCAATCCAGGTATAGCACACACACAACACCATCATAGGAATCAATCAACGGATCACAATGAAGATATGAAACCATACTCAATCAAGGAATGGATCATAATCCAACAACAACAATGATTAACACAAGTCATCATCAACAATAGGAAATGACAAACAACGCACACGCTAGCATTTAAACAGCGAACTAGCATGCTTATCAAATGGGTAAACCGAACATAGTTCCGAAGAACACATAAGACTCATCACGGTTCAACGAATCACAATGTTGAACACTTAGCACGATTCAAGACACTAAAACCTACATAGATTCCTACCATATAGTTCTAGACATACGAAACATCAAGAAGATGCTCAAATAGTTCCACAAAAGAACATCAGGAAGTCAAAAGACCAAATACCGAGTCAAAAGAATCACGGGGAATAAATCCCCGCCAACACTAATATTGTACCCTGCGGGTGGGGCCACGGGTGGACCACCAGGCAGTGTGTAGGGCCACTAGCCCGAGGAAGGTCATAGTCCACCGAATGAGTGATCAGGCGGTGTGTAGGGCTATGGTCGGCTGCAATCCACCGAGTGTACGTGCCAGCGGTGTGTAGGGTCGTAGTCCCCAAAGATCATTACCCACCGAATGAGTCTCTCAGGCGGTGTGCAGGGCTTTGATCAGCTACGACCTACCGACTGAGCTCGTCAAGCGGTGCGTAGGGTCGCAGTCCCCAAAAGAGGATCACAGTCCATCGACTGAGAGCGTCAGCGGTGTGTAGGGCTGTGATCCGCTGTTGAAACTATCGATGGTCTATACAATTGGCTGCGGTCAATTCCTTCATGCTGTGGTATGAAGTAGGGTGCTGCGGGGCCGTGTTAGTGCTATATGCACTAACCCTCATGTTGCGGCATGCGATTGGTCCCGTGGCGCCACCAAAGTGTGCTTGTGTGACAAGGTTGTTGATTGAATAATGATGTGAATGATTTGAAAGTGAACTGTGACCTTAGATACATATTCTTTATGATATTGTCTCTATAACTGATTATCATTATCTAAACGTGCTTATCCGTACCTGTCGAGTCTATTCCTGGTTTTAAAGCTAGAGTCTCCTAAGTATATATCTTCCTGCTTCAAAATGGTTTTCACATATATATATATATATATATATATATATATATATATATATATATATTTATTTATTTACCTATATTGTATTTCAACGCGTTGGAGTGGGTTACAAGCATCATTCGCTGAACAGATATATTTGGCTTTCAAGCACAGATGATTAGCTTCCGGAGCGCGCTAGAAGAACTTGGATTAGATAGATAGTTTTCCTTTCGGCCTGCGTGCCATGATGATGTATTGAGGATATTTAGTTTGTTTAGCCTGTGCATCTGAGTTCTCCAGCTCAGATGTGGCATAGCACCCCGCACTCTTATGTTTAGTAATACTCTGTTTTGGGATTTAATGAGAATTTACCTTTATTATATAAGTTTTAAAAGTTTTGAAATTTTGGGGTGTTACAGATGGTATCAGAGCCTAAGTTTGACCCTAGGACAAGACTCTTAAGACCAAACTCTAGGACATTAGGCTTAAACTCTAGGTGTTCAAGAACATAGGATTTAGGAATCTTAGGACACGCGGTGAGATTGTGAGCCCCTAATCTTCCCCTCACCCTAATTCACACTTAATTTAAAGAACTCCCCCTTCGCTTATCACATCAAGGTAATGGTGCAACACTCTAACTCGACATTACTATAAACATTGGCTTAGTAGATCAGCAGCATGACACCAAACAGAAGACAATCAAGGACTCCGGAACCCGCCACACATGATCCCTTGGCTCAAACTCTACAGCAACTAACCCAAGTCGCCCAAGCACTGAGCGACGTAGCTCTCTGCAACAACAGACCACCACCACCTCCACCAAACACAAACTCAGAAATCGCCCGACAAGTTTCAAATCATCGACCACCCACTTTCTCGGGAGAAGAGGATCCCGCAATCCTTGAGGAATGGATTCGGATCTTCGACAAGATTCTGGGATTGGTAGAATGCCCAGAAGAACGTTGGGTAGAAATAGCATCATTTTACTTCGGACACGAGGCAGACCTTTGGTAGATCCACGAGGGACCCACTTACAGACAAGAACCAGGGTTCAACTGGAGAAACCTAAAAACACAACTATGAGAACGGTTCTACCCAGCACACGTAAGAGCATCCATGCATGAAGAATTCCTCCACCTAAAACAAGGAACGATACCGTCATTGAATACCATAACAGTTCCTCGAACTAGCATGCTTCGCACCAGAACTAGTCCCCACAGAGGCAACCAAAATAGAAAGGTTTATATTAGGCCTCAACTTCGAAGCCCGAAAAGCACTAGTAGTAAGCGGACCCCGGACCCTCAACGAGGCTTACTCTAGTGCCGCCAATCTCTATTAAATCCAATTACTACAATGAGGGGTTCAGGAACAGATTCGAAAAAGGAACACAGGAGGTGGAACACCACCTATGAAAAGAACGAGAAACGACGCTAACACAAGGCCAAGCAATCCAGCTGGCCAAAGGCCACCCCTAGGAAACAACGAAGCTAATACAAGGAGCTTCCCTTGCCAAAGATGCAACAAAGACCATAGAGGCAAAGACTGCATGGGAAATCCTTGGTGATGCTTTAACTGCGGAGGAGAAGGACACAAGTCCTTCCAGTGCACTCAATCCTCGAACTCGCGCCCTACAATCATGGGCCAACGTGGAGGCACAAACAATCAAGGAAATCACGGTGCCCTCGGAAAGGTGTTCGTCATAAGCCGCACACAAGCTGAACTCGAGGACGAGGGCAACCTCGACGAAGGAAACATAGCCCCAGGAGACGAAGACCCCGCAAACCAAGCAGAAGAAAACCAAGAAGACGAGTTCTGTTTAGGATAACTAGTAAATTCCCTGTAACCACACTTATAGTAAAATTACTTGTTTAGATTAGCTACTTCGGAATTATTATAAAGAAACAAAATCAAAATAACTTGGCATAAAGAAAAAGACTAGACTACTCCAAAGAAAAACTCCCAGCAACAACGACAAAGACCGGTTAAATCTTCTACCACTAGAAGACAAAAGAAGGAAAGAGCCAAAGGGGATGCACAACAAAAAGACTAATGTTATTAACGGGGATTGAACCCTAAACCTCCCACTTATAAGACTAAGTCCTTAACCACTAAACTATGAGTGTTTCTTAAAACCTCAAGGGAACACTCCCTTCTTAAAACCCTCTAAATTCCTAAAACCCACAAAACCCCCAAATCAAAAACCTTTCTTCTTCCTCCTCCCACACACCTCCTCTCTCTCTCCCTCTCCTCTAAACACCGCCAGCACCACCCCCGACACACCCCCCTGGCCTACGGCCTTTCCACCGTCAACCACCCGGTTACCGACCGCCCAGCTCCTGTCGCCGCCATCACACTGCTCGCCGACCACCCACGCAGCACCACCGCGACCGAACCACCACAACCGATGCCCGCCTCCACCGTCGCACACCCGGCCAACTCTCGCTGCCAACACGGCCCCCTGCTCCGCCCAGGCCAGCCACTCCCTCGCCGTCGATCCCGAACCCCCGCCAAAGTCGAGCCGCGCTGCCGCCTCGTCGCCGGAACCCCGTCGGAATTTCGCCGGAGTCTCGCCAGAGCTTCGCCGGAAACTCACCGGAAAATATCATCACCAAGGGAAGAAACACCACCACCTAAGGAGACCTCGCAATGCCGAAAAAAACCTGTTGGCATCCGAACCCCGGAATGGAACGACGCCGATTACATGGTAATCGGAGGTAAAGCCCTCGAACCCGACCAATTCTCTCCGGAGTTGGTCGATATGCTTAAGTTTCAAGGACTTTTGGATACGTATCTCACCATCAAAGGGGATACATACCCCGAATTGGTGAAGGAGTTCTATCACCATTTGGTAACCGTCAAGCGGGGTGATAAAATGGAAATCATCGCTAAAGTCCGAGGCAAGGATATCATACTCTCCGAAGGCCGCTTGGCCAAACTCTGGAGGCCGACTACCATGGGTGTGTCAGACTACGACCGGAAAGGGTGGATTGGTACCCAAGACACGAGGTATGAGAATTACCTTGGGTACCTACTCGGAAGGAAAGAAGGCTTCACCTCGGCCACTCGGCCAAATAGGAAGTGGCTAACCGCTGAACAAAAGATACTGGTCATGATTGTAACTGACAGCCTGTTGCGCACAAACAACAAAAGCAAAGATGTGGGCAGCCTAGAGTGCACCTTTCCTACTTCCTAAAGCACAAAATCAAGTTCAACCTACCGGCCCTTATTTGAAGCATATGGAGTTCTGCAAGACTAGCAACCGGCTTAGTCTACCTTACGGGATGATCCTAAGTTGGATCATGGAGAAAAAGGGGGTGGACCTGAGCTACACGGAGATCAAACCCGTGAGAGGTATGATTTTTAATGCCCAGAACCTCCGCCGCAATGATATTTACTACACCGGAGGGGGACAATACGTCACCCTCGAGGAGGTTTGCCTTAAACCCGAAAAGGAACGAAGGGAATTGGTTGACCAGCTGGATATCTCCAACAAAAAGCTAAAACGGGCAATGCAAGAATGTGGGGGACTGGAAGAAAATGAAGAACAGGAAGAGGACAACGAACCTAACCCACCTGCACCCGCACGAGAGAGAGGAAACCCGGAGGGCCGAAACGAAGAATCCATCAATGAGCGCATCCTCGCACAGCTTACCCGACAAAACCAAATCATGGATGAAGGATTCTCATCCCTAATCCACGCAACACGCGCGCTAGACCAGAGGGTGGCAGTAATCGAGACCATATTGGGCACTCGCGGGGCATCCAGCTCAGGAGCAGGAAACCAAGGTAGACCCGAACTTCCTAATCACCACCTCACCAGAAATCCAGTCTACCCCAGCAAAGACAACACGTGTAGCCACACTTCCTAACCAGGAGGCCATAATACGTGACGTCCAGGGGTGAAAGAATGGATCCACGCACCGGCTTCGGGGACGAAGCCTCTTGTAAATGGGGGGGGGGGGGGGAGAGTGTAACACCCCGTGTTACGACCTCTAACCCAAACTAATTATTTAATTACCTACCCTAAGAAGAGAATTAAAATCCATTAATTAACTAAAAAGGGGTCCACCATAGTCCATGAACCCTTATCCCTAAAACCAACCCCTTAGTCCTGTAAGGAATAGAATTAGCAAGCCCATACCATTTAGACCCTAATTAGGACTCTTAGATATATAAATAGGGGCATAGGAGGCACCTAGAACCGACACCACAATAACTTTCACCACACAAGAATTCCCACAGGAGAAATCAAGAAAGAAGAGATCTTAAAGAAAGACCCTTCAAAGCCAAGGAATTTAATTAAGGCTAAGAGGTAACCCATGTCTCAACAAAACCTATTTTCCTTGCTATAATCTTCTTCTTTGGCTCCTTATCTCTATGCTTGTGTCTTGATGAAATCTTCTATGATAATTGTGATATGATCTTAATAATTGATGAGATGATTTTATGTGTGATCTTGATGATCTTGATGTTGATAAGAGGATCGTGATGATTGTGTGATGTTCTTGATAAATCTTGATGTTTCTTGATATTAAAGATGAACTATGATCTTTATGATTTAAATATGATTAGAGCCCTAGGTTGAATCGTGAATTCCGTATTGGGATATTCTTGGTATATTTGGGTGGGAATTCACATGTTCGGGTGTTGATTATGTTTAGAAGCCATGATAGGATGTGCTCTATGTGATTCTTCCTTTTGATCCGTTAATTGTCTACGTGGTGTCATCAATTGCGTTTAAAAGTGTCTAAGCATGGTTTCGGGTTCCACGGAGGATCCCAGGACGTATCTTTTGGAAAAGAGTCAGTGGGGGGTAGGGGGACCCGCCACCTACCCGCTGCCCGAAGTAACGCCACCGGCAGCGGGCAGCCGGCGGGCAGACGACTGCCCGCCGGGCACCCGCTGCCCCGAGGACTATCATCGGCGGGCAGCCGGCGGGTGGCCCTCCACCCACCGGCCACCCGCTGGAATTTGCCCACTTTGAGACTTAGGCTTCCCCGTTTGATGTTCCCCCAACTCCCGTGGTATCCCAACGGACCCCGTTTGTCGTGCATGAGTCTAGTTGATGTTTCGGGTACCGTTCGTAGGATAAAATAGTCTCGTATATTGCATGCTAGTTGAATCGGTAACCCGTTGGCCTAGGAGGATGATGTATGAACCCCTTAGGACTATTCTTAGTATGTGGATAATCACGCATAAGTTTATTTTTACGCTTTCCCCCTTCCCAATGTGCTAATATGTGTTACTATGTGTTATGTGAACATGATACCCCAATTTGGTTGCGATCAAATTGGTTATACAGGAGCTGCGGTTCGTTATCTTGGCTGCGGTCAAACTGGTTACTCATGAGCTGCGGTTCATTCTCCTGGCTGCGGTCAGTCACTCACTTCCAGGGCTGCGGTCCACATGGGCCTTGTGTGCTATGGTCCACCGACTGGACGCGCCAGGCGGTGTGTAGGGCCACTAGCCCGAGGAAGGCCATAGTCCACCGAATGAGTGATTAGGCGGTGTGTAGGGCTATGGTCGGTTGCGATCCATCGAGTGTATGTGCCAGCGGTGTGTAGGGTCGTAATCCCCAAAGATCATTGCCCACGGAATGAGTCTCTCAGGCGGTGTGTAGGGCTTTGATCAGATACGACCCACCGACTGAGCTCGTCAAGCGGTGTGTAGACCGCAGTCCCTAAAAGAGGATCACAGTCCACCGGCTGAGCGCGTCAGCGGTGTGTAGGGCTGTGATCCACCGTTGAAACTATCGACGGTCTATACAATTGGCTGCGGTCAATTCCTTCATGCTGCGGTATGAGGTAGGGTGCTGCGGGGCCGTGTTAGTGCTATATGCACTAACCCTCATGTTGGGGCATGCGATTAGTCCCGTGGCGCCACCAAAGTGTGTTTGTGTGACAAGGTTGTTGATTGAATGATGATGTGAATGATTTGAAAGTGAACTGTGACCTTAGATACATATTCTTTATGATATTGTCTCTATAACTGATTATCATTATCTAAACGTGCTTATCCCTACCTGTCGAGTCTATTCTTGGTTTTAAAGCTAGAGTCTCCTATGTATATATCTTCCTGCTTCAAAATGGTTTTCATATATCTATATATATATTTACCTATATTGTATTTCAACGCGTTGGAGTGGATTACCAGCATCATTCGCTGAACAGATATATTTGGCTTTCAGGCACAGATGATTAGCTTCCGGAGCGCGCTAGAAGAACTTGGATTAGATAGATAGTTTTCTTTTCGGCCTGTGTGCCATGATGATGTATTGAGGATATTTAGTTAGTTTAGCCTGTGCATCTGAGTTCTCTAGCTCAGATGTGGCATAGAACCCCGTACTCTTATGTTTAGTAATACTCTGTTTTGGGATTTAATGAGAATTTACCTTTATTATATAAGTTTTAAAAGTTTCGAAATTTTGGGGTGTTACAGTGGAGTTGCCTTTCCCCCGAGCGTCAGTTTGGCTCGAGGGGCTCGAGGAGCGCTGGCGGTCGGAAAACCACGAGCCGGACTCATTCCTGCAAGGAAAAAAACATAATGTTAGTTTGTTGTTAGTCGGCGTAAAAAGGTCGAGGAAGTGTAATGGGAGGTGAACCTTCAACGGTCGGCCTAGCTTGAGGGCCCGCTACAGCGATCGATACCGAAAGGGGTCGTGGCGTGTATTTCAGCTCTAAGTCGTATCGGGGCGGTGGAAATCGGGCGTTCTCGTACGCCTCTCTCGATCGAAAGATCTTGTAGTCGTGAAATTCGCATGAAATGCGGAAGGTTGCTTCTCGAAGGGCTCGAGTGGCTGGTGATTGTACGTGTTTCCTGTAGTGTGTCCCCCACGTTCGGTCGACCGGCAGGATCCAAGGGTCGTATTAGACCGAGAAGATCCTGTTCTTCCATCCTCGGTTGTTCCCGGGAAGGTTGGCGGTCGAGCATAAATGGTCTTGGGATTGAATCATCAGGAATCCAGCACCGTATATGGCTGGCAAGGGTTTAACTACATAAATGTAGTTGAGGAGCTCCATCGTACACATGGCATTGTGCCGAGCACGTATCTGCGGAAAGCATACCAATATCTGATGGGCGTTCGGGCAGATCTGGGCCGGCAGCAACCGGTAGTAGCCCCAAAACGCAGTCAAGAGGAGGGAAAAGGGGAAGGTAATTGGGGCTCTTATGGAATCGAAGTGCATCCCAATCTACTTCCCCTAATGCCGTTCTTTAATTCCCCCGAGGCTCTTGCGGGTATCGAACCTCACTCGCCCGTTTAGTGTGGCTGAGATTTCCGCCACCTCGTGGGCCGACAGTAGGCATTCTTGTTGCTTGACACTTTCACTGTTGAGGAAGACGAATTCGATCTCTTCAGGCGCCGTGTAGGATGGCCCTTCACCAGTCGAATTGTGCGAAGTTTCCCGAACGTGGGGCGATGCGCGAGCTTCGGAACCGGACCCGATCGTCCAAGTGGGTGTTTCTCGATCGCGATCGGGCGAGGACTCGTGGCCGCTGGTGGATGCAGTGTCGCTGTCTTCGCTGCTGCCGCTCGAGCTCGATGAGCCTTCCGAGCCCCCGGAGCTTTCTTCTGGCTCGGCAACTGCGCTTGGTCGTCGACCGTCGTTAATAACCTCAGGCGAGTATTCTTCTATCATCGTTCCTTCGCTACCGCTCTCGATCGTGTTGTCATAATCCGCCCCCGAGATGTTCTGGCTATTTGAGTCTGACATATCCCCTTCATAAAGGAGACGGTCGGTTCAGCGGAAGGGGTCAGGGTTTAGTAAACCGAGCTTATCAGCGGCGGGACGAGCGTTATAGGAAAAATAAAAGAAACTTAAACGAAGGAAGAAAGAAAGGACTTACCGATGGATAAAACTTGGGGAACGGTTGAGGAGGTGCAGAATCCGATCGATCTACAGTGTTGATGGCTTGGGAAGCTCCGATTGATTTCCACAGCGTGGTAAAAGTAGAAATGAACTTTGCAAGGGCCTATTTATAGCAGTGTTGTAAAACTCGGCCGCCTAGGCGCTAGGCGGCACCGAGCCTTAGAGTTTTGGCCTAAAGGCGGCCAAACTCGGCCAACTCGGCCGAGTCGGTCAACTCGGCCAACTCGGCCGAGTCGACCGATTTCGTCCGATTTTGACCGTTTTTGACCGATTTTGTCTGATTTTGACCGATGTCGTCTTTCATTAATTATTGATTTTAATATTATTATGACGTTATGACTTATAAATTATCATTATTTCATTTATTTAGATGTGTTATTTGAGTGAATGTTGAAAACAACCTCATTAAAATTATCAAACTACAAGCCTGTCACTATTTATTTTAATTTTTTGGTGCCCGCCTAGCGCGCCTAGATTCCGCCTAGGCGCCGCCTAGACCGCCTAGGCGCTAGGCGCTGCCCGGCCGCCCGACTAGCGCCTAGCACCTACTGCAACCTTGATTTATAGGAACCCTTTTGGCGAGAAAATCAGCCACTTGCATGAGGTGACCGTTCCGAATCTCAAGATGCCTGCGGAGCGACACGTGTCTCGGGCGAGGGCAGCTGGGAGGTTGGGGCCGAAGGCCCGGGTGACGTGGTCTTTTCATCCCGCACCGGTTTCTCCCGGACGATCCGAAACGGCTTGAGCTGGGGGGCTCTTGGTAGGATGTATCCCGACCGACCTAAGATGTTCTTCGCGTCAATCAATACAGCTCTTTTGCTCGAGCTCTGCAGCGGGAAGACGGTCGGTACCGGTCATCCATGTAACCTTATACTGACCTTCTGCTTAGAGGCGTTCGAGTCCGATCGGCTGATTTACCTCCCGACCGGTGTTCTGCTCGACCTCCATACTTTTGCTCCACGTGGAAGTGGTATCGTTAGAGATGCGCACTTGGCAGCGCTAGGCGTCGACAGAGGGTGGTCACTAGGTTTTGGCACGTGGATGCCGCGTGGAGTACATGCCGATAAGCCGGACGTTGTCCTCGGCGATGGGCTATAAATATCCACGGCGGACAAGCCGAAAAGGACTTTTGGAACGATCAAGAGGCTACTTACAGAGTTGGCCGACCGCAGATAGTCGGTTCTCGGAGTAGTCATTTAGATTGTATTTGGTCAGCTGTGTATTTACACTATCAATAATGATTTTGTGAAGGTGACTTTTTTTTTTTTTAATTTTTTTATTATCTATCCAACAATATTTAAAATATTAGCTAAAAAAATATTAATATTATCTAAACTAAATTTTAGGTGAACTTAATAGGTTATTGGTTAGGAGATATTTTTAGTTATGTTATATACATATATAAATTTGGTTTGGATATCAAATGTAAAAATCTTATATATATTAGATTTAAAAGTAAAAATAATATTTATTCCATTTAAATGAAATATTTAAATATATGATCTAAAAATCACTCAAAATTACACTTGTGTTACTTTTATAATGTTAGTATAAAAAAAAATTTGAAAAAATGAGTGTTAGTAAACAAACTTTCTGAACAGAAACATAGAATGCAAAATTAGAAAATAAAAAATAGAGAACAATTTCTTGAAGTAAACAAATTTTTAGTTTGTATTTTACCTTCTCCAATATGAGTAATATACAACCCTTCACCATTTCTCACACATAAAGAGCCAATTCCATAGGTGAAATTTTTAAAATTTTATCTAGACTATTTAGAAAATGAGTCGTGGCATTGAAATTTACATAAAGCATGGTATCTGGATCTTCATTTATCGCAAGAGCTTGCAAAAGTTCTTTGGATTGATAAGAGTGATCAAACCAATTCTAACACTTTAAAGTAGTGTTATTTTGTTTTACACATATTTGACTAGTCACAACATTGTTTCTTTATTGTAAACATTTGAGAGTTTGGGCCACCATGAAATTTCTTGAAGTTATAATTTTTTTCTATTTGTAAGCTCTGAGGTTGGCTTTGATTGACAACATAAATAAATCTTCTTACTCTTGAGTTAAAGTGACTACTTCTATCTCTTTCACATTCACAATCATCGTAATAAGCTTGTTCATGATTAATTGATTGCTCACTATTTCTTACTTCAAGTTACATCTCTTGCTCATAACTCTTTAGAGATAAGGTAAATTGATTATATGATGGATATGGTGGTTTGGTAAACATTTCCATATGAAAGTCCTTGTATTTTGCATCGAGACCTCTAGCCAACTGAAACTTTTTGACAGTTTCAACTAGACATTTTGAGTTAATATCAGATTTGGTTCCTTGACTATTAACTTATTAAGATTTCACCACTTTAGTTCTCGATTTTCAAACTTGTCCAATTGCATCCTCGACTATGCAATTTCTCACCGAGTTGGACCTCAGCCCAAACAGCCGTTTGATAGATGTTAAAACTGAGGATAAAAACGTAATTTCATTGTCTGTGCCTTCTCGGGTGTCTATTTTCATCTCAGTTGTTCGGTTAGTTTACAGATCGAAGAAAGAAAAAAACCCCAATCCCTAAAAGCTAACCCTAATCACAAACTATATGACCTAAATGTTGAGAATTCGTCCGGATTTCAACCCAAACTCATAACCCTACAATATTCTTCTACATAAAGTCAAGTTGGTTGTTGTTATTTTAATGGGTTCAAGAAGAAATGTTGTTTCGAACTACCATACAAGTACGATTTTTTTTTTTTTTTTTTTTTTTTTTGTTGTTAGTTATTTATGTGCTTATGTGAATATATAAGAAATTTGGTTTGTATGTGGGGACCTGCGTTATTGTCTGTTGTATGTGAGATTGTGATAGTACGAAATGTGTTCAATGAAGACCAAATAAGATTCTATGTGGGGACCTGGGGTATTGTTCGTATGTGGGGTTGTGGTGTTTTGAATGTATTCAATGGGGACCAACTTGGCTTTAATTGTAGTTACTAGAGTTTTTTTTTTTTTTTTTTTTTTTTTTTTTTTTTTTTTTTTTTTTAGGTAGAAGACATTGTCTATACTATGTTGGTTACTTAAAGACATTGGGTTTACTGTGCATTTGATATTTAGCTTTATCAGTGTTGCAGGTGTGCTGTGTTCTCTATTTTAATGTAGTTGTATCTACTTTTAGCTTGGTCATAAGAAGTATTGGAAAACTAACATCAACTCTGTCATTAGTCATGGAAGCGTTGAAGCTACTTCATTTATTAGAATTCAAGTTCTTTTAGTTATAAATATAACTGATGTGTTGGATGCTATTTTGCTTGATATGTCCCGCATCGTGGTCTATTACATCCCAATTGGATGGATGGTTCTTTCAATCATTTATATATAATTGTGTAAAAAAACTAAAATGTTGAAGTTGTTGTAGTATAGTGGTGAGTATTATCACTTGTCACTGACTTGGGTTCAATCCTTGGCAATGGTGTTTTCAACAATTTTACAGAATATTAACAGACACAAAATCTGATATGCCGGATTTGAACTGGTTCACTCAAAACAACATTATTTTGAGCGAAATAATCTTAAATTGTTCAAACTATAAATGTTTTTTAGGTTAATATTTAATATTTTAATATTAACTATTAAAATATTAAATAGTTTATATTACTATTGTTTACTAATTTAAGTTGTATGTTTGTATATAGCAAGGATATATTAAAAATTTTTAAAAATTCCCTGGAAAAGTTTAAATGAACTAAAATAATTTAATTGTTATGTTTCCAGTTAACACCAAACATGCTAATTAATTTTCCCAAATAAAGTTATTCTCATCAAATATATTTTTTAAAAACATTCTCTTAAAAATTTAATTGATGGGAAAATACCAAATGTCCTCTAAGCTTCTTGAACTGAAGCATTTTCTGAGGATGATGCTGCTTAAGTGCTGAAATCCCAGTAGAGTCGTTTGGAAATAAATGCTAAACTGAAGTTCCCTAATCTGGGAGGGGTCCAAGAAGAGATTTGGTCTTTGGCATTATGCTTTTACAAAGAAATGCAAAAAATTGACTGCTTATTGACCATGAATGCCTTGGAATATTTCAATTCTCTGCCGTGGAAAAGGGATCTTATGACTAATTCTCATTTCTCAATTTGCAATAGAAAACAAATTTTGATAACCACTCTGCCTTTTCATTCAAACGTATTTAAAAATTGCAATTGAAAAAAAAAAAACTATAAAGGACCACTTAGAAGAAGTGTGTGAACAGGTTGACTAACTGTGGTCATGTCCTCATTGGCATGAAGAGTGGGTCTGACCGTGGGCTGCGACTCTTGATTTACCTCTACAGCGACTCTAAGAATAGGGTTAGTGGACTTAAAATTAGTTCAGCGAAGTTGAAATCACTTAGGTATTTAAAATAAAAAATACCCCATTCCGCTAAGAATGAGGAATTTTGACATGAAAACTAGGGTCTGATCGGTGAGCTGATTGAATAATTTGTAATTTACCTCTCGGTGACTCTAGGGGCAGGGTCTAGTGAACTTGAGATCAGTCTAACGAAGCTTAGATCACCTAAGTATTAAAAAAAAAAAAAAGGAATACCCATTCCCCTAAGAATGAGAATATTTGGTCTCCACCAATGTGGAATCATATTCTACTTTTTTTTTTCAATCTCCCAATCAGCTACTTTTGACTTGAAATCTGACAGTGTAAAATGAATTCTAAGCAAATCCACAATGTATTTTAGTGTTAAAATCATATGGGAGTAATTGCCAACACTGAGATCAGAGAAGAAATCATGCAAATGTCTTCTTGTGAGGGTTGTGATGCAGAGAAATATAGTTCACCTATGCCATGGATTGGCAGATATATTGTAGCAGCATCTTTACTATGCATCCTTGCTATGCTGCTAGACACCCTGCATGGTTTTCGTCGCAGAAAATTCTGGTTTCCATGCAGATTTTTCAAACTAAATGCTGTTTCTTTAACACTATTAGCAGTTGCCATGAAGCTATCAATGGATCTGAACAACCCTATGCCCGGGGGAATTGATCAGCTTGCAAAGTTGAGTAGCAATGCCTTCATGTCTACAGCAATGGTGAATTTCATGCCCTCTTTGGGGCTTATGGGCGAGAAGGAGATGGCGATGAACATGGCAGCATTGGGGGTTCTTGTGATCACTCTTGTTGTTAACGTTTGTGTCGAGTTGGGAACTGGAGTTATCTATTCTGCTAAGGTGGAGAACATTCTGGTTTTGGTTTTCATGATGTTTCTATTTGTGATCTTAAGCTTCTCAGGATTGGCAGTTCCTAAGATGAAACAAGACCTGGAAGTGCAGTTCTTCGAGATGAAGAGAACGATGGAAATGGCAGAATCGGATGACGTTGACAAGTCTGGACTTTCTAAGCTGGAAGAAGATCTGAAGAAGTATTGGGTGATGGCAGAGACCGGAAACCCCCAGTTCGTGATGGCTCGCTCTGTCACCTGTTCTGCTGCTTGTGCTATTTGTTGTGTGAATTTCGTGATACTATTGGAAGGGGTAATCCGCAATAACTTCTTTCGTGTTCATATCATGCCTGGCTCAGATTATAGGAGATCAACCATTTGCATTGCACGAATTCAGTCCATCGGTGTGGCATTAGGCACGATCGCTTCACTGATCAGATGGCTAGCCACTGCAAAATCGAGAAATGATAGAAGAAGATGCAAATCCAAGATCAAGGTCGAGAAATATTGGATCGAAGGACTGATGGAATGGAAGAGAAGCTCGGTGGCGTTGCAGTTCAAGAACCATAGAATCAGAAAATCAGTCCACATAACAAAGAGTCTGTTTGTGAATATCTGCATAGGAGTTCAGATTTTTATTATTGCAATTGGAAAATCAACAAAGTACATCTCTGTTATTCTCTTGAACCTGCCCTCATTGTGCTCTTGTAGTGGCTCTGAAACTAAATATGATGTAGATGATCTTAGCAAGTACGTTTTACACCTCGAAGGTGAAGAGGAACTTCCTCAGATAATGGCAAACGAGGGCACTGCAATTTGCGAGGCGATTGAGACAGGCAGAAAGTTGCAGCCAAGAATCCTCATGGAGCTACTTTTACAAGGATCAAAAGATACTAATGGACTTGCAATGCTCGAGAGGAATTGCGTTCTAGATCCACATTCTTGCGACGGTGACTTCTTGCCTAGTTCTTGGAAAATGCTACTTGTAACCTTAACTAGTATCGCGGTTGCAAATCCAAAAACCGATCAAGAAACGGTGGAGCATTTTCTCTCTGGTGTTACTCAAGGGCTGAAGTATGTTAACCTCATAGAAGAAGTATTAGGAGCAAAAGAAGATCTGAAGTGGATTAGAAGTGCAGCAGATGAAGTCTGGTTACATGTTTTTCTTTTTCGCAGGTGGTTAGATAACGACCTGCGTAAAATGGATAGTGTTGATGGGAAAACATCAAAAGAGATTGTCCAAAACCTTGCAGCCTCAGCTAATGAGTATATTCTGGAAATGAAGACAAAGGGGAATGTGAAAGATGGGTATCAGAAATGGCCAGCCAAGCTAATAGCAGCAACTGCTATGAATCATATCTGCAGAACCATATTGTTGGACATTGAAACCAAGAACGATGAAGAAGAGTTGTTTGGGAACATATCTGTTATGATTGCAGACGTATTAGCCGCCTGTTTAGCTAACTTGCCACGCGTTATTCTTATGAAATGCTGTTCGGTTCCTATAGAGAAGAGGGAGGCTAGTGTCCTGCAGGCTGCTCTTCTATTTGGTGAGACACAAAAAATTCTTAGATTTCTTCAACAGCATAATGGGTTTCCAGAGAAGATAGTTCATATTGAAGAGTGGAGCAGATCAATCAAGCAGAAGCATAATCTTTCAGTTCCCACTTCAACCCAAGATGATGTTCTTCAAATAGTTACCCAGTAGCAGATTTTCTTAATTATTGGGGAAACCTGAAATAGGAAACTTAAAACTTAGAAGGCATCTCTTATTCTAACTTATTTTGTGTTTTCATCTCCTTTAAACTACAAATTAATATTTGTATATGTTAAATCAAAAAGTTACTTTTAACTTTAGAGATCAAAAAGTAGAATTTCATAAGAATCCCCATTAGAACAACCTCATTGGAACAACTCATCTTGTAAAATATGGAGTACATAACAAAGAAAACTTACCATTGCTTCTCTGGTATGTTGAACCTAATGAAATACTTGGAAGTAACATATTTCTCATTCTCTTCATCAGAGCTTTCTTCTGTTGAGCATATAACCATTAATGTGCAATCCAACTATCAGCTTAGGCTTTTAGTTGAGATGGAGCACATGCTTCAATTTGGTATCAGAGCCAGACCAAAGGTCATGGATTCGAATCTTTACGTCACCACATAAGTGACTATGGTCCACGTGTTGATCAACCCACCGCACCCGCAAGGCTCATCCCAGACTTGCTCTATATCGTAATAGCAAGTGTCTCATTATGCTGTTGATCACCCGCTCTTGGAGAAAGGGTTTCTTGTGGATCTTTTGCGAAAATAACTGGCATTGAACTGGTTGCCGAAATCGTTTTATCATTTGAAGGGGGCCTAGCCTCAGCAGGTGATACTGATGGCCTTTCTGGTTGCTGAAATCGTTTTATCATTTGAAGGGGGCCTAGCCTCAGCAGGTGATACTGATGGCCTTTCTTGTTGCTTATCATCTGTATTAGCCCTACATTCTGGTGAACTGTTATCTCTTAAGTAATTGATGAAATTTTCTTCAAGCTTTCAAGAAGCTCTTTCAAAACTTACCAGATCCTTCTTTAGGTTTTGTTCCAAAATACTGCACCAGAGTTACTACCAGTATTCTATTGCTAAAACAATTATGCAGACCACCATTTCAAAATTACAATAAAATTAGGCCTTAATGAAATTAGGCAGGCAGGCAGGCATCAAGAAAGATTCCAGTACGTACCATTTCAACATTACAGTAAACAAATCGAGACGTTTTATCTCAACGACTCGTTACCAGAATCGAAGACACGAAGACTTGAAGATATGATGACCCGAAGACTTGAAGATTGTAATGGACCAGAGATCAATAGAAGGGAATTAGCTACTGCAAAACGTCGTCGCATGGACTGCGGTTAAAAGGAGACAGTTGAGAGGGGCAAAACGCAACGTTTGATTAAGTATCAATAAACAGTTAGAGGTTGTTAGTCTGATGACGTCGTTTAGGCCTATTATGGCAATTAGTCTGTTAGAGGATTGAATAAAACAGATAGTTGCAATGTAATAGCTTATGCAAGTTCAATATCATAATTAATTATTCTCTTACGATTCTCTCTCTTCTCTTCACCCTTCTCTTCAATTATTCTCTTACGATTCTCTCTCTTCTCTTCACCCTTCTCTTCTAAACCCTAGAAACATCACAATTGGTATCAGATCCCTCGAATGGAGGCACGCATGAATCAGCTGGAACTCGTGGTAGCTGATCTCAGTAATCATATGTATCACCACAAACAATCTACAACCGAGCTTGTAACACCACGTGTTACGACCTCTAAACCAATTAATTATTTAATCATTTACCCCAAAAAGAGAATTAAATTCCATTAATTAATTAGAAAGAGTCCACCATAGTCCATGGACCCTTATCCCTAAAACCAACCCCTTAGTCCTATAAGGAATAGAATTAGCAAACCCATACCATTTAGATCCTAATTGGGACTCTTAGATATATATAAATAGGGGCATAGGAGGCACCTAGAACCCACACCATAATAACTTTCACCAAACAAGAATTCCCAAGAATTTCCATAGGAGAAATCAAGAAAGAAGAGATCTTAAAGAAAGACCCTTCATAGCCAAGGAATTTAATTAAGGCTAAGAGGTAACCCATGTCTCAACAAAACCTATTTTCTTTGCTATAATCTTCTTCCTTGGCTCCCTCTCTATGCTTGTGTCTTGATAAATCGTTTATGATAATGATGATATGATCTTGATGATTGATGAGATGATTTTATGTGTGGGTCTTGATAATCTTGATGATTATGAGAGAACCTTGATAATTGTGTAATCTTGATGTTCTTGATTTTAAAGATAAAGCCTAATTTTGTGATTTAAATATGATTAGAGCCCTAGGTTGAATCGTGAATTTCGTATTGGGATATTCATGGTATATTTGGGTGGGAACTCACATGTTCGGGTGTTGATTATGTTTAGAAGTCATGATAGGATGTGCTCTATGTGATTCTTCCTTCTAATCCGTTAATTGTCTATGTGGTGTCGTTGTATGCGTTTAAAAGTGTCTAAGCATGGTTTCGGGTTCCACAGAGGATCCTGGAACTTATATTTTGAAAAGGAGTCAGTGGGGGGTAGGTGGGGTAGGGGGACCCGCCACCTACCCGCTGCCCGAATTAACGCCGCCGGCAGCGGGCAGACGTCTGCCCGCCGGGCACCCGCTGCCCGGAGGTTCATCGCCGGGCCACCCGCTGGATTTTTCTCACTTTGGGACTTTGGCTTCCCCGTTTGATGTTCCCCAACCCTTGTGATGTCCCAACGGACTTCGTTTGTCGTGCTTGAGTCTAGTTTGATGTTTCGGGTACCGTTCGTAGGATAAAAGAGTCTTGTGTATTGCATGCTAGATGCTCCGGAACCTTCCTCGTACATGCCACCCCTGCCACCGTACTATTTGACTAAGGAGCCACCAACTCATTTATAGCAGCCGAATTCGCAGCACAACTCGGTCTGAACACCAACACAAGAGTACAACTGCAAGTCAATGTGGCATCCGGCGAAATCATAAGATGTGACCGCATGCACAGGGATATAATGATCACCATCAAAGGAGTAGAATTCCCTAGCAACCTGATACAATTCAGGCTAGATGGAATACAAGTGATCTTGGGCATGGATTGGCTAAAGAAATTCCAAGCACAAATCCTGTGCGGCGAACAAAAAGTGGTCTTGCGGGGACCAAACGGTAAGCGGGTATCCTACCACGGGACCCACAAGAACCCGGAAATGAAATTAGTAAACATGATGAAAATGAAGAAATATCTGACCCAAGGACACAAAGCCTTCCTGTGCTCAGTCGAAGATCTCGACGCCAAGGCAGCAGAGCCTCAAACCATTCTAGTGGTAAACGAGTTCACCGATGTCTTTCTAGACGAAATCCCCGGGGCACCCCCAACCAGAGAAGTAGAATTCACCATAGACTTGGTGCCTGGCGCCGCCCCAATCTCGAAACCACCCTACAGATTGGTGCCAAAAGAAATGAAGGAACAAAAAGCACAACTTCAAGATTTACAAAATAAAGGATACATACGCCCAGTACCTCGCCATGGGGAGTACCAGTACTATTCGTCAAAAAGAAGGATGGAAGGATGCGTCTATGCATCGACTATAAAGAACTAAATCAAGTTACAATAAAGAACAAGTATCCTCTTCCCCGAATTGATGACTTGTTCGACCAACTTAAGAGAGTAGGGGTGTTCTCAAAAACCGATTTAAGATCCGGATACCACCAGATAAAAGTGGCCGACCCATATATTCAGAAAACAGCCTTTCGAACCCGCTACGGCCACTATGAATTCACGGTAATGCCTTTCGGACTCACCAATGCACCCGCTATATTCATGGACCTCATGAACCGAGTATTCCGACCCTACCTAGATGACTTCGTCATCGTGTTCATCGACGACATCCTGGTCTACTCACGAGACAAGGAGGAACATGAAAAGCACCTCCATACAACCTTGCGGACCCTGAGGGAACACCAGCTATACGCCAAATTCTCCAAGTGCGAATTTTGGAAGGACAACGTGGCATTCCTAGGACACGTGATAACCAAAGAGGGGATCAGGGTGGATCCAACCAAAATCCACGCCATCAAAGAATGGCCCACACCAAAATCACTTTCAGAGATCAGAAGCTTCCTAGGGTTAGCAGGCTATTATCGGAGGTTCGTACCCGATTTTACCAAAATAGCCCAACCCCTCACCAAGCTCATGAAGAAGGAAACCCCCTTTCGATGGGACGACAACTGCACCTCTGCCTTTCAGGAATTGAAAGAAAAACTGACCACAGCACCCGTCCTAGCCCTCCCCTCTGGAGTGGAGGGATTCGAGGTTTTCAGCGACGCCTCCAAAAACATCAATACCGAGAAGAAAGAATCACGGGGAACAAATCCCCGAACATCACCAATAACGTTCCCCGCAGGTGGGGCCACGGGTGGACCTTCACCCATGGTTCCGCCCGCGGGTACACTCCCATGAGAGGCCGGTTCCCAGCGGGTGGGGCGGCGGGTAGGCCTCTGCCCGCCGTTCTGCCCGCGAGGTACATACATGTACTCCAAAATTTCCCTTCGGGGAAAATCAACAACAAGGCCAAGTTCAAGTCTAAAACACCCAAAATCTCACACACAACAATGATATGACTTGAACCCAAGAAATAGCCAAGCAATGGCATTCAACAAACCTAAGAACAAGCTCTAAACATGCATCACCACAAGATCATGCATCAAATCTCACAAATCACACCAAGAACATCAAGTAGAAGCCAATAATCATCATTTAGGTAAGAAAATAGGTTTTGTATAGCATGGGTTACCTTTGTAGCCTAACAACTTCTTCTTTTCACCCTTAAAAGCCTTTTCCTAGAGCTCTTCTTCGACACCAACTTCTTACACAAACCAAAACACAATAAAGATCCTAACTTTAGTTAAAGACACCCAAAAGAAGGTTAAAAACACTAAAAAGCTAAGAATCATACCCTTTCCTATGCTCAATAAGGAGAAAGTAGGAATATTGGTAGAAAATCTTGGAAGGCTTGGAAGTTCACTTTCTTGCTTGGAGAATAAGCTAAATTATTTTAGAGAGAAGCTAGAGTGTTTGAGTTTTAGGTTGAAAGGATGAATGAAATGAGAATGTCTTGCTAGGATAGCTTGAACCACAATTCATAGGTGAAAAGTCATATTTACCCTTACTAATGTTGGAAAGACAAGGGAACAAGGGCACAACTCAAGAAGCACAACGTACACCTTTTTGACTTACGTGACTAGTCAAAATCTAGTCCCTCGACTATCAAATTTCAGGATTTTTAGAAATGGTTTAGCAAAGAAACTTGGATTAATTCTTCAATTAATCCTCGGTTAGTATTTAATTAGATTTACGGGGTATCACAGTTGAGATTAGCCTTTCGGCTATAGTGACCGAGGTGAACCTCGTGGGCGCTAACCCACGTCAGTGGTTCATCGATACCGGTGCAACCAAGCATTTGTGTTGCAACCGAGAGATGTTCAACACCTTTGAGACCGTTGAGGGTGAAAAGGTGTGGATGGGAAACTCTGCTCAGTCTGCTGTGGAAGGCATGGGCAAGGTGGTTCTGAAGATGATTTCCGGGAAGGAACTGACATTGAACAACGTGTTGTATGTTCCTGAACTGAGGAAGAATCTTATGTCTGGCTCGCTGTTGAACAAGCATGGGTTCCGCATGGTGTTCGAGTCAGACAAAGTAGTTCTGTTTAAGTTAGGAATGTTTGTTGGTAAAGGATATGTAACTGATGGGCTTTTTAAGCTCAGTGTAATTCCTGTTAACAATAAAAGAAAAGTTAATTCTGTTTACTTGCTTGAGTCTTCCAATTTGTGGCATGGTAGACTAGGTCATGTTAATTTTAATTCTATACGTAGATTAATTAGCATGCACCATATTCCTAACTTTCAAATTAATACAAATAACAAGTGTGAAATTTGTGTTGAGGCAAAACTAACGAAAGTACCTTTCAAATCGGTTGAAAGGGAAACTGAACCACTAGAATTAATCCATAGTGATTTGTGAGATTTTAGATTGATACAAACGAGAGGTGGTAATAAGTATTTTATCACGTTTATCGACGATAGCACACGATACTGCTATGTGTATTTGCTTAAGAGCAAAGATGAAGCCGTTGATAAATTCGTTCTTTATAAGAATGAAGTGGAAAACCAACTTAATCGGAGAATTAAGAAGGTTAGAAGCGATAGAGGTGGTGAGTACGAAGCACCTATTGGGGACTTCTGTGCAAGTGTAGGGATCATACACGAGCGTACGGCACCTTACGCACCTCAATTTTACACGAGCGTACGGCACCTTGTCGAACGAAAGTATTGCACATTGAAAGATATGATGAATGCGATGCTTATAAGTTCGAGCCTACCTCAAGGTATGTGGGGGGAGGCAATTTTTACAAGTAATTACCTTTTCAATAATGTACCCCGCAAGAAGCTTGATAAGACTCCTTATGAGCTGTGGAACAGTAGGAAACCTTCCTACCAGTACCTGAAAGTGTGGGGGTGTAACACCCCGTGTTACGGCCTCTAAACCAAACTAATAATTTAATTACTTACCTTTAAAAGGGGATTAAATTCCCTTAATTAATTACGAAGGGTCCACCATAAGCCATTGACCCTTATCCCTAAACCAAACCCTTAGTCCTATAAGGAATAGAATTAGTAAATCCATATCATTCAGACCCTAATTAGGACTCTTAGATATATATAAGGACATAGGAGGCACCTAGGACTCACACCACAATAGCTTTCACCACACAAGAATTCCCAAGAATTCCCATAGGAGAAATCAAGAAGAGGAGATCTTAGAGAAAGACCCTTTATAGCCAAGGTGTAACACCCCGAAAATTTTAAAACTTTTTGATCTTATAATACGAAAGGAATTCTATTAAATAGATATCAAATGAAGCATTCTAAACATAGAGTCGGGGGTGTTATGCCACATCTGAGCGGGAGAGCTCAGATGTACAGGCTATTCTAACTAACTATCCTCAAATATTGTCATTACATCATCAAGGCACGCAGGCCAAAAGGAAAGACTAACTATCTAATCCGAGTTCTTCTAGCGTGCTCCGGGAGTAAATCATCTGTGCCTAAAAGCCAAATATATCTGTTCAGCGAATGATGCTGGTAACCCACTCTAACGCGTTAAAATACAATATAGGTAAATATATATATACATAGATATAGTAAAACCATTTTGAAGCAGGAAGGTATATACTTAGGAGACTCTAGCTTTGAAATAGGGATTTAGACTCGACAGATAGGGATAAACACATTCAACAACGATAACTGATTATATAGAGGCAACATCTTATAAACAGGTCACAGTTCACTTTCATGTCATTCACATCATCATTCAATCAATATCCTAGTCACACAAGCACACTTTGGTGGCGCCACGGGACCAATCGCATGCCCATACATGAGGGTTAGCGCATATAGCGCTAACACGGCCGCGCAGCACCCTGCCTAATATCGCAGCATGAAGGAATTGACCGTAGCCAATCTGCATAGACTGTCGATGGATTCAACAGCGGACCACAGCCCTACACACCGCTGACGCGTTCAGTCGGTGGACTGTGATCCTCTTTTGGGGATTGCGACCCTACACACCGCTTGGCGAGCTCAGTCGATGGGTCGTAGTCGATCATAGCCCTACGCACTGCTGATGGCTCAGTTGGTGGACTATGACCTTATTTATGGGGACTACAGCCCTACACACCGCTGGCACACTCACTCGGTGGATTGCAGCCGACCATAGCCCTACACACCGCCTGACGAACTCAGTCGGTAGACTATGGCCTTCCTCGTGGCTTGTAGCCCTACACACCGCCTGACGCGTTCAGTCGGTGGACCACAGCACACGAGGCCCATGAGGTGGACCGCAGCCCTAGAAGTGTGTCACTGACCGCAGCCAGGATAATGAACCGCAGCTCATGTATAACCAATTTGACCGCAGCCAAGAGTCATGCACATATATCACGTAACAAGCACATGCAACCCACATTAACACATAGGGAGGGGGAAAACGTATAAATAAAACTTATGCGTAGTCATCCACATACTAAGAATAGTCCTAAGGGGTTCATACATCTTCCTCCGAGGCCAACGGGTTTCAGATTCAACTAGCATGCAATCCACAAGACTCTTTTATCCTACGAATGGTACCCGGAACATCAAACTAGACTCAGGCACGACAAATGAAGTCCGTTGGGACACCACGAGGGTTGGGGAACATCAAACGGGGAAGTCAATGTCCCAAAGTGGGGTAAAATCCAGTGGGTGGCCGGCGGGTGGAGGGCTACCCGCCGGTTTCCCGCCGGCGACGAACCTCCGGGCAGCGGGTGCCCGGCGGGCAGTCGTCTGCCCGCCGACGGCGTTAATTCGGGCAGCGGGTACGTGGCGGACCCCCTACCCCTGCCTACCCCCCACTGACTCCTTTTTCAAAACTTGGGTCCCGGGATCTTTTGCGGAACCCGAGACCATACTTAAACACTTTTAAACGCAAACGACGAAACCACATAGTCAAATAATGGATCAAAACCAAGAATCACATAGAACACATCGTAACATGACTTCTAAACATAATCAACACCCGAACATGCGAATTCCCACCCAAATACACCAAGAATATCACAATACGTAATTCACGGTTCAACCTAGGGCTCTAATCATATTTAAATCACAAAATCATACTTTATCTTTAAAAATCAAGAACATCAAGATTTATCAAGAATATCACATAATTATCAAGATTCACCCTTAACCATCAAGATTATCAAGATCACACATAAAATCATCTCATCAACCATCAAGATCATATCATCAACATCATAAATGATTTATCAAGACTCAAGCATAGAGAAGAAGCCAAAGAAGGAGATTATAGCAAAGAAAATAGGTTGTGTTGAGACATGGGTTACCTCTTAGCCTTAATTAATCATCCCTTGGCTATTAAGGTTCTTCTCTAAGATTTCCATCTGATTGATCTCCCTAAGCTTCGTGGTGGGGAATCTCCCGGGAATATTTTCGTGTAATATAACTATGGGTGGTAAGGGTTCTAATTGCTTTCTAATCCCCTATTTATAGAATCAGGAAGCCTAATCATAATCTGAATAATAAAGGCCTACTTTCTTTATTCCTAATAGATATATAGGTCTAGGATTCCTATTTAGAATCTGACTAGTAATAGGTTTGCTCTTTTTTTTTTTTTTTTTCTAATAGGCTTAAGACTCTAGTTTAGGCAAGGGTCCACAATCCATGGTGGACCACATTAATTAATTTCAAGGGAATCCTAACCAAATTAAATCCTTTTTAATTATTATTAACGAAATTAATTAAATAATTAATCCGGGATGGAAGGCCGTAACACGGGGTGTTACACTCTTCCCCCCTTACAAGAAGTGTCGTCCCCGAAGCTTAGAAATCATTACGGGGATAACGAGTCAAAACTGGTACGGTGGTCATGTAGAGAAAGTGTTCTACGGGGAAGATATATAATTATATATGTATGTATACTGAGTTCTTGGCAACGATTGGGTTAAAAGGATAAAGAGAGTGGACGATTCGGGTTTCAAATATGCAGACAAGGTTTATTTGGGAAATAGGATCGATGTTTTCAAAGTTGCAACTTAGGAAATAAGGTTGCCACCTTGTATGGTATCATTTGAAATAAGGAATCAAGAATGAGGTTTGGAACGGTAGAGCGGGTTTTTCAACGAAATGGTATTTGATAGACAAGGGAAGGAAGGGAGTTTGGCTAGAATAGGGTTAAGGATTCTCGACTTCGAGCAATTTTTCCTGTTTGAGGCTTGATTATGACGTAAGGACGAGATGACGATCCTTATTCATTAGTTTTGGCGCTACTTGACTCTAAGATTTCGGTTGATCTCTTCTTTTTATGCTAAAGCCTCATCCATCCTTACCAATTTTGAAGGAATTCTCGTGATGAATCCCGTGCATACTCTCCCAAAATGCCCAAAAGTCTTGACCTAGTCGGTTAGCTAAGCCAATTCTTCTAGGGTGAGCTTCAAAATTCTTCCCAAAGTCTATTGGGAGTCAATAAACTTCGGGTTGACTTTCTCTCCTTATTGAATTTCATCTCTTCTTTGGTGAGTAAGACTTCATGTCCTCCCTGGAGTTCGGCTTGCTGTACCTTTTGTGTTACTCTTTATAAGTGAAGGCGCCTTTGCATGTTCCTCTTCTTCTTGAAGTGCAGTTGGTTACCTATGTAACACCCCTAAATTTTGAAACTTTTAAAACTAATATGATAAAGGTAATTTCTCATAAAATCCCAAACAGAGCATTACTAATTATAAGTGTACGGGGTGCTATGCCACATCTGAGCTGGAGAACTCAGATGCACAGGCTAAACTAACTAAATATCCTCAATACATCGTCATGGTACGCAGGCCGAAAGGAAGGACTATCTATCTAATCCACGATCTTCTAGCGCGCTCTGCGATCTACACGTCTGTGCCTGAAAGCCAAATATATATGTTCAGCGAGAGATGCTGGTAACCCACTCCAACGTGTTGAAATACAATATAGGTATATATATATATATATATATATATATATATATATATATATATATATATATATATATATATATATGTATAGATATAGGAAAATCATTTTGGAGCAGGAAGATATATACTTAGAAGACTCTAGCTTTAAAACCGGGAATAGACTCAGCAAGTAGGGACAAGCACATCAAACAGTAATAAACAGTTAAGTAGAGATAACATCATAAGGAATACACATCTAAGGTCACAGTTCACTTTTCAACTCAAACACATCATCATTCAATCATCATTCATATCACATAATCGTTGATGGCGCCACGAGACCAATCGCATGCCCCGAACATGAGGGTTAATGCTTATAGCATTAACACGGCCCCGCAGCACCCTACCTCAGTACCGCGGTACGAGGGGAGTTGATCGCAACCAACCCTTTGAGAACCGCTGACGAACTCAATGTCGGACCACGATCCGACACACCGCTGACGCGCCCAGTCGGTGGACCGCGATCCCCTTTACAAGGGGGGACTTACGACCCTACACACCGTTGATGCGCACAATCGGTGAACCGTAACGGATCAAGCCCGACACACCACTGAGCTAAACTCAGTCGGTGGGCAAAGATCCTCGGAGACTACGGTCCTACATACCGCCTGATTACTCGGTGGATCGCAGCCAGCCGTAGCCCTACACACCGCCTGATTACTCAGGTCGGTAGACTACAACCTTCCTTCGCTTGTTGGCCCTAAACACCGCCTGGCGCATCCAGGTCGGTGGGTCATATCACCGAGGCCCTTGTGGACCTTCAGTCCCATACATAATCTTTATATACCTGACCGGTCTCTACCAGCCTGGTTAACAGTTGGGATGGTTCTCAGCCCATTCAACTACCCGTATAGTGGACCTCAGTCCTATATCATATTAATATCCTTGACCGATCTTAACCGACCTGGTTAACAGTTGGGATGGTTCTCAGCCCATTAAACTGCCCGTATAGCCCAATTGATCTTAACCAAGTTGGGGTCATGCATAACGTAACACACAATAGCACATAATAACACATAATTCACATAGGGAAGGGGGAGACATATAATTAAGCTTACGTGTGATCATTCACATACTAAGAATAATTCCTAAGGGCTCATATAACTTCCACCTAGGTCTACGGGTTACCAATTCAACTAGCATGCGATTCCTAAGACTCGTCTAACGTACGAATGGTACCCAAAAATCCAAACTAGACTCAGGCACGACAAACGGGGTCCGTTGGGACACCATGGGGAACGGGGAACATCAAACGGGGAAGCCGGGGACCCAGGGTGGGGTATGGACCAGCGGGTAGTCGGTGGGTGGGGGTCACCCGCCGGCTGCCCGCCGGTGGGCACTGTTCCGGGCAGCGAGTAGCCGGCGGGCAGCGGGCTGCCCGGTGGCTGCCCGCTGCCGGGCAGTGCCCTTTGGCAGCGGGTAGGTGGTGGGTTCCCCCACCCCCACCTACCCCCACTGACTCATTCATCACAAATTCATCCCGGGATTCTTTGTGGAACCCGAAACCATGCTTAGAGACTTTTAAACGCAAATAACGACATCACATAAGCAATTAACGGATCAAAAGCAAGAATCATGTAGGACTTATCCTTTTACGGTTTCTAAATATAACAACACCCGAACATGCGAATTCCCTCCCAAATATAAATCAAGAACATCCTCAATACAAATTCCCAATCCAACCTAGGGCTCTAATCCCACCCAAATCATCAAGAACATATTTTACTCTTAACATCAAGAAAATATCAAGATTCGTCAAGAATCATCATATCATAATCAAGAACTTCTTTTTAACATCAAGGTCATCAAGATTCTCAAGAAAGCATATAAATCATCTTATCAATCATCAAGAACATAACATAATTATCATAGACGAATTCAATCAAGACACAAGAATATAGAGGGAGGCGAAGGAAAGAGATTATAGCGAAGAAAATAGGTTTTGTTGAGACATGGGTTACCTCTTAGCCTTAATTAATCATCCCTTGGCTATTAAGGTTCTTCCCTAAGATTTCCATCCGTTTTGATCTCCCTAGGCTTGGTGGTGTGGAGTCCCTTGGGAGTTCTTGTGTGGCGATATTTATTGTGGTGTGACTTCTAGGTGCCTCCTATGTCCTTATATATATACATACATATATATATATATATATATATATATATATATATATATATATATATATATATATATATATATATATATATATATATATATATTTAGGAGTCCTAACTAGGGTCAGAATGGTACGTGTTTTCTAATTCTATTCCTTATAGGATTAAGGACTTGTTTTAAGGATAGGGGTCCATGGTACATGGTGGACCATATTAATTAATTAAAGAGAATCCTAACCATAATCTGAATAGTAAAGGTATACTGTCTTTATTCCTAATAGGCTTATGACTCTAGTTTAGGCAAGGGATTTCTAATCAAATTAAATCCTTTTTAATTAATATTAATGGAATTAATTAAATAATTAATTCAGGATTAAGGGCCGTAACACGGGGTGTTACACTCTCCCCCCCTTACAAGAAGCTTCGTCCCCAAAGCTTAGAAAGCATTTTGGGGTAAAGAGCCCGAATTAGTATAGTCGTTCATAAGGAAAGTATTATATGGGAAATATATACACATACACATATAAATTTACTGGGTTTGAGCCTAACTATTGTGCTAGCAATATGCACCAAATAACAAGGTCACGAATATGCAACACACAATATGTAAGTTCTACGGGTGACTGATATATAACATAGAAGTCTTACATGTGGCATGTCCCTCATTTAATTATTTTATAATGATTCAACATATAGGATCACGAGTTGTACCGATCATATAATTATTTATGTACTTAAATGAGAGGAAAATGCCACGCAGGTGCAGATTCGGATAGCAACATAATCATTATAAAGTGTATATGCACATATATCAACACAGGCGAACCTCATTTACGAATGGATGCAGACGTTTAATTACGTAGTGTAGCATGTTGTGAGCCTACGTGTCGTTTTTGTAGGATCTATGTCTAATCTTTGTGCTTAGCAGGTTATACCAAATATTCACAGTTATGAAATAACAAGCCTAACATGTATGATAATTAACTATTTATGTTATATGCAAAACCTGCAAGTTGGAATGTCTATATGTGTTCAATTGTAATTATGCTATATATGCGATTTCCTTAAGTCTATAGGTATAGAGTGTGAAGGTATGTGAATTTATTTCAAGTATTTAAATAATAACTAGTCCTATGGAATCATAAAACACACATCTGTATTATTCCACATGTTATTCTAGTGCATGACTAATAATTAAATTCACGTACTTAGTATCGTGACATAACAAAACTTTTGTCATATAAATTCATGAAGGTCATAAATCATATAACAATTATTCAAATAGCGGAAATTAGGTTCTGAGGAAAAGATTATAAGTAATTTAGGAGGAAGGTTCTTGCTTTTTATGGGGTAAATAAATTCTGGGGAGACAATAGAATTAGGATCTTTATTTTGTATACCATGGATTACGGTGGGTGATCACATAACAAGTATTGGCACTTATATGCAGATTGTTTGTAACTAATAATATTGCATATATGTATAGTGGGATGTCCTATAACATACAGTTTTTTGTCTAACGTGCTTTGTATATATACATAAATGCGGGTAAGTGTGTATTTTAACGTAAACATGTGAGCTACGTGATTTGATATGTAATGCACATGAAAAATATAAATTCCGTCATATAGTTTGGACCATGCAATTTGCATACAAATATTTTAGTAATTACGAGTAAGATAGCCTAGGTTCACAAGTACTAGAGGTTTTACCTTGAGAATTTAATCACACAAGCACTTAGGAAAATTAGTTTTATCTTGGTGGTAATTAGATTTTAGGTAGGTATAAATCTTACCTCTAGAAGCCCGGGATACCTAAACAACTTTAGAGTTGAAGACCCTTGGTTGCTAATTCCTAAATCAATTGACGACCTGATGATGAGGTTAAAGTTTTTTTTTAATTATGTAGGGAAGGTAGGAGTGGTAACAGGGAGGTCATGCGAGGGGGAAAAGTAGAATTAGGGCTATCCCAGGATATGTGTATATATATAATAGTGATGTAATTTGTACGGGATGATATTTCAGGGTTAGGATATGCTAAGGGCGAATTTATAGGTGTGCGTAAGATTATTGTAGCTAGGGTACATGTGTATGGTTTGGGGGCTAGGGATTTATTGTATATAATGTAACAATTTATATGAATACGTATGAATAGGGGAGGATGTTCTATAGGCTCACAAGTTTATACATACACATATATGTAGATTTAAGCGTATAGGGACGTACCGTACATGACGCAACCATTTTTAAGATTAGGCAAGGTGATTTAGGATTAGGGTGTAATAAAAATGAAAATAATAATAATAATAATAATAATAATAATAATAATAATAATAATAATAATAATAATAATAACAATGATGATGATAATTTGGTGTAAGGGTAGCATATGAATGTAATTGGGATTTACTACATATTATATATATATATATATATATATATATATATATATATATATATATATATATATATATATATATATATATATATATATATATATGATAGGAGTTTTGGGGGAATTGATCTAGAGTAGTAGTGATGTACCTATTTATGTATAAATGTTTGTTTAGGGGGGTCCTTATCTTAGTGGTAAAGGGTCCTAAACAAGGTATGTGGAGCTTGTGGTCTACTATGCAACATGGACCAAGGTCTAGAGGGATAGTTTTAAGATAGTTTGGGGACGCAACATATTTTTCCAAGGATAATTTCTAGATGACCACTTGTTTTAGGTTTCTACTGGTCTCACTCAGATTGAATCTCGGATCGAAACTTAATACGCAATGTATCTGAGGGTTTAGATTTCTAGAAATAGAATTAGTCCCTAGAATTTCTATGTAACATATAAACAAGTCAATTAGGAAGATAATTCAATTTTCATGTTCAAGCATTAGATTGTTATTTATATGTTAAACACATAGGGAGTATCAAGGGAGGTATACAAAGGCATAATGGGTCAATAAAAATGAGAAGTCAAGAAAACATACCGGACCAGTGGGCGCGAGGTGGGCGGTCGACCGCCTGTCAAGTCCCCACTGGAATGTGGCAGTGGGCACGTGGTGGGTGGTCGACCTCCTGCCAAGGCCCCACTAGAACATGATTGTGAAGGAGGAATCACCTCGGGAAAAGCCCCGAGAATGCAGAATTATAAGTTTCAAGGAATTCCATACTTTATGTGAATAACGAAAGGGGTTTGAATACATGAAAACTCAAGGGATCACGTTATTATGATACTAATAAGGAATATGGGAGACTTCAACTAGATATCATAAGGATCCTACGCCCCATTCTTCCCTTTCTTAATTAAAGCTATGTTCCCCAAAATTTCCCTCCATGCAACTCATGTAAGTACTAATTGCAAGTTCCAAAATACTTTATCAAGTAACAGATATCCAGATAGCGCATGTTTGATCAAATAGTTAAGCAATAATATGCAGTTCCTAACTTGGTCTAAAAATCAATTAGGAACATATGCTTAGGAAAATAAACAAGTATGGTAATCAAAGAGTGATAAACAACAAAGCAGGTAAAAGCATGCAAGGACATCACAGATTTCTAGGGTAAGTATGTTGAATGAAGAGTTAGTGTGTTGTACCCTTACCTTGATGTGATAAGTGAAGGGGGAAATTCTTTAAATTAGTGAGGGATAAAGTGAGGGGAGGTTATGTGATGATAGGTAGGCTCACAATCTCACCGCGCGTCCTAAGATTCCTAAATCCTATGTTCCTAAATACCTAGAGTTCAAGCCTAATGTCCTAAAGTCTGGTTTTACGATTCTTATCCTAGGGTCAAACTTAGGCTCTGATACCAACTGTAACACCCCGAAATTTTGAAACTTTTAAAACTAATATGATAAAGGTAATTTCTCATAAAATCCCAAACAGAGCATTACTAATTATAAGTGTACGGGGTGCTGTGCCACATCTGAGCTGGAGAACTCAGATGCACAGGCTAAACTAACTAAATATCCTCAATACATCGTCATGGCACGCAGGCCGAAAGGAAGGACTATCTATCTAATCCACGATCTTCTAGCGCGCTCTGCGATCTACACGTCTGTGCTTGAAAGCCAAATATATCTGTTCAGCGAGAGATGCTGGTAACCCACTCCAACGTGTTGAAATACAATATGGGTATATATGTATATATGTATAGATATAGGAAAATCATTTTGGAGCAGGAAGATATATACTTAGGAGACTCTAGCTTTAAAACTGAGAATAGACTCAGCAAGTAGGGACAAGCACATCAAACAGTAATAAACAGTTAAGTAGAGATAACATCATAAGGAATACAAATCTAAGGTCACAGTTCACTTTTCAACTCAAACACATCATCATTCAATCATCATTCATATCAGATAATCGTTGATGGCGCCACGGGACCAATCGCATGCCCCGAACATGAGGGTTAATGCTTATAGCATTAACACGGCCCCGCAGCACCCTACCTCAGTACCGCGGTACGAGGGGAGTTGATCGCAACCAACCCTTTGAGAACCGCTGACGAACTCAACGTCGGACCACGATTCGACACACCGCTGACGCGCCCAGTCGGTGGACCGATCCCTATTACAAGGGGGGACTTACGACCCTACACACCGTTAATGCGCAAAATCGGTGGACCGTAGCGGATCAAGCCCGACACACCGCTGAGCTAAACTCAGTAGGTGGGCAAAGACCCTCGGAGATAACGGTCCTACATACCGATGTCCCACCACTCGGTGGATCGCAACCAGCCGTAGCCCTACACACCGCCCGATTACTCAGGTCGGTGGACTACAACCTTCCTCGGCTTGTTGGCCCTACACACCGCCTGGCGCGTCCATGTCGGTGGGTCATATCACCGAGGCCCATGTGGACCTTCAGTCCTATACATAATCTTTATGTACCTGACCGGTCTCTACCAGCCTGGTTAACAGTTGGGATGGTTCTCAGCCCATTCAACTGCCCGTATAGTGGACCTCAATCCTATATCATATTAATATCCCTAACCGATCTTAACCGGCCTGGTTAACAGTTGGGATGGTTCTCAGCCCATTCAATTACCCGTATAGCCCAATTGATCTTAACCAAGTTGGGGTCATGCATCACGTAACACACAATAGCACATAATAACACATAATTCACATAGGGAAGGGGGAGACATATAATTAAGCTTACGCGTGATCATTCACATACTAAGAATAATTCTTAAGGGCTCATATAAATTCCACCTAGGTCCACGGGTTACCAATTCAACTAGCATGCAATTCCTAAGACTCGTCTAACCTACGAATGGTACCCGAAAATCCAAACTAGACTCAGGCACGACAAATGGGGTCCGTTGGAACACCATGGGGAACGGGGAACATCAAACGGGGAAGCCGGGGACCCGGGGTGGGGTATGGACCAGCGGGTAGTCGGTGGGTGGGGGTCACCCGCCGGCTGCCCGCCGGTGGGCACTGTTCCGGGCAGCGGGTAGCCGGCGGGCAGCCGGCTGCCCGGTGGCTGCCCGCTGCCGGGCATTGCCCTTTGGGCCGCGGGTAGGTGGTGGGTTCCCCCACCCCCACCTACCCCCCACTGACTCATTCATCACAAATTCGTCCCGGGATTCTTTGTGGAACCCGAAACCATGCTTAGAGACTTTTAAACGCAAATAACGACATCACATAAGCAATTAACGGATCAAAAGCATGAATCATGTAGGACTTATCCTATTACGGCTTCTAAATATAAGAACACCCGAACATGCGAATTCCCACCCAAATATAAATCAAGAACATCCTCAATACAAATTCCCAATCCAACCTAGGGCTCTAATCCCACCCAAATCATCAAGAACATATTTTACTCTTAACATCAAGAAAATATCAATATTCGTCAAGAATCATCATATCATAATCAAGAACTTCTTTTTAACATCAAGGTCAACAAGATTCTCAAGAAAGCATATAAATCATCTTATCAATCATCAAGAACATAACATAATTATCATAGAAGAATTCAATCAAGACACAAGAATATAGAGGGAGGCCAAAGAAAGAGATTACAGCGAAGAAAATAGGTTTTGTTGAGACATGGGTTACATCTTAGCTTTAATTAATCATCCCTTGGCTATTAAGGTTCTTCCCTAAGATTTCCATCCGTTTTAATCTCCCTAGGCTTGGTGGTGGGGAGTCCCTTGGGAGTTCTTGTGTGGCGATATTTATTGTGGTGTGACTTCTAGGTGCCTCCTATGTCCTTTTATATATATATATATATATATATATATATATATATATATATATATATATATATATATATATATTTAGGAGTCCTAACTAGGGTCTGAATGGTATGGGTTTACTAATTCTATTCCTTATAGGATTAAGGACTTGTTTTAAGGATAGGGGTCCATGGTACATGGTGGAGCATATTAATTAATTAAAGAGAATCCTAACCATAATCTGAATAGTAAAGGTATACTTTCTTTATTCCTAATAGGCTTATGACTCTAGTTTAGGCAAGGGTCCATGATCCGTGGTGGACCACGTTATTTAATTAAAGGGATTTCTAATCAAATTAAATCCTTTTTAATTAATATTAATGGAATTAATTAAATAATAAATTCGGGATTAAGGGCCGTAACACGGGGTGTTACAACCTAACCTTGTTGCGGAATGACTCGATGACTTTACGAGTCATCTTATTTCCTTGTTGGTCCTTTAAAAACCCTTGAGGCCTTGGCACCCATGTGCTCTTTACTCTTTCCTTAGCACCACGAACAACGTCACTCTTGATTTTTCACAACTTGTAAGTAGCCCTCTGATTACTCGAACGATGTCCATGGTTGAAGGAAACCTGGTCCATCCTTAGCGCTTGACTTTAAGGCATTTGTAAGTCCTCAGCACGAGCTCCCAACTCGACTCCTTGGTTTGTACAATTCCTCTCGTCAACCATCCCTAGTCGGTTGCATTGTAGAGTCCAACTACAACTTCCATGTGTAATGTAATTGGTTGTGTCTTTTCGAAGGTGTCTTGCGGGTCAAGGTCTTTTACCAAGGTCACCACTTTTAGGCAACCCATGATTCCTTACTCAAGACTTGCGTTCATCGATCGGGGCACACAAGTGCGCAATGGATCAATAAAACGAGAAGTCAAGAAATCATCATACCGTACCAGTGGGCACGAGGTGGGCGGTCGACCGCCTGCCAAGGTCCTGTCAGGATCCTGTCAAGGTCCCATCAAGGTCCCGTTGGGGGCCCGCTGGAACGCGATTGTGAAGAGGGAATCTCTTCGGGAAAAGTCCTGAAAATGCACAACTCCAAGTCCTAAACACTTCCACGCTCTTATGAACAACAAAAGGGGCTTGAATACGTAGAATTACTCATCGAACAACGTTGTTGCACCCTAAACACGAGTTCTGGATGAGTCAAGATTCTCGCATGTCCTTCATTGTTACTCAGTAGGTCGTGTCTGGTTTCCAATTGGCAACCTCGTAATCTTCACATGGTAGTCGGTTATAAACCAACTTTGTCTTTTCCTTTCCTTAATTAATGGCAAGCCTTCTTGGTTTTTCTCAAAGTTCGGCTTGTCACCCGGTCCCTATTTAATCCTTTAGTGACCAAATGCTTAGTGATGCCTTTTTCTACCTTAGAATGCATTTGGTTGACTGCTCTCGATGTCTCATGGCGTTTGGCGATTTTGTGTGTCACACGTACTTCTTACGGTGCCTTAAAATCATCAAGGTCCTTAATCCAAAGTAAGACCTTTATTGCAGGGAAGCTTAGTGCACGTCACTTTTTCGCGCGTCCGTCGTCTCTTCTTGACACGCCGAGTCCCTTTTCAACAATGATCCTAACGTTAACCTAATAAGCATGAACCCTTATGCCACTTAGACGAAGCAAGGGATTTACACCATTGGTAGGGTTTTGGCAAGCGTTCGAAAGAGAGGGATACAGGTTAAGAGCAATGACAATGATTCCAAGCTCATAATGATTTAAGGTTTCCAAGGATAAATTAGGTACAAGAGTGAGTAATGGCATAACGGGTGTTTAATTGCTTTCAAGGATAATAAAGGATTCGAGGCAAGGGTTTCAACAATTAGAAATATCGAGAGGCTGGGATTCAAGGGAGAATGATACTTTAAGTTGGGGCAAAGGGTTCACATGTCGACATTATATACTTACCTCGAACCTAAGATTAAGAAAAGACGTTGTTCATGCACTACTTCACTACTGGCGTTCCTCCGGGCATTCCACTACTTCAAAGATCTTGTCGAACGTTTGGATTCATTCCTCGAGGGTCGTAGGATCTTCTTCCCCTGTGAGGGTAGGTGCGCAATGGCTCGAGACTTGGCGAGCCACTTCTGGGTTCCCGTTTGAGGGTGGTCGATTGTTGTTACGGAGGACAGCGTCGCTCAGTGCTTGGTGTCCTGAGTTTAGTTGTTGTAGATTCTGAGCTAGAGATTCGTGAGCGGAGGGTTCAGGGGTCCTTGACTGTCTTCTTGTTGGTACCATACTGATGGTCTATAGGGCCAATATTTATCGTAATGGTAAGTTAGTGGGTTGCATCCTTACCTTGATGTTGTAAGTATAGGTGGTTTTTTTTTTTTTTAAACTAAGCACACGATAGTGTGAGGGGAAGTTAGGCAGATAGTGATAGATAAACTCACAGCCTCACCGCGCATCCTAAGTTTCCTGAGTCATATGTACTTAAATACCTAGAGTTCAAGCTTAATGTCCTAAAGTCTTGTCTTAAGAGACTTATCCTAGGGTCAAACTTAGGCTCTGATACCATCTGTAACACCCCGAAAATTTTAAAACTTTTTGATCTTACAATACGAAAGCAATTCTATTAAATAGATATCAAATGAAGCATTCTAAACATAGAATCGGGGGGTTATGCCACATCTGAGCTAGAGAGCTCAGATGTACAGGCTATTCTAACTAACTATCCTCAAATATTGTCATTACATCATCAAGGCACGCAGGCCGAAAGGAAATGCTAACTATCTAATCCTAGATCTTCTAGCGCGCTCTGGGAGCTAATCATCTGTGCCTGAAAGCCAAATATATCTGTTCAGCGAATGATGCTGGTAACCCACTCTAACGTGTTAAAATACAATATAGGTAAATATATATACATAGATATAGTAAAACCATTTTGAAGCAGGAAGGTATATACTTAGGAGACTCTAGCTTTGAAACCAGGATTTAGACTCGACAGATAGGGATAAACATATTCAACAACGATAACTGATTATATAGAGGCAACATCTTATAAACAGGTCATAGTTCACTTTCATGTCATTCACATCATCATTCAATCAATATCCTTGTCACACAAGCACACTTTGGTGGCGCCATGGGACCAATCGCATGCCCATACATGAGGGTTAGCGCATATAGCGCTAACACGGCCCCGCAGCACCCTGCCTCAACCGTAGCATGTAGGAATTGACCGCAGCCAATCTACTTAGACTGTCGATGGATTCAACGGCGGACCATAGCCCTACACACCGCTGACGCGTTCAGTCAGTGGACTGTGATCCTCTTTTGGGGACTGTGACCCTACACACCGCTTGGCGAGCTCAGTCGGTGGGTCGTAGTCGATCATAGCCCTACACACCGCTGATGGCTCAATCGGTGGACTATGACCTACATTATGGGGACTACGACCCTACACACCGCTGGCACACTCACTCGGTGGATCGCAGCCGACCATAGCCTTACACACCGTCTGATGAACTCAGTCGGTGGACTATGGCCTTCCTCATGGCTTGTAGCCCTACACACCGCTTGACGCGTTCAGTCGGTGGACCACAGCACACGAGGCCCATGAGGTGGACCGCAGCCCTAGAAGTGTGTCACTGACCGCAGCCAGGATAATGAACCGCAGCTCATGTATAACCAATTTGACCGCAGCTAAGAGTCATGCACATATATCACGTAGCAAGCACATGCACCCCACATTAACACATAGGGAGGGGGAAAAAGTATAAATAAAACTTATGCGTAGTCATCCACATACTAAGAATAGTCCTAAGGGTTTCATACATCTCCCTCCTAGGCCAACAGGTTACCGATTCAACTAGCATGCAATACACAAGACTCTTTTATCCTACGAACGACACCCGGAACATCAAACTAGACACAGGCACGACAAACGGAGTTCGTTGGGACACCACGAGGGTTGGGGAACATCAAACGGGGAAGCCAAAGTCCCAAAGTGGGGAAAAATCCAGCGGGTGGCCGGCGGTGGAGGTCCACCCGTCGGCGACGAACCACCGGGCAGTCGTCTGCTCGCTGCCAGCGGCGTTAATTCGGGCAGCGGGTAGGTGGCGGGTCTCCCTACCCCCACGGACTCCTTTTTCAAAACTTGGGTCCCGGGATCTTTTGTGGAACCCGAAACCATACTTAGACACTTTTAAACGCAAACGACGACACCACATAGTCAAATAATGGTTCAAAACCAAGAATCACATAGATCACATCCTAACATGACTTCTAAACATAATCAACACCCGAACATGCGAATTCCCACCCAAATACACCAAGAATATCACAATACGTAATTCACGGTTCAACCTAGGGCTCTAATCATATTTAAATCACAAAATCATACTTTATCTTTAAAAATCAAGAACATCAAGATTTATCAAGAATATCACAATATTATCAAGATTCACCCTTAACCATCAAGATTATCAAGATCACACATAAAATCATCTCATCAACCATCAAGATCATATCATCAACATCATAAATGATTTATCAAGACTCAAGCATAGAGAAGAAGCCAAAGAAGGAGATTATAGCAAAGAAAATAGGTTTTGTTGAGACATGGGTTCTCTCTTAGCCTTAATTAATCCTCCCTTGGCTATTAAGGTTCTTCTCTAAGATTTCCATCTGATTGATCTCCCTAGGCTTCGTGGTGGGGAATCTCCCGGGAATATTTTCGTGTAATATAACTATGGGTGGTAAGGGTTCTAATTGCTTTCTAATCCCCTATTTATAGAATCAGGAATCCTAATCATAATCTGAATAATAAAGGCCTACTTTCTTTATTCCTAATAGATATATAGGTCTAGGATTCCTAATTAGAATTTGACTAGTAAAAGGCTTACTCTCTTTATTCCTAATAGGCTTAAGACTCTAGTTTAGGCAAGGGTCCACAATCCATGGTAGACCACATTAATTAATTTAAAGGGAATCCTAACCAAATTAAATCCTTTTTAATTATTATTAACGGAATTAATTAAATAATTAATCCGGGATTGAAGGCCATAACACGGGGTGTTACACAGGGATTCTAATTAAGGCTAAGAGGTAACCCATATCTCAACAAAACCTATTTTCCTTGCTATAATCTTCTTCTTTGGCTCCTTATTCTATGCTTGTATCTTGATAAATCTTTTATGATGATTATGATATGATCTTGATGTTGATGAGATGATCTTATGTGTTGATCTTGATAATCTTGATGATTATAAGAGGATCATGATAAATGTGTGTTGATTCTTGATAAATCCTAATGTTCTTGATTTTAAAGATAAAGTATGATTTTGTGATTTAAATATGATTAGAGCCCTAGGTTGAATGGTGAATTTCGTATTGTGATATTCTTGGTATATTTGGGTGGGAATTCGCATGTTCGGGTGTTGATTATGTTTTGAAGTCATGTTAGGATATGTTCAATGTGATTCTTGGTTTGACTACGTGGTGTCGTCGGTTGCGTTTAAAAGTGTCTAAACAAGGTTTCGGGTTCCACAAAAGAACCCGGGACCCAAGTATTGAAAAAGAGTCAGTGGGGGGTAGGGGAACCCGCTGCCCCTAAGGGCGTCGCCGGCACCCGCTGCCCAGCAGTCTCGCCGCCGGCGGGTGGAGGACCACCCGCTGGAAATTCCCAAGTGGGAAGGTGGTTTTCCCCGTTTGGTGTTTCCCCGACCCTCGTGGTGTCCCAACGGACTCCGTTTATCATGCCTGAATCTAGTTTGATGTTTCGGGTATCATTCATAGGATAAAAGGGTCTTATGAATTGCATGCTAGTTTAATCGGTACCCCATTAGCCTAGGTGAAAGATGTATGAACCCCTTAGGATTATTCCTAGTATGTGGATGACCATGCATAAGTTTACTATACGCTTTCTCTCCCCATTCCCAATGTGCTGATGTGGGTTGCATGTACGTGCTATGTGTTATGTGTGCATGATACCCCAATTTGGTTGCGATCAAATTGGCTATACGGGGAATTGGATTGGTTGAGAACCATACCAACTGTTAACCAGGCCGGTTGCGATCGGTCAGGTATATAAATATTATATAGGGCTGCGGTCCACCGTTTGGTTGTGATCAAACATTTTACATGAGCTGCGGTTTATAATCTGGTTGCGATCAGAAATACACTTTTGGGCTGCGGTTCACCGTTTGTGTAACACCCCCCAAACAAGACCTATATAAAAGCCTTAACACATGCAGATTAAACAACAAAACTAGCACAGCGGAAGATAAAACGAAAACTGGATAAAAGAAATCCAAACGGGGTGTCACGCCACGTCTACCAAACACGGTAAACGCTACGGCAAACAATCTGCAAGTGTATACATCTATCCCAAAAACATCAGTCTAAAACTACATGGGCACACAGGCCACAAAATAAGGATGAGGGTACTAAGCTACCAGGCACTAGACATCGCGCTCGTCTAAACATCACCTGAAAGATACAAAGATAAACATTGGGATGACGCTCGGTCAGCGATAAATGCTGGTAACCCACCAATACATGTGAAATATCATCCATAGATAGATATAAGGTGTAAAACCATTTTCGAAACGGAATACATATATATAAGTCAAAACCAAGATAAACAGTCAACACAAGACTCATCACTCACAAAGATAACACGGGAACACATCCCAAACCACAAAGGTTAACCACAACGCGAAGGATAAAGACTCACCCAACGGCAACACATGCCAAAGCAACACATGCCTCCGTGACTACACACGTCACGAGAGAAGAACACACAACGCCGGCTTTACAAGCCCTCGCAACATCACCCATCACGAGTTGATATGCCTTCCTTATGCCCTGTTCCAACCTTATGGCTACCCCCAACCTTATATCTTCTTCCAACCATTACCTCCAGGACCCCTGTACTTCTTAGTCCAACCTTATTCCCCCGGGACTGTCGTCCCCCACCAACGACCACCAACGAGACCACCAATTCATAGTACACAAGGTACCGTACACAGCAACACATGCCCGGATAACACATGTTATCCCCCAAAAACGTGAACCTTACACAAAGGCCACAACTCCATAATCACGTCACGGCCACCACGAGGACCGTTGCAATACCTTGGTGACTAGTGTCCCATACCACTAATCGTGCAATCCAGGTAAAGCCACACACGCACCACAACTCAACAAGAGTCAAACAACGGATTACAACGAAGGTATGAAACATACTCAATCAAGGAACGGGTCACAGTCCAACAACATCAACGATGAATAACACAAGTTATCATCAACCAAACGGAAGGTACAAACAACACACACGCTAGCATTTAGACAACAAACTAGCATGCTTATCAACGGGGAAACTCAAGATAGTTCCGAGGAACACACAAGATACCTCTTGGTCCAACGAAACACAATGTTGAACACTTTGCAAGATTCAAGACACCAAAGTCCTACATGGATACCTACCATATAGTTCTAGACATACGAAACATCAAGAAGACACTCAAATAGTTCCACAAAAGAACAACGGGAAGTTAAAAGACCAAATACCGAGTCAAACGGATCACGGGGAACAAATCCCGAACAAACACCACCATGTGCCCGCGGGTGGACCCACGGGTAGTGCCCCACCCGTGCTTCCGCCCGCGGGAACATATTCCCACAGGGCTGTGTACCCGCGGGTAGGCCGGCGGGTGGTGCCCCGCCCGCCATTCCGCCCGCGGGAACACTCCTATTCCACAACAAATCCCTTCGGGGATTTTCTTCTCCAAACACAAATTCAAGTCCAAAACATGCCAAATCTCACCCAACACGACAAAATGACTTGAATCATAGAAAATGCCAAGCAATGGCACAAGGAACCCTAAACACAAGATCTAGATATGCAATATCACAAGACAAATGCATAAACTCTCACATTTCATAGCAAAACACATGTAGAATCCAAGAAATCACATATGGGTAAGCAAAATAGGTTTTGTAGAGCATGGGTTACCTCTTGTAGACCAAAATACTTCACTTTACACCACAACAAGCTCCCCACAAGGCTTACTTTCCAATCCCACTTCAAGATTAAACCAAAAGATCATAAAGATCCTACCTTTAAGAAAAAGACAATTAAGATGGAACCAAAAACATAAGATGGACTTAGATCTTACCCTCCTAGATGCCCAAATAGGTGAAAGGTTGAATCTTGGAAGCAAATCTTGGAATCTTGACAAGGGTCTCAACTTGGCTTGGAGAATAAGCTACACTTCTTTTCTAGAGAGAAGGTAGAGCTAATTTCTAAGAATTGTAGGGAATGAAATGAAGAAGTCATCTAGGTTAGGTTACAATACTAACTCTTGGTGAAAAGTCAAGAATACCCTTACCAACCTTTAGAAAGTGTAAGGAACAAGGGAACTCCCCTCAAAGCTCAAGGTACAACACAACTTTAAGGTTGACTAGTCAAATACTAGTCCTTGAGTATTAAAAATCAGGATTTTAGGAATTAATTCGTCAAATAAAATAGGATTAATTACTCAATTAATCCATGGATGGAATGTGGATTTTTGGGGTGTCACATCCTCTCCCCCTTCAAAGAAGCTTCGTCCCTGAAGCTTGGGTACAACGAATTAAAAGCAAATGGTGAAATGAAACGACATTGTGACAAGAAGTTCAAGAACAACTCTTTTGGTCAAAGACTCCAAAAGAACTCACAAGGATTCCAAAGCAAAGAAGTATTCCAAAGCAAGAAAGAAGGCATTTCAAATTCATGGATTGGCAAGAGGTTAACAAACGGATAGATTGAGCATCAAGAACTCTAGCCTCAACACAACCACCAACTTCTAGACAACAACCAAGAACTAGACTACTAACTCCAAACACCAACTATCAAGCTAGCTAAACAACAAGGCAACAAACAAAAGCAAGCAAGCACTCAAAGCAAACAACAACCTATCACCAAGCTAACAACGGCTAAGAATGAAACAACAAGGAAAAAGGCGAACGGGATTACCGCAACACAAGCTAGAACTCCTCACTCTCCGACTCCTCGGCCTCTTCAGACTCCTCTTCGTCTTCGTCTCTGCGGCTAGAACTGGCTTCAATCTGATCCAGCCTCATGTTCGGGGCATGCGATTGGTCCCGTGGCGCCATCGATGATTATGTGATATGAATGATGATTGGATGATGATGTGGATTGGAATTGAGAAGTGGCTTGTGACCATAAATGCATGTTCCTTATGATGTTATTATTGTTGTCTGATGTACTTATCCCTATTTGCTGAGTATATTCCTGGTTTTAAAACTAGCGTCTCTTAAGTGTATATCTTCCTGCTTCGAAATGATTTTTGCATATCTATATATACATATATATCTATCTATACTATATTTCAACGCGTTGGAGTGGGTTACCAGCATCTCTCGCTGAACGGATATATTTGGCTTTCAGGCACAGAGGAGTAGACACTGGAGCGCGCTAGAGACTTGAAGCGTAGAGTAGATAGTTTCCCTTTCGGCCTGCGTGCCGTGCTTATGTATTTACATTATTGAAGATATTAGTTATTTAGCCTGTGCACCTGAGTTCTCTAGCTCAGGTGTGGCATAGCACCCCGTACTCTATTATATTATGCTTTGGGATTTAATGAGAATTTACCTTTATTATATAAGTCTTAAAAGTTGAAAAATTTCAGGGTGTTACACAACTCACTCGACAAAACCAAATCATAGATGAAGGGTTCTCGTCTCTAATCCGCGCAACGCACGCATTAGATCAAAGAGTGGCAGCAATCGAGACCATGTTGGGCACGCGCAGGGCATCAAGCTCGAGGGCAGGAAACCAAGGTAGAGGATCTTGATAAATGTGTGTTGATTCTTGATAAATCCTGATGTTCTTGATTTTAAAGATAAAGTATGATTTTGTGATTTAAATATGATTAGAGCCCTAGGTTGAATCGTGAATTTCGTATTGTGATATTCTTGGTATATTTGGGTAGGAATTCGCATATTCGGGTATTGATTATGTTTAGAAGTCATGTTAGGATATGTTCAATGTGATTTTTGGTTTGACTACGTGGTGTCGTCGCTTGCGTTTAAAAGTGTCTAAACATGGTTTCGGGTTCCACAAAAGATCCCGGGACCCAAGTATTGAAAAAAAGTCAGTGGGGGGAGGGGAACCCGCCACCTACCCGCAGCCCCTAAGGGCGTCGCCAGCAGTGGGCAGCCGGCAGGCAGGCGTCTGTCCGCCAGGCACCTGCTGCCCAGCAGTCTCGCCGTCGGTGGGTGGTCCTCCACCCGCCGGCCACCCGCTGGAAATTCCCAAGTGGGAAGGTGGTTTTCCCCGTTTGATGTTTTGTAACACCCCAGATTTTCAGGATATTTAAAACTTATAAAATAAAGGTGAAATCTCGTTGAATCCCAAAACATAGTACAAGAGTATGGGGTGTTATGCCACACCTGAGCTAGAGAACTAAGGTGCACAGGCTAACTGACTAATATCCTCAAATAGTATCAGTACTAAATCATGGCGCGCAGGCCGAAAGGGAAAAGCTATCTAAGCTACGTCCAAGCTTCTAGCGCGCTCCAGTGAACTACTCGTCTGTGCCTGAAAGCCAAATATATCTGTTCAGCGAGAGATGCTGGTAACCCACTCCAACGCGTTGAAATACATTACATATAGAGATATATATAGATATACGAAAACCATTTTGAAGCATGAAGATATATCCTACGAGACTCTAGCTTTTAAAACCGAGAATGACTCGACAGATAAGGCTAGACACAAGCAACAGTTATAACAAGCGTATACAATCCACAACAGGTAAGACAGATAAAGCTGAGCATAATTAATAATCATAACCCAACATAAACAATCCCCAGCATAAATCCCTTAGTCACATCCCCCAATATACTCATAAACACAACTCCTCCATATCTCATCACATAGCACACTTTGTTGGCGCCACAGGACCAATCGCATGCCCATACATGAGGTCAGCGCATATAGCTCTGACACGGCCCCGCAGCACCCTGCCCTGTCTCACACTACGGAGGAGCCGATCGTAACCGACTGATGGACCTTTGTCCTACATAATATTTATATACCTGACCGGTCTTTACCAGCCTGGTTAACAGTTGGGATGGTTCTCAGCCCATTCAACTGCCCGTATAGTGGACCTTTGTCCTATATAATATTTATATACCTGACCGGTCTCTACCAGCCTGGTTAACAGCCGGTATGGTTCTCAGCCCATCCGACTGCCCGTATAGTGGAACTTAGTCCTATATATTATTTATATACCTGACCGGTCTCTACCAGCCTGGTTAACAGCCGGTATGGTTCTCAGCCCACCCGACTGCCCATATAGCCCGATTGATCTTAACCAACTCGGGGTTACATGCACACATAACACATAGCAAGTACATGCAACCGACATTAACACATTGGGAAGGGGGAGAAAACGTATAACAAAACCTATGCGTGATCCTTCACATACTAAGAATGGTCCTAAGGGGTTCATACTCCTTTCACCTAGGTCAACGGGATACCAATTCAACTAGCATGCAATATATAAGACTCATACAACCTACGAACGGTACCCGAAACATCAAACTAGACATAGGCACGATAAACGGAGTCCGTTGGGACACCACGGGGGACGGGGAAACATCAAACGGGGAAGCCAGGAACCCAAGATGGGGAAAATTCCAGCGGGTAGCCGGTGGGTGGGGGGCCACCCGCCGGCTGCCCGCCGGATTCACTATTCCGGGCAGCGGGTCGCCGGCGGGCAGCTGCCCCCCCGCCGGCTGCCCGCTGCCGGGATCACCATTCCGGCCGTGGGTAGGTGGCGGGTCCCCTACCCCCCACTGACTCTTATCACACAATTTCGCCCCGGGAACCATTGTGGAACCCGAAACCATGCTTTAGACACTTTACAACGTAATCAACGACAACACGTAGACAATTAACGGATCAAATACGAGAAACGAACGGCACATAACCTATCGTGCTTTTCTAAACATAATCAGCACCCAAACATGCGATTACCCCACCCGATAATCCAAGAATAATATCATACGATACAACCTAGGTTTCTAATCACTTTTATATCAACAAGAATACGATTCGCCTTCTAATTGCAGGATTTGGTAAGAATAACACATAAGCATCAAGGGCATCACACAATTATCAAGAACAACACATAATCATCAAGAACTCCATATAATCATCAAGAACATCATAATTATCAAGAATCTCCCAATATCAAGATTATCAAGATCCCCCATGGGATCATCACATCAATCATCAATAATAATCATCACAAGTCATTAATACACAATAATATGGGGGAACCCTAAGGGGGAATCATAACTATGAAAATAGGTTTTGTTGAGACATGGGTTACCTCTTAGCCTTAATTAATTCCTTGGCTATGAAGGGTCTTTCTTTAAGCCTTCTTCTTTCTTGATTTCTCCTAAGGGGATTTCTTGGAACTTCTTGTGTGGTGAGAGATTATGGTGGTGAAAGATCTAGGTGCCTCCTATATCCCTATTTATATATTTAAGACTCCTAATTAGGGTCTGAATGGTATGGGTTTACTAATTCTATTCCTTATAGAACTAAGGGCTTATTTTAGGGATAAGGGTCCATGGTCCATAGTGGACCATATTAATTAATTAAAGGGAATCCTAATCGTTGTTTGAATAGTAAAAGGCCTACTTCCTTTATTCCTAATAGATAACAAGGTCTAGGATTCCTAATTAGAATCTGAATAGTAAAGGGTTTACTTTCTTTATTCCTAATAGGCTTAGGGCTCTAATTTAGGCAAGGGTCCACAGTTCATGGTGGACCTTATTAATTAATTAAGGGAAACCTAACCGAATTAAATCATATTTAATTATTATTAACAGGATTAATTAAATAATTAATCCGGGATTGAAGGCCGTAACACGGGGTGTTACACTTTCCCCCCCTTAGGAGAAGCTTCGTCCCCGAAGCTTGGAAATCATTGCGGGGGTAACGAGTCCAAAGTAGTACGGTGGTCCTATAGCGAAAGCATTCTACGGGGAAACTGTATAATTGTATGTTTATGTGTGCTGGGTTTTTGGGAACGATTAGGTTTAAAGGGCTAAGAGAGTGGGTTTCAAACCTGAGGATAAAGTGAATTTAGGAATTAGGATCAAAGTTTTCAAGGTTGCAACTTAGGATGTGAGGTTGCCACCTTGTATGGAATCGTTAAAATAGGGGATCAAGAGTGTGGTTGAAGGGTAGAAAGGGTTTTGAAATAAGGAGGGGGCCGATTTTCCGATGGAGGGAAGGGAATTCGGCTAGGATGGGTTAACGGTTCTCGATCTTCAAGTGGCTATTCTGGTTTGATGCTTTGATCACGACGTATTGATGAACTGATGATCCTTCTTCCTTGCTATTGGCACTTGCTTGACTTTAAGATCCTTGTTAGACCTTGCTTCCCAGGCTAAGGTTTCATCCTTCTCCCCTATCTTGAGGGAATCTCCCGTGATGTTTTAACACTTACTTCTTTAATGCACCCAAGGTCTTGACTAATTTTGGTCAACCAAGCCAATCTCTTAGGGCGCACTTCCCAAATTCTTCCCAAAGTTTCTTGGGAGTCGGTAAACTTTGGGTTGATTTTCCCTTCTTATTGAATTTTATCTCCTCTTTAGTGAATGAAATTCTTAGTAAGACTTCATGTCTTCCCCGAGGTTCGATTAGTTGTGCCTTTTTGTGTTATTTTTAATGGCGAGGGTGTCCTTGCATGCTCTTTTCCTTTTTGAAGCGCAGTTGGTTACCTAACCTCGTTGTGGAATGACTCGGTGACTTTACGAGTCATCTCATTTCCTTGTGGGTCCTTAATGTCCCTTGAGATCTTGGCACAAATGTGCTTTTTACATTTTTCCTAGCACCACGGACTACGTAGTTCTTGATTCCATACAACTTGTAAGGAGTCCTCTGATTTGCTTGAACGATATCCATGGTTTGAAGGAGTCCCGGTCCATCCTTAGCATTTTGACTTTTAAGGTTTTTGTGAGTCCTTAGCACGAGTTCCCAACTCGCCTCCTTGGTTTGCACAATCCTTTATGCCAATCATCCCTAGTCGGTTGCATCGTAGAGTCCAACTTCAACCCCACGTGTAATGCAATTGGTTGTGCTTTTCCGATGGTGTCTTGCGTGTCAAGGTCTTTTACCGATGACACCATGTTTGGGCGACCCATGGTTCTTTACCCAAGACTCGCGTTCATCAATCGAGGCACACAAGTGCGCCATGAATCAATAAAGTGAGGAGTTAAGAAATCAGCACATTGTACCAGTGGGCGCGAGGTGGGCGGTTGTCCGTCTGCCGAGCTCCTGTTGGGAACCCGTCAAGGTCCCGTCCAGGACCCGTTAGGGTCCCATCAAGGTCCCGTTGGGGACCCGCAGGAAGGTGACTAGGAAGAGTGAATTTCTTCGGGAAAAATCCCAAGAATGCACCGATTCAAGTCCCGACAAGCCCCATGCCCATGTGTACGATAAAAAGGTACTTGAATACATAGGATGACCCATCGTATAGTTTATTGATCCTTAAGTACGAGTTATAGATGAGTCAAGACTCTCGCATGTTCTTTCCGTTCAGTAGGTCGGGTCCGATTCCCAATTAGCAACCTCGTCACCTTCACCGGGAAGTTGGTTATAAGCCAACTTTGTCCTTTCCTTGCTTGATTGATGACAAGCCTTCTTGGTCTTTCTTGGAGTTCGGCTTGTCGCTCGTTCTTTGTTCAATCCTTTGGTGACCAAGTGCTTGGTGATGCGTTTCTCTTCCTTGGAATGTATTTGGTTGACTGCCCTTTGACGTCGCATGGTGTTTTGGCGATTTTGTGTGTTACATGTACTTCTTATGGTGCCTTAAAACCATCAAGGTCCTTGTTCCAAGGTGAGGCCCTTATTGCCAGGAGGCTCTAGTTGTATGATGCATTCTATGCGTCTGTGTAAATCTTGCATTGCACTCCGTATAGGTAATGCCTCCAAGTTTTCAGTGCGAATATGATGGTGGCTAGCTCAAGGTCGTGGGTGGGGTATTTTCTTCGTGGCTTTTGAGTTGCCTAGATGCGTATGCTATTACCTTGCCTTTTTGCATTAGCACGCACCCCAACCCCTTTTTGGACGCGTCCCCGAAGACCTCGAACCCTTCCACCCCGGAGGGGATGGCTAGTACGAGTGCCGTGTTTAACTTATCCTTCAATTCCTGAAAGGCTGCGACGCAGTTGTCGTCCTATCGGAAAGGGGTCTCCTTTTTCATGAGTTTAATGCGAGGTTGGGCTATCTTGGTAAAGTCGGGTACAAACCTCCTGTAGTAGCCAGCCAAGCCCAGGAAGCTTCAGACCTCTGAAAGTGAGCTCGGTGTGGACCATTCCTCAATGGCCTGGGCTTTGGTGGGGTCCACCTTAATTCCTTCTTTGGTTATTACGTGGCCCAGGAAGGTCACACTTGTCTTTCTAGAATTCGCATTTGGAGAACTTATGCGGAGGTGCCTTTCATGTCCTTCCTTGTTTCGGGAGTAGCCTAGGATGTCGTCAATGAATACAATGACGAAGTCATCCAGGTGGGGTTGGAATACTCGGTTCATGAGGTCCATGAGTATGGCGGGTGCGGGGTGGATTCGTCCTTGTAGCCGTGCCCCTAGGTTCTCTTAGTTGAACCCCCGGTTGTTGCCCATAAGTTCTTTGTGGACCTATCAAAGATCAACCTCGTGTCTTGAAGTAGAACGAGGCTATCTCTACGTGGCGTTCCTCTGGGCATTCTCCTAACCCGAGGATTTTGTTGAAGGTTCGGATTCATTCTTCGAGGAGTGTGGGATCCTTGACTGTCTTCTTATTGGCGCCATGCTGCTGGTTTTCAGGGTCAATATTTATTGTAATGATGAGTTAGTGTGCTGCACCCTTACCTTGGTGTGGTAAGCGTAGGGGGAGTTCTTTTAGAGAGGGATAAAGTGAGGGGAGGTTATGTGTAGGTTTCACAATCTCACCGCGCGTCCTAAGATTCCTGAATCCTAGGTTCCTTAATACCTAGAGTTCAAGCCTAATGTCCTAAAGTCCTGTCTTAAGAGTCTTATCCTAGGGTCAAACTTAGGCTCTGATACCAACTGTAACACCCCAGATTTTCAGGATATTTAAAACTTATAAAATAAAGGTGAAATCTCGTTGAATCCCAAAACATAGTACAAGAGTATGGGGTGCTATGCCACACCTGAGCTAGAGAACTCAGGTGCACAGGCTAACTGACTAATATCCTCAAATAGTATCAGTACTAAATCATGGCGCGCAGGCCGAAAGGGAAAAACTATCTAAGCTACGTCCAAGCTTCTAGCGCGCTCCAGTGAACTACTCGTCTGTGCCTGAAAGCCAAATATATCTGTTCAACGAGAGATGCTGGTAACCCACTCCAACGCGTTGAAATACATTACATATAGAGATATATATAGATATACGAAAACCATTTTGAAGCATGAAGATATATCCTACGAGACTCTAGCTTTTAAAACCGGGAATGACTCGACAGATAAGGCTAGACACAAGCAACAGTTATAACAAGCGTATACAATCCACAACAGGCAAGACAGATAAAGCTGAGCATAATTAATAATCATAACCCAACATAAACAATCCCCAGCATAAATCCCTTAGTCACATCCCCCAATATACTCATAAACACAACTCCTCCATATCTCATCACATAGCACACTTTGTTGGCGCCACAGGACCAATCGCATGCCCATACATGAGGTCAGCGCATATAGCTCTGACACGGCCCCGCAGCACCCTGCCCTGTCTCACACTACGGAGGAGCCGATCGTAACCGACTGATGGACCTTTGTCCTACATAATATTTATATACCTGACCGGTCTTTACCAGCCTGGTTAACAGTTGGGATGGTTCTCAGCCCATTCAACTGCCCGTATAGTGGACCTTTGTCCTATATAATATTTATATACCTGACCGGTCTCTACCAGCCTGGTTAACAGCCGGTATGGTTCTCAGCCCATCCGACTGCCCGTATAGTGGAACTTAGTCCTATATATTATTTATATACCTGACCGGTCTCTACCAGCCTGGTTAACAGCCGGTATGGTTCTCAGCCCACCCGACTGCCCATATAGCCCGATTGATCTTAACCAACTCGGGGTTACATGCACACATAACACATAGCAAGTACATGCAACCCACATTAACACATTGGGAAGGGGGAGAAAACGTATAACAAAACCTATGCGTGATCCTTCACATACTAAGAATGGTCCTAAGGGGTTCATACTCCTTTCACCTAGGTCAACGGGATACCAATTCAACTAGCATGCAATATATAAGACTCATACAACCTACGAACGGTACCCGAAACATCAAACTAGACATAGGCACGATAAACGGAGTCCGTTGGGACACCACGGGGGACGGGGAAACATCAAACGGGGAAGCCAGGAACCCAAGATGGGGAAAATTCCAGCGGGTAGCCGGTGGGTGGGGGGCCACCCGCCGGCTGCCCGCCGGATTCACTATTCCGGGCAGCGGGTCGCCGGCGGGCAGCTGCCCCCCCGCCGGCTGCCCGCTGCCGGGATCACCATTCCGGCCGTGGGTAGGTGGCGGGTCCCCTACCCCCACTGAATCTTATCACACAATTTCGCCCCGGGAACCATTGTGGAACCCGAAACCATGCTTTAGACACTTTACAACGCAATCAACGACAACACGTAGACAATTAACGGATCAAATACGAGAAACGAACAGCACATAACCTATCATGCTTTTCTAAACATAATCAACACCCAAACATGCGATTACCCCACCCGATAATCCAAGAATAATATCATACGATACAACCTAGGGTTCTAATCACTTTTATATCAACAAGAATACAATTCGCCTTCTAATTGCAGGATTTGGTAAGAATAACACATAAGCATCAAGGGCATCACACAATTATCAAGAACAACACATAATCATCAAGAACTCCATATAATCATCAAGAACATCATAATTATCAAGAATCTCCCAATATCAAGATTATCAAGATCCCCCATGGGATCATCACATCAATCATCAATAATAATCATCACAAGTCATTAATACACAACAATATGGGGGAACCCTAAGGGTGAATCATAACTATGAAAATAGGTTTTGTTGAGACATGGGTTACCTCTTAGCCTTAATTAATTCCTTGGCTATGAAGGGTCTTTCTTTAAGCCTTCTTCTTTCTTGATTTCTCCTAAGGGGATTTCTTGGAACTTCTTGTGTGGTGAGAGATTATGGTGGTGAAAGATCTAGGTGCCTCCTATATCCCTATTTATATATTTAAGACTCCTAATTAGGGTCTGAATGGTATGGGTTTACTAATTCTATTCATTATAGAACTAAGGGCTTATTTTAGGGATAAGGGTCCATAGTCCATAGTGGACCATATTAATTAATTAAAGGGAATCCTAATCGTGGTCTGAATAGTAAAAGGCCTACTTCCTTTATTCCTAATAGATAACTAGGTCTAGGATTCCTAATTAGAATCTGAATAGTAAAGGGTTTACTTTCTTTATTCCTAATAGGCTTAGGGCTCTAATTTAGGCAAGGGTCTACGGTTCATGGTGGACCTTATTAATTAATTAAGGGAAACCTAACCGAATTAAATCATATTTAATTATTATTAACGGGATTAATTAAATAATTAATCCGGGATTGAAGGCCGTAACACGGGGTGTTACATGTTTCCCCGACCCTCGTGGTGTCCCAACGGACTCTGTTTATCGTGCCTGAGTCTAGTTTGATGTTTCGGGTACCATTCGTAGGATAAAAGAGTCTTATGAATTGCATGCTAGTGGAATCGCTACCCCGTTGGCCTAGGTGAAAGATGTATGAACCCCTTAGGATTATTCCTAGTTTGGGTTGCATGTACTTTCTATGTGTTATGTGTGAATGATACCCCAATTTGGTTGCGATCAAATTGGCTATACGGGAAGTTGGATGGGTTGAGAAACATACCAACTGTTAACCAGCCCGGTTGCGATTAGTCAGGTATATAAATATTATATAGTGCTGCGGTCCACCGTTTGGTTGTGATCAAATGTTTTACATGAGCTGAGGTTCAAAATCTGGTTGCGATCAGAAATACACTTTTGGGCTGCGGTCCACCGTTTGGTTGCGATCAAATGTTATGATGAGATGCGGTTCATCGGTTGGTTGCGATCAACCCCTTCGTGTTGCGATACGAGGCAGGGTGCTGCGGGGCCGTGTTAGCGCTATATGTGCTGACCCTCATGTGTGGGCGTGCGTCCTGTGGCGCCACCAAAGTGTGCTTATGTGTTGAGATAATGACGATATGAATGACGTGAAATAATCTTGTGACCTTAGGATATATGCTAGTATCTTTATATGCATGATTATAACTGTTAAATGTGTTTGTCTCTACTTGTTTAGTCTATTCTCGGTTTTTAAAGCTCGAGTCTCCTATGTATATATATTCCGGCTTCAAAATGGTTTTTCTATATATATATATATATATATATATATATATATATATATATATATATATATATATATATATATATATATATATATATATATATATATATATATATATATATATTGTATTTCAACGCGTTGGAGTGGGTTACCAGCATTATTCGCTGAACAGATATATTTGGCTTTCAGGAACAGATGAGTAGCTCCGGAGCGCGGTAGAGGACCGAGGCTTAGATAGTTAGTTTTCCTTTTGGCCTACGTGCCATGATGATGTATTGACATTGCTTTGAGGATATTTAGTTAGTATAGCCTGTGCATCTGAGTTCTCCAGCTCAGATGTGGCATAGCACCCTAAACTCTTATGTTTAGTAATGCTCTGTTTCGGAATTAATAATAGTATTACCTTTATTATATAAGTTTTAAAAAGTTTCGAAAATCTGGGGTGTAAAGATAGGTCCTAAGACGGTGGACTGTATCTTTATTGGCTATGCATATAATAGTAGTGCTTATCGGTTCTTTGTATACGAGTCCCATAATCCGGACGTACATGAGAACACGATAATAGAATCAAGAAATGCATATTTCTTTGAAAATGTATTTCCTTGTAGGTCCAACGAGGGACTAAGTATGTCAAAATGGACGTTTGATGAAACTATGGATAATGATAGTGGGGAATCTGAGAAAGAAACTCGAGCTCGAGCCGAGACGCAGTAAGCGGGCAAGAGTTGAAAAATCATTCGGTCCTGATTTTCTAACTTGCTTGTTAGAGTATGATTCGGTTACTCTAACTTGTTTATTAGAAAATGAACCTGATTTTCTATCTTGTTTGATAGAGAACGAGCCTCGAACGTATGTATAAGTCGTGACTTCTACAGAAGGACCAATGTGGAAAGAGGCTATAAAGAGTGAAGTGGATTCCATCCTACAGAATCACACTTGGGAACTTGTTGATCTTCCTCCGGGTAGTAAGCCCTTAGGATCCAAGTGGGTATTTAAAAGGAAGACGAAACCTGATGGTTCCATTTAGAAGTATAAGGCTAGGCTTGTAATCAAGGGTTACAGGCAACGCGAGGGCCTTGATTACTTCGACACATATTCTCCCGTGACGAGAATAAACTCCATTAGGATGATACTTTCCGTAGTCGCGTTGCGAAACTTGGAAGTTCACCAAATGGATGTGAAAACCGCTTTCCTAAATGGCAAATTAGATGAGGAAATCTATATGGAACAACTTGAAGGGTTTGTGGTTTCGGGCCAAGAAAGGAAAGTGTGTAAGTTGGTTAAATCGCTCTATGGTTTGAGATAAGCGGCTAAGCAGTGGCGTGAGAAGTTTGACCATGCGATGTTAACTAATGGGTTTAAAATAAATGAAAGTGAAAAATGTGTCTACGTTAAGGAAACGATAAACGGCTATGTCATTCTTTGTTTATACGTAGATGATATGCTTATTGTTGTTAGTAACGATCGGATGATCAAGTTTACCAAAAACATGTTAAATGCGAGATTTGACATGAAGGATATGGGTTTGGCTGATTTAATCCTTGGGATTAAAATCATGAGAAGACCTGATGGTCTCGTGTTGAGCCAATCACATTATATTGACAAAATCCTTGAGAAATTTAACAAGGATGATGATCAATTGGCTAGAACACCGTTTGATACAAACATTAATCTAACCAAGAACCACGGAGAAGGTATTTCACAAGTGGAATATGCTCGGGTTATTGGTAGTTTGATGTATATTATGAGCTGTACTAGGTCAGATATTGCCTTTGCGGTTAGTAAACTCAGTAGATATATGAGTAACCCCGGTGCTATGCACTGGAAGGTAATAGTAAAGGTTATGAGATACTTGAGGTATACTCATGACCTTGGACTGCATTACGGGAGATATCCCGCTGTACTTGAAGGGTATAGCGACGCGAACTGGATATCTGATATTAATGACTCTAATCCACGAGTGGCTACGTGTTTAAACTAACCGGTGCAGCCGTTGCATGGAAATCCTCTGCACCGGCTAGTTTAAACACGATGGAATATTTGGTGTATAGGTACGTATATCTGATAATGGGTGAATGAGATATTGATTCTCAAAGTAGATCCATTTGAGTTGAAAAATGAAGGGAAAAAGTGAGCTTTTGTCCCACATTGGTTTGGGAAGAGGATTTGCCCCACTATTTATACAAGAGCTCTTTTTAGGCTTATTGAATTGTATAGTATAGAGATTTTCTCTCGCGTGCAAAGGGTGATGGGGAGGGGCTGTGCAAATCAAATCCCAAAAATGAGATCGAAGCGCTAGCACCTGCGGGCACGAATGCTGCCCGGAAAATTTTTCCAAATTTTTCCAACAGTTTAGCTACTAAGCTTACCGAACCGGATCGGTAAATGTTCAAGCTGCCCGGAAAATTATTCCAAATTTTTCCAACACTTTAGCTAATAAGCTTACCGAACCAGATCGGTAAACGTTCAAGCGGAAGTCGTCCGCCGTGAGCGGTACATTTCGGTCTATCGGAACGGTACGTTCTGTTCTATCGGAACGGTACATACCTGTATAGTTCCTCTGACTGTTTGAGAGATTAATTCAGCTGTTACGGATTTAATTTCATATTAATTCCAATTTTAAATTACAGAATTAATTCTCAAGTTAAAGGTGTTGTTACATGGTTGTTTTAATGTCATTTTTGAATGCTATTGAATTCCATCACCCCTATATAAGAGAGGGTAGAGCAGTAGATTTTTACAACATAGAAAATCATATTTTCCAGCCTAAAAAACACTCTGCTTCTACTCTCTTCTTAGCCTAATTGTGTTCATCCCGTTGCTCTAGTTCGTCGGATTCCTTGTGTGGGTGCTCAATCATTGAATCGTAGCAAGTTTTATCCTGGGAAGCCTAGGCTACAACTATCACAACCCAAAATTTAATTTTATAAATCCAATTTTAAGAAATTCCAAAATAGCCATTTTCACTCCATTAAAAAAAATTTGAGATAAATTGGTGTTTGAATAAATTATTTTGAGTTACAGAATAAATTAATTCAACACCGAAATTTATTTTAATTCCAAAATCCTAAATTTTCTGGTACTTCGCTTACCAAGTTTTAAACTGAGAAACCAATCTGAGTGAGACCGGGAGAAACCTGAACAAAGTGTTTGTTTAGAAATCATCTCTGGAAAAATCTATTTTGACCCCCAAACTATTTAAAGTTATCCTTCTAGTCTTGGTCTATGAAGCATGGTGGACCACTAACCATCCAAAAGCTTCATCCTGATTTATCTTTTAGCAAGCCACTTTACCATTTTTGTGACACCCCGTAATCCAAATTCAATTATGGGATTAATTAAGTAATTAATCCTAAACCAATTGGTATTTTAATTTTTAAAAATCCTGAAAATTCAATAGTCAAGGACTAGTAATTGACTAGTCAACCCCAAAGTCAAAATTGTACCTTGAGCATTAAGAGGAGTTCCCTTGTCCCCTTACACTCCTTTATGTTAGTAAGGGTATTCATGACTTTTCACCTTGTGTTAGTAATGCAAGCGAACCTAGTAGACAATCCTCATTTCTCTCCTTATACTTTCCAAACTTTAGCTTTACCTTCTCTCTAAAAAGGTAGATAGCTTTTCTTCCAAGCCAAGTTGAAGCTTTGTCAAATCTTCAAGAGTTGTCTCCAAGATTCTACCTTTCATACATTTGGGCATCTAGGAGGGTAAGATCTATTTTCATCTTGTGTTTTTAGTGTTTTCTTAGGTGTCTTTTCTTAAAGATAGAATCTTTATGATCTTTTGGTGTGTCCTTGAAGTGGGTTTGGAAGGTGAGCCTATTTAGGAGCTTGGTGAAGTGTTAAGTGAAGGTTTTTGTCTACAAGAGGTAACCCATGCTCTACAAAATCTATTTTGCTTACCTATATGATGATTTCTTGGATTCTACATGCGTTTTGCTCTAAAATGTGAGTGTTTATGCATTGTCTTGTGAAAATGCATATCTAGAGCTTGTGTTTAGGGTTCTTGTATGCCATTGCTTGGCTATTCCTTTGATTCAAGTCATTTTGTTATATTTGATGAGATTTGGCATGTTTTGGACTTGAATTTGAACTTGGAGTTGAAAATCCCCAAAGGGATTATTTGGTGTATAGGTACGTACCCGCGGGCGAAACGACGGGTAGGCGTCCACCCGCCGCCCACCCGCGGGGTACAGGTGAGACGTGGGTATGTAGCCGCGGGGTACACTTTGGTGATTGGTGGGGATTTGTTCCCCGTGATTCTTTTGACTCGGTATTTGGTCTTTTGACTTCCCGATGTTCTTTCGTGAAACTATTTGAGCGTCTTCTTGATGTTTTGTATGTCTAGAACTATATGGTAGGATTCCATGTAGGTTTTGGTGTCTTGAATCGTGCTAAGTGTTCAACATTGTGTTTCGTTGAACCATGATGAGTCTTGTGTGTTCCTCGGAACTAAGTTTGGTTTACCCGTTTGATAAGCATGCTAGTTCGGTATTTAAATGCTAGCGTGTGTGTTGTTTGTACCTTCTTATTGGTTGATGATAACTTGAGTTATTCATCGTTGTTGTTAGACTGTGATCCATTCCTTGATTGAGTATGGTTTCATATCTTCGTTGTGATCCGTTGATTGATTCCTGTTGTGGTGTGATGTGTGTGTGGCTTTACCTGGATTGCACGATTAGTGGTATGGGGCACTAGTCACCAAGGTATTGCAGTGGTCCTCGTGGTGGCCATGACGTGATTATGGAGTTTGTGGCCTTTGTGTAAGGTTCACGTATTTCTTGGGTGGCATGTGTTGCCGTGTGTGTGATCGGTACCCTCGTGTACTATGAAATTGGTGGTTCTGTTGGAGGGACTGTTGGAGGGGGAACGACGGTTCCCGGAGGAATAAAGTTGGACTTGGTGTACAGGGGTCCTGGAGGAAAAGGTTGGAACTAGATATAAGGTTGGGGGTAGCCATAAGGTTGGAACTGGGCATAAGGAAGGCATATCAACTCGTGATGGGTGATGTCACGAGGGCTTGTGTAGCCGTTGTTGTGAGTTCTCTTCTTGTGACGTGTGTAGTCACAAAGGCATGTGTTGCCGTTGAGTATGTCCTTATGCTCTTGAGTTGTGCATGTCGGGTGTTAATCTATTGTGTGATGATAGATTATACCTTGAGCCGTCCTTGTGAGTTGTTGTTGCGTTTTGTGGTATTGGGATGTGTTCCCTTATCTTCTTGTGAGTGCTTTGAGTCTTGTGTTGACCTTTGCTCTTGGTTTTGAACTTGTATATATGTATTCCGTTTCGCAAATGGCTTTACAAACATATATCTTATCTATGTATGATATTTCACATGTATTGGTGGGTTACCAGCATTATTCGCTGATCGGGCGTCGTCCCATCTTTTATGTGTTTCTTTCAGGTGATGTTTAGACGAGAGCGCGGTTTAGTGCCAGCTAGTGTAGCTCCTTTCTTATGTTTTGTGGCCTGTGAGCCCAGTTTAGACTTAGCACTTTGAACTTGTATGGTTTTAGATGTTGAATTATGCAGATGTTAGCCTGTGCGTTCATCTCTAGATGAGCGTGGCATAGCACCCCTTTTACTTCCAGTTTATATATTCCTCTTTCGGTCTTCCACTGTGTTTGATGTTTGATTAGATATCTGCATATTTAAGGCTTTAAATTTCTTGGAAAATTAGGGGGTGTTACAATTTTGCCCCCCACCAATCATGAGGGATCATCCTAGGGTTTTGTGCCTCTATAAATAAGAACTCTATAAGACCATTTGCCTCTTGATTCCACTCTTTGCTTCCCACATTTCAGCTCTACAAATCAAGAGGCAACACAGTAAGTTTCATCCTCCTTCTCCATTCAATCCTAGCCTTCCATTTCCCTTCTAGCTTTCATCCATTCTCTGAGGTTCTAGCCTTAAGCTTTGTATGGTTTGTTTGAGTTGTCAGGAAGTGAAGAAGGGGGGTAGCTAGCTTGGGAAGAAGGTGGAATCCCAGCTCAAGAGAAGAAGTTTCAAAGGTATAACCCCTTGGACTCCCACTTTAAATTTTGGCTCTGTGAAACCTTGTTTCTTATGTAGAAATGATAGAAATGCTAGATTTTTTTGTGTGTTTGAGCTATGAAGTGATCTATTACTTGTCTATGATGTGTTGTTAATGTTTTGGATGTGTTGGTAATGTTTTGGATGAGTTGGAGTTGTCTGAGATTGACTTGCAGATGAAAATAGATCATTTGGTGCACAGACAGTGTGCACCAGATGAAGCAACGGCCCTAGCCAACGGCCCAACAAGGGAACCGTTGGCTAGAGCCGTAGCCGTCCGGGCTTAGGGAACGGCCCTAGGAGAGGATCGTTGCCTAGGGCCAGCAAGCTAATGGCCTAAGGGGGCGGGCCATGCTGAACCCCTCCCGATGGTCCGTGAGTTTCTCCTGTGCAGTGGCTGGGCCCTTGTGGTTCAGTTACGTGTTGTTTCAGACCAGGTGTCACGGGCCCTTGTGTCTCGGTACCTCGGGGCCGTCTTGACGCACTTTTTTTGGCTTTGATTTCGTCGGATTTGGATTAGAAATGAGCATGTTATGATGGATTTAGTGATGAAATTGCTTCACAGTAGTACTGTTTGAGTTCTCTGCCTTTGGAAATTGCTTTGTGTTTTTCCCCTGATACTATTTGTGTAATGAATAGAGAAACATGATCACTTTGTGAATACGTATTATTAGAAAAACATGACTAGAATATGTTGTATGTTCAATGAGATTTGAAGCTTATTTTGATGGTAGAAATGTACAGAGCATGTCTTTTTGCAACTACCATGATTATTTGTTCTTGAGAGTTCAATGTGATATATATATATATATATATATATATATAAACTAATAAGAGCCCAAGAGAGTTAGGCCTATAATGGGTAGAAAAAATGGCGGTCACAGATTTTAATCAAATGAATGGCTCAGATTGATTAAAAGATTGATAAGATTTAAATTTTACACTAAAATTTCCTAAAATACCCACACACCGTTACTAATTCCATTAAAATTTTAAGAATTACCGTTAGTTCGCTGTTAACTTACTCATTGATTTCAATAAAAAAAAAAAAGGTCTTAGGTTCGAACCTCATCCCAATCAAAGTTGGCATAATTAGTACTCTATTTTACTCTTATTAAATTATATAAATAATAATTTAGTAGCTACAACAAAAAATTATAGATATGCGTTTCTTTAATTTAGAATTATGTGTCCACAATGCCTTTATTCAAAAAAAATATATTCATTATCAATAAATTAAATAAGAGAAATAATTGTATTAGTTATATTGTCTTTATTTTTCTACAATATAAAAATTCTTTATATTCAAATTTATTAATTGATTATATTCGCTACATTGTCCTTACAATGTCTTAATTCAGTGAAAAAATTATTCATTATCAATAAATTAATTAAGAGAAATATTTTCATTAGTTATATTGTCTTTATTTTTCTCAAATGTAAAAATATTTACATTCAAATTCATCAATTGATTATATTCACTACATTGTCTATTATCTTTTTTGTGCATTATTTTTCTAATTAAATATCAAAGTTATAATACAAAATAATGCTATATATTTATTTAACAAGTATTTTATTAGTATCATGAAAAAATTAAAAAATATATATAATTAATAAAGCCAACCATATTAACTACTTGAGAGATTTTGTGACAAAGAGAGTATTCAAATCACACAACAAATTGAAGTGAGAACTACCCTGCAATGTCCTTGTTTGACAATCAGCAGTTAGCGGATTTGACCAACGAATTTATTTAATTATTAACATTGGGTAGAAAAAATGACCGCCAAATTATTAAATCAAATGAATGGTTCAAATTGTTCAGGTTTTAATTTTTTAAAAATTTTTTCTAATTTATCCTTAATTATATGATTATCCATTTAACTTTTCCGTTAAATACCGTTAATTCACCGTTAGTCTAATTCTAATATTAACGTCTAATATAGAATTATAATTACACCATTAATCTAATTCTAATATTAAAGTCTTAATAGAACTTAACCACAAATCCTAATGTCGAAATCTCCTCAAACAATATTAGTATATATTTAATATTTTATGCCCTAATTTTTATTTGTTCTCCCTTATGTCCCGTATTTGGTTTCAACCATACCTATACAATTATTTTATTGACAATTATAATCAATCTTGACTATATTATCTTGCATTTGTAAACTTAGAATTACCTATTTAACCCGCACTGGCTTAGCTCAATGGTTTAGTGGGCAGTATTTGGGAGAAGAGACCAAGGTTTGAACCTCAGCGACGGCAGTGCGGGAATTATGTCCAAAGTGGGCAGATTCCTTGTTCGCACCGTCATTTGGTCCTGTCTGCTGAACCATTGAGTCACCGTGATTTACAACTTCCTACAATGCTCTGTCGGGTCAGAGTGTGGGGGCCATTGGGGTAGGGGACTCAACTTTTGGGAGAAGAATTACCTATTTAAATACGCAAATTCAACCTTCAATTATCTATGTATGAACAATTTCAATATAATCTTGCCTTAATATACTTTAAAGTAGTTATTTAAAAAAAAAAAAACATTGGACATTATCCCAATCGCGCAATGCGCGTAAAAAACTAGTATATATATATATATATATATATATATATATATATATATATATATATATATATATATATATATATATATATGTATGTATGTATATATGTATATATATATATATATATATATATATATATATATATATATATATATATATTTGAAGCATGTTGTACAGTAAATTGCATTCCAAGTATATCACGTTTCAAGTGTGCATAAGTGGCCAACATGAGCCTAAGTATTACTTTCAAAAACTCATGAGCATGTGGTATATCATTACTTTGTTGCATTGAGAAGTTGTTGAGTTGTGGCATGCATAAGTTTGGTGCATGAGATATATATATATATATATATATATATATATATATATATATATATATATTATTTATATCAGTGAGGTTTTGGAGGACCCCGTTTGGACTATGTCCTCTCGGATGAAAGATATGGACATTGCGGTCCTAGTATATGTAACGCGTGTATTCCCACGTTACGAGGTTGGAAACTGCTCGTCAGGCTTGGAATCCTGGTCAGGGGGTGTGCACGCTGATAGTTCGATACCTGATTCCACAGAGTTTGAGCATAGAACCAAGAGAGTGGTTCGGTGGACGAGCAAAGTATTAGGTCGGCTAGACGCCGTGCCCGGATAGGTTCGTTCACGTTACGGTGAAGTTCCTACCTCGTCCATTTGTAAAGAAAGCGAGTCATTGCGACTCTAAGAAAAGAAAGAAAGAAAGAAAGAAAGTGAGTCATTACGACTCAAAGAAAAGAAAGAAAGCAAGCGAGTCCTTGTGACTCGAAGAGACCTCCATAGAAAAGTATTCTATTTTTACAAACGAGTGTAAGAGTATACTTATAGTATTGCACGAGATTGCATAGTGAGAATGTTGCACGAGATTGCATAATGAGTATGTGTGCATAAGGTTGCATTTGAGTATAGTATTGCACTAGATTGCATATGAGAATAATTAATCGAGATTGTATATTGAGCAGGATTGCCTTAGTTGCATTGTGACGTCTTATATATCTAGTTTGTTTGATGAGAACTTGAAAGCATGATGATAATTTTGTATAGGTTGTTAGTATGAAATTGATTGATAGCATGAGTTCGTTATTGTAACACCCCGAAATTTTGAAACTTTTAAAACTTATATAACAAAGGTAATTTCTCATTAAGTCCCAAAGTAAACATAAGAGTACGGGGTGTTATGCCACACCTGAGTTAGAGAGCTCAGGTGCACAGGCAACTAACTAAAATCCTCAAAGTAAATTCTGTACATAAACATGGCACGCAGGCCGAAAAAGGGAAAACTAACTACTCCATGCTTCAAGTCTCTAGCGCGCTCCGGTGTCTACTCAGCTGTGCCTGAAAGCACAATAATTAATGATAACAGTTAAGTAGAATCATCATAAAGAGTACGCAACTAAGGTCACAGTCTACGTCCACATCAATCATGTCATCATTTAATCATCATTCTAATCATCATTCAATCATCATTCAATCATCATTTCTGACACTCAATCACACTGCTCTGGCGCCACGGGACCAATCGCATGCCCCGAACATGAGGGTTAATGCGTATAGCATTAACACGGCCCCGCAGCACCCTACCTCATACCGCGGCATGAAGGGAGTTGATCGCAACCAACCCATAGAGGACCCCTGACGAACTCAACGTCGGACCACAATCCGACGCGCACAGTCGGTGGACCGTGATCCCCTTTACAAGGGGGGACTTATGACCCTACACACCGTTGATGCGTACAGTCGGTGGATCGTAGCAGATCAAGCCCGACACACCGTTGAGCTAGACTCAGTCGGTGGGCAAAGATCCTCGGAGACTACGGCCCTACACACCGCTGTCCCATCACTCGCTGGATCGCAGCCAGCCGTAGCCCTACACTGTAACACCCCGAAATTTTAAAAACTTTTAAGGACTATATAACAAAGGTAAATGATCAAAAATCCCAAAACATAATACAAAGAGTACGGGGTGTTATGCCACACCCGAGCTAGAGAACTCAGGTGCATAGGCTAAATTATAAAACCTCCATCAGTATCAATACAAAATCATGGCACGCAGGCCGAAAGGGAAAACTATCTAATCTACGCCCCAAGCCTCTAGCGCGCTCCAATGATCTACTCGTCTGTGCCTGAAAGCCAAATATATCTGTTCAGCGAGAGATGCTGGTAACCCACTCCAACGCGTTGAAATACAATACATATAGATATATACATAGATATACGAAAAACCATTTTGAAGCATGAAGATATATCCTAAGAGACTCTAGCTTTCAAAACGGGGGATAGACTCGACATATAGGGATGAGCACAGTCAACAGTTATATCAAGCATATACAGTTTTCCAGCATAGAGAACAGGCACGATAGATAGAGACAAGCACATAACCAAGCATATACAATTGCTAGCATAAATCCTATAGTCACGTTCTCAAAACACACATAACAACATCTTATCCATATCTCGTCACATAAGCACACGTTGTTGGCGCCACAGGACCAATAGCATGCCCATACATGAGGGTCAGCGCATATAGCTCTGACACGGCCCCGCAGCACCCTGCCCCGTATCGCAACAAGGAGGGGTCGATCGCAACCGACCGATGAACCGCAGCTCATCATAGTGTTTGATCGCAACCAAACAGTGGACCGCAGCCCAAGAGTATGTCATCTGACCGCAGCCAGGAAATATGAACCGCAGCTCATGTAGAAATGTTTGATCGCAACCAAACGGTGGACCGCAGCCCGAGAGTGTAAATCTGACCGCAGCCAGCTTCTGAACCGCAGCTCAGGAATAACCAATCCGATCGCAACCGGATTGGGGTATCATGCACACATAACACATAGCAAGCACATGCAACCCACATTAACACATTGGGAAGGGGAAGAAAACGTATAACGAAACCTATGCGTGATCCTTCACATGCTAAGAATAATCCTAAGGGGTACATACTCCTTTTACCTAGGTCAACGGGATACCAATTCAACTAGCATGCAATATACAAGACTCATACAACCTACAAACGGTACCCGAAATATCAAACTAGACATAGGCACGATAGACGGAGTCCGTTGGGACGCCACGGGGGTCGGGGGAACATCAAATGGGGAAGCCGAAATCCCAAGATGGGGTATTTTCCAGCGGGTAGCCGGTGGGTGAGGGTTCACCCGCCGGCTGCCCGCCGGTGGCGTGACTCCGGGCAGCTGGTGCCCGGCGGGCAGGTGCCCGCCCGCCGGCTGCCCGCTGCCGGCGTTGCCCATGTTGGCCGTGGGTAGGTGGCGAGTCCCCTACCCCCACCTACCCCCCACTGACTCTTTTTCACCAAAAACGCCCCGGGAACCTTTGTGGTACCCGGAACCATGCTTAGACACTTTCAAACGCAATTGACAACAATACGTAGACGATTAATGGATTCAAACACAAGAACATGCGGCACATAAACTATCATGTTTTTCTAAACATAATCAACACCCAAACATACGAATTCCCACCCAATATACCAAGAACAATACCATACGAGTTCCACGATACAACGTAGGGTTCTAATTACTTTTAAATCAACAAGAACACAATTCATCTTCTAATATCAAGGTTCGGTAGGAATATCACATAAACATCAAGAACATCATATAATCATCAAGAACATCAAGAACACCATATAATCACCAAGAACCTCTTAATACCATCAAGATCATCAAGATCACCCATGGAATCATAACACCAATTACCAAGATCAATATAACTAATCATCAACACACAAGAATATGGGGGAAATCCTAAGGGGGAATCATATCTATGAAAATAGGTTTTGTTGAGACATGGGTTACCTCTTAGCCTTAATTAATTCCTTGGCTATGAAGGGTCTTTCTTTAAGCTTTCTTCTTTCTTGATTTCTCCTAGGGGAATTCTTGGTGTGGTGAGAGATTATTGTGGTGGGGGTTCTAGGTGCCTCCTATGTTCCCTATTTATATATCTAAGAGTCTTACATAGGGTCCAATTACTATAGGCTTGCTAACTCTATTCATTTTAGGACTAGGGGTTGGGTTTAGAGATGAGGGCCCACAGACTATGGTGGGCCTTTTCCTAATTAATTATTGTAATTTAATTTTTTCTTTTGGGCAATTGGTTCAATGATTAATTGGTTTTAGGGGTCGTAACACAGGGTGTTACATACACACCACCTGATTACTCAGGTCGGTGGACTACAGCCTTCCTCGGCTTATTGGCCCTACACACCGCCTGGCACGTCCAGGTCGGTGGGTCATAGCACCGAGGCCCATGTGGACCGCAGCCCAAGAAGTGAATCAATTCGGCCTTTAGCCAACTTCTGAGCCTTAGCTCAGGAACAATCCATTTGGCCTTCAGCCACTTCCGAACCTTTAGTCCGGGAACAATCCATTCGGCCTTCAGCCGACTTCTGAACCTTAGTCCGGGAATCACCCAATTGGTTTGTAACCAAAATGGGGGATCATGCAACACATAACACATAGGAGCACGTAATAGCATATTTGGAGGGGAAAGATATGTAAATAAACTTACGTGTCGTCATTCACATACTAAGATTAGTCCTAAGGGTTCATACAACTTCCACCTAGGTCGACGGGTTACCAATTCCACTAGCATGCAATTCCTAAGACTCATTTAACCTAAGAATGGTACCCGAAATATCCAACTAAACTCAAGCACGACAAACGGGGTCCGTTGGGACACCATGGGGGAGCGGGGAACATCAAATGGGGAGTCCAAAGACCCGGGTGGGGTACGGACCAGCGGGTAGCCGGTGGGTGGGGGTCACCCGCCGGCTGCCCGCCGGAGATCACTGCCAGGCAGCGGGTTGCCGGCGGGCGGACGCCTGCCCGGCGCCTGCCCGCTGCCCGGCAGTGATCTTCGGGCTGCGGGTAGGTGGCAGGTACCCCGACCCACACCTACCCCCGTCTGACTCTTTCATCACAAATTCGTCCCGGGATCCTTTGTGGAACCCGAAACCATGCTTAGACACTTTTAAACACAATTAACGATACCACATAGTCAATTAATGGATCAAAAGCAAGAATCATGTATAACTCATCCTATCACGACTTCTAAACATAAACAACACTCGAACTTGCGAATTCCCACCCAATATATATCAAGAACATTACAATACAAATTCCCAATCCATCCTAGGGCTCTAATCCCACCCAAATCATCAAGATCATATTTTATCTTTAACATCAATAAATATCAAGATTTGTCAAGGATTATCACATCAATATCAAGAACTTCTTTTCAACATCAAGATTATCAAGATTATCAATAATGCACATAGATCATCTTATCAATCATCAAGAACATAACACAATTAACATAGAAGAATTTATCAAGACACAAGAATATAGAGAGAGGCCAAAGAAGGAGATTATAGCGAAGAAAATAGGTTTTGTTGAGACATGGGTTACCTCTTAGCCTTAATTAATTTCCTTGGCTATGAAGGGTCTTTCTTTAAGATTTCTCCTTTCTTGATTTTTCCTAAGGGAATTCTTGGAACTTCTTGTGAGGTGAGAGATTATTTGTGGTGTGAGTTCTAGGTGCCTCTTATGTCCCTATTTATATATCTAAGAGTCCTATTTAGGATCTAAATGGTATGGATTTAGCTAATTCTATTTCCTATAGGACTAAGGGTTGGATTTTGGGATAAGGGCCCATGGGCTTATGGTGGACTCTTCCAAATTAATTAATGAAATTTAATTCTTTTCTTTTGGGTAAAGGTTTAAATAATTAATCGGTTTAGGGGTTGTAACACGGGGTGTTACACTCTCCCCCCCCCCCCCCCTTAACGGGAAGCTTCGGGCTTTGCTAAGCGACATCTTCTTTCATTCTATGCTCGCCTTGGTTACCTTGGGTGAAAAGTTCGGGGTAGCGTTCTTTCATTGTGTTCTTGAGTTCCCATGTCGCCTCTTCGGTCCCGTGGTTGGTCCAGAGGATTTTTACCATTTCTCTGGTTCGCTGGCGGGTGGTTCTTGTCTTGGTGTCTAGGATCCTTACGGGTTTCTCTTCGTAAGTTAGTGTGTCGTCGAGGTTCACGGTTTCGGGTTGTAGCACGTGGCTTGGATCGTGTATATATTTCTTTAGTTGGGATATGTGGAATACGTTGTGTACCCGCTCCAGTTCGATGGGTAGGGCGAGGCGGTAGGCCAGGTTCCCGACTCTTTCTATGATTTCATAGGGGCCGATAAACCGGGAACTGAGTTTCCCTTTTCGTCCGAACCTCATTACCCCTCGTGTGGGCGAGATTCTTAGCCAGACTTTTTCCCCGGGGGTGAACCCGGCCTGTTTTCTTCCCAGGTCGGCGTAGGATTTTTGGCGGTCTTGGGCGGCTTTCATTCTTTCTTGTATGTGTTTGACTTTAGTTACGGTGTCTTGTAAGTACTGGGGTCCTAGCGCTACTGGGCCGACCATGTCTTCCCAACATAAGGGGGTTCTACATTTTTAACCATACAGCGCTTCGTAGGGAGCCATGCGGATACTTGCGTGGTTGCTGTTGTTGTAAGAGAATTCGATGAGGTCTAGATGTTCTTTGCATGTCCCCTGGAAATCTAACATGCATGCTCTTAGCATATCTTCGAGAGTCTGAATGGTTCTCTCGGTTTGACCGTCGGTTGTGGGGTGGAAGGCAGTGCTCAGGTTCAGCCGTGTCCCCATGGCTGTTTGTAGAGACTTCAAGAATTGTGAGAGGAATCTGGGATCCCTATCAGACACAATGTTTCGGGGGACTCCGTGGTACTTCACTACTCGGTTTAGGTAGGCTTTGGCTAGTTGTGTCATTGTCCATGTTTCTTTCATGGCAATGAACCGTGCTGTCTTGGTTAGCCGGTCCACTATCACCCAGATTTTATCCTTGCCTATTGGTGTTGTGGGTAGTCCTCCGACGAAGTCCATGGATATGGAGTCCCACTTTCCTTGTGGTATCTCAAGGGGTTGTACGAGTCCTTTGGGCTTGCATCGTTCGGCTTTTACCCTTTGGTAGTTTAGACATTTGCCCACGAAGTCTGCGATTTCCTTTTTCATGTTGGGCCACCAAAACATCTTTTTCGCGTCTTGGTATAGTTTGTCGCCTCCGGGGTGCACCGAGTATGTTGAGTTGTGCCCTTCTTCCAGGATTTATTGCTTTAGGTGGGGGTGTGTCGTGGGTGTGTCATCTTCCTTGATAGCGGAGGCTGCCATCTTCGTTTATTTTGAATGGCCCGTCCTTTCCCTAAGTTAGGCCGAGTCGAATTTTATTTAGTTCTGGGTCTTGCTATTGTCCGGCCTTTATTTCTTCGAGTAGTGTGGGTATGATTCTGACATTGAATAGGTGGATTTCAGAATTGGTTTGTCCTTGTTCTACTACATCCAAGTTCAACCTTTGGAAGTCTTTGTATAGCTCGTCTAGCAGGATCCAGGTGGTGTTGAGGGAGTGGTTAGTCTTTCGGCTTAGGGCGTCTACCACAACGTTAGCCTTCCCTTCGAGGTATTGGATATCTAGGTCGTAATCTTTTATAAGTTCCAACCACCTTCGTTGTCGCATGCTTAGATCTTTCTGGGTGAAGATGTACTTTAGACTTTTATGGTCTATATAAATCTTGCATTGCACTCCGTATAGGTAATGTCTCCAAATTTTCAGGGCGAACACGATGGCAGCTAGCTCGAGGTCGTGTGTGGGGTAATTTTCTTCGTGGGTTTTGAGTTGCCTGGATGCGTATGTTATTACTTTGCCTTTTTGCATTAGTACGCATCCCAGTCCCTTTTTGGAGGCGTCGCTGAAAACTTCGAATCCTTCCATCCCGGAGGGAAGGGCTAGGACGGGTGCTGTGGTCAGCTTCTCTTTCAATTCTTGAAAGGCGGAGGTGCAGTTGCCGTCCCATCGAAAGGGGGCTTCCTTTTTCATGAGCTTAGTGAGGGGTTGGGTTATCTTAGTAAAGTCGGGTACGAACCTCCTATAATAGCCTGCTAACCCTAAGAAGCTTCTAACCTCCGGAAGTGATTTTGGTGTGGGCCAATTTTTGACGACATGGATTTTGGTTGGGTCCACCCGGATTCCTTCCTTGGTTATCACGTGACCCAGGAAGGCCACGTTGTCCTTCCAGAATTCACATTTGGAGAATTTGGCGTATAGCTAGTGTTCCCTCAAGGTTGTGCGGAGGTGCTTTTCATGTTCCTCCTTGTTTCGGGAGTAGACCAGGATGTCGTCGATGAACACGATGACGAACTCATCTAGGTGGGGCCGGAATACTCGGTTCATGAGATCCATAAAGATGGCGGGTGCGTTAGTGAGTCCGAAGGGCATTACTATGAATTCGTAGTGGCCGTAGCGTGTTCGAAAGGCTGTTTTCTGAACATCTAGGTTGGCTACTTTTATCTGATGGTATCAGTGTAACACCCCGAAATTTTTAAAACTTTTGAAACTTATATAATAAAGGTAAGTTCTCATTAAATCCCAAAACATAATATAGTAGAGTACGGGGTGCTATGCCACACCTGGGCTGAACCCAGGTGCACAGGCTAACTAACTAATATCCTCGATAATGTAAATACATAAGCATGGCACGCAGGCCGAAAGGGAAACTATCTACTCTACGCTCCAAATCTCTAGCGCACTCCAGTGTCTACTCCTCTGGGCCTGAAAGCCAAATATATCTGTTCAGCGAGAGATGCTGGTAACCCACTCTAACGCGTTGAAATACCATATAAGTATATATATGTATATATAGATATAAGAAAAGTCATTTTGAAGTAGGAAGATATATCCTAGGAAACTCTAGTTTCAAAACTGGAATAGACTCGACAGATAGGGATAAGCACATTCAACAGTTATGATCAAGCATGTAAAGATACTAGCATATACCCTATGGGATAAGCACATTCAACAGTTATAACCAAGCATGTAAAGATACTAGCATATATCCTATGGTCATAGATTCACTTCATCTCATTTATATCATTATTCATCTCATCACACAAGCACACTTTGATGGCGCCACAGGACCAATCGCATACCCATACATGAGGGTCAGCGCATATAGCTCTGACACGGCCCCGCAGCACCCTGCCCCGTATCGCAACACGGAGGGGTCGATCGCAACCGACCGATGAACTGCAGCTCATCATAGTTTGATCGCAACCAAACAGTGGACCGCAGCCCAAGAGTATGTCATCTGACCGCAGCCAGGAAATATGAACCGCAACTCATGTAGAAACGTTTGATCACCACCAAACGGTGGACCGCAGCCCTATATAATATTTATATACCTGACCGATCGCATCCGGCCTGGTTAACAGTCAGTATGGTTCTCAACCCATCCAACTGCCCGTATAACCAATTTGATCGCAACCAAATTGGGGTATCATGCACACATAACACATAGCAAGCACATGCAACCCACATTAACACATTGGGAAGGGGGAGAGAACGTATAACAAAACCTATGCGTGATCCTTCACATACTAAGAATACTCCTAAGGGGTTCATACTTCTTTCACCTAGGTCAACGGGATACCAATTCAACTAGCATGCAATATATAAGACTCATACAACCTACGAACGGTACCCGAAATATCAAACTAGACATAGGCACGATAGACGGAGTCCGTTGGGACACCACAGGGGTCGGGGGAACATCAAACGGGGAAGCCGGAAACCCGAGGTAGGGTATTTTCCAGCGGGTAGCCGGTGGGTGAGGGTTCACCCGCCGGCTGCCCGCCGGTGGCGTGACTCCGGGCAGCGGGTGCCCGGCGGGCAGCTGCCCGCCCGCCGGCTGCCCGCTGCCGGCGTTGCACAAATAGGCCGCGGGTAGGTGGCGGGTCCCCTACCCCCACCTACCCCCCACTGACTCTTTTTCATCAAATAACGCCCCGGGAACCTTTGTGGAACCCGAAATCATGCTTAGCCACTTTCAAACGCAATTGATAAACATGTAGACAATTAACGGATCAAAATCAAGAAACATACGGCACATAACCTATCATGTTTTTCTAAACATAATCAACACCCAAACATACAAATTCCTACCCAATCTACCAAGAATAATACCATACGAATTCCTAGGGTTCTAATTATTTTAAAATCAACAAGAACACAATCCATCTTCTAATATCAAGATTCGGTAGGAATATCATATATACATCAAGAACATCATATAATCATCAAGAACATCAAGAACACCATATAATCATCAAGAACCTCTTATCATCAAGATTACCCATGGAATTATAACACCAATTATCAAGATCATTATAACGAATCATCAACACACAAGAATATGGGGGAAATCCTAAGAGGGGAATCATAGCTATGAAAATAGGTTTTGTTGAGACATGGATTACCTCTTAGCCTTAATTAATTCCTTGGCTATGAAGGGTCTTTCTTTAAGCTTTCTTCTTTCTTGATTTCTCCTAGGGGAATTCTTGGAACTTCTTGTGTGGTGAGAGATTATTGTGGTGGGGGGTTCTAGGTGCCTCTTAAGTCCCCTATTTATATATTTAGGAGTCCTAATTAGAAACTAATATTATAGGCTTGCTAATTCTATTCCTTTTAGGGCTAGGGGTTGGGTTTTAGTGGTGAGGACCCACGGACCATGGTGGGCCTTTTCCCTAATTAATTATTGTAATTTAATTCTTTCTTTGGATAATTGGTTAAATGATTAATTGGTTTTAAGGGTCGTAACACGGGGTGTTACAACACATAACAAGCACATGCAACCCATATTAACACATTGGGAAAGGGGAGAAAACGTATAACGAAACCGATGCGTGGTCATCCACATACTAGGAATAATCCTAAGGGGTTCATACTTCTATCACCTAGGCCAACGGGATACCAATTCCACTAGCATGCAACATATATACATATATAAGACTTGTTTATCCTACGAATGGTACCCGAAACATCAAACTAGACTTATGCACGATAAACGGGGTCCGTTGGGACACCACGAGGGTCGAGGAAACATCAAACGGGTAAGCCGGAGTCCCGAGTTGGGATAATTTCCAGCGGGTAGCCGGTGGGTGGTGGACCACCCGCCGGCGTTAGGTCTTCGGGCAGCGGGTGCCCGGCGGGCAGTCGCCTGCCCGCCGGCCGCCCGCTGCCGGCGACGTCTTCCTCGGGCAGCGGGTAGGTGGTGGGTCTCCCTACCCCCACCTACCCCCCACTGACTCTTTATCAAAATAAACGTCCCGGGATCCGTTGTGGAACCCGAAACCATGCTTAGACACTTTTAAACGCAATTGATGACACCATGTAGACAATTAACGGATCAAAAGCAAGAATCATTTAGCACATATCCTATCATGACTTCTAAACATAATCAACACCCGAACATGCGAAGTCCCACCCAATTATATCAAGAATAACACAATACGAAATTCCCAATTTTAACCTAGGGCTCTAATCATATTCAAATCAATAAAATCATAGTTCATCTTTTAATCATCAAAACATCAAGATTCATCAAGAACATCACATAATCATCAAGAACCTCTTATCATCATCAAGATCATCAAGATCACACATAAAATCATCTCACAATCACCAAGGTCATATCATAAACGATTCATCAAGACACAAGTATAGAGAGGAGGCCAAAGAAGATAATTATAGCAAGGAAAATAGGTTTTGTTGAGACATGGGTTACCTCTTAGCCTTAATTAATTCCTTGGCTATGAAGGGTCTTTCTTTAAGATTCCTTCTTTCTTGATTTCTCCTAGGGAAGTTCTTAGGCTTCTTGTGTGGTGAGACATTGTTGTGGTGTGGGTTCTAGGTGCCTCCTATGCCCCTATTTATATATCTAAGAGTCCCTAATTAGGGTTAGTTCTATTCCTTCTAGAACTAGGGGATTGGGTTTAGGGATAAGGGCCCATGGACTATGGTGGGCCTTTTCTTAATTAATTATTGGATTTTAGTCCTTTCTTTTGGGTAATTGATTAAATGATTAATTGGTTTTAGGGGCCGTAACACGGGGTGTTACAATCCGGATCTTAAATCAATTTTCGAGAACACCCCTGCTCCTTTAAGTTGGTCGAACAAGTCGTCAATTCGGGGAAGAGAATATTTATTCTTTATTGTAACTTGATTTAGTTCCCTTTAGTCGATGCATAGACACATGCTACCATCTTTCTTTTTAACGAATAGTACCGGCTCTCCCCATGGTGAGGTGCTGGGGCGGATGTATCCTTTATCTAGTAGCTCCTGAAGTTGTGTTTTTAGTTCCTTCATTTCCTTCGGCGCCAGTCTGTAGGGTGGCTTTGAGATTGGGGTGGTGCCTGGTATCAAGTCTATGGTGAATTCCACTTCTCTGGTTGGGGGTGCTCCGGGATTTCGTCCGGGAAGACATCGATGAATTCTTTTACCACTGGAATGGCTTGGGGTTCGGCTATTTTGATGTCGAGATCTTTGACTGAGCACAGGAAGGCTTCGTGCCCTTGGGTCAGATATTTCTTCATTTTTATCATGTTCACTAATTTGATCTCCGAGCCCTTGTGGGTTCCATGGTAGGATACTCGTTTGCCGTTTGGTCCCCGCAATACCACTTTTTGCTCACCGCATAGGATTTGTGCTTGGAATTTTCCTAGCCAGTCCATGCCTAAGTTCACTTGCACCCCATCTAGTCTGAATTGTATTAGGTTGCTAGGGAATTCCACTCCTTCGATAGTGATTATTATGTCTTTGTACATGTGGTCACATTTTATGATTTCGCCGGATGCCACCTTGACTTGGAGTTGTACTCTTGTGTTGGTGTTAAGGCCGAGTTGAGTGGCGAATTCGGTTGCGATAAATGAGTTGGTAGCCCCCGAGTCAAATAGTATAGTGGCGGGGGTGGCGTGTACGAGGAAGGTTCCGGAGACTACGTTGCTATCTCCGATTTTGGCTTTGCTTATGGTAAGGATCCTTCCTTGAGTGGTTTTGGCGGTTTTTGGCTGGAGGGGTTCTGCGTGGTTTCCTTCGAGTTTTCTTTTGCGTCCCGGGCGCGTTTCCTGTGGCTTGCCCGGTATATGTTGTAGTTGGAATGCCTTGGCATAGGCTTCTTTGAGGATTCTTGGTTCTCGTACAGTTAGGGCTTTCTGGTTCTAGCGGTCGAGGCCCATTATGAATTTCTTGATTTTGATTGTCTCTGTAGGCACCAGTTCGGGGGTGAGGCGGGCTAGCTGGAGGAACTGCCGGTAGTATTCTTTGATTGGGGTTGCCCCTTGTTTTAGATGGAGGAATTCTTCGTATATAGCTGCTTTCATGTGACTAGGGTAGAATCGTTTCCGTAGTCGTGCTTTTAGGGTTTCCCAGTTGAATTCGGGGCTTTGTTCGCAGCTGGGTTTCTCGTGGACCCACCAGATGTCGGCCTCGTGTTTGAAGTAGAAGGAGGCCGCCTCTACTTGGTGGCTTTCCGGGCATCCCGTTGCTCTGAATATTTTGTCAAAGGTTCCGATCCATTCTTCGAGAACTGTGGGATTTTCATCACCTGAGTAGGTAGGTGGTTGGTGTTCCGAGACTTGGCGGTGGATTTCCAAGTTTCTGTTTGGTGGTGACGGTTGAAGGACTGTATTGTTTAGCGCCTGGGTAATTTGGGCCAGACGTTGCAGATTCTGAGTCAAGAATTCCTGTGTGGGGAGTTCCGGTGCTTTTACCTGTTTCCTTTTGGTGCCATCCTGGGGTTCACAGGTCGATATTATTTTGCATCCTTACCTTGAAGCTATGGGTGTAAGGGAAGTTTATTTAAATTATGTGTGGTGAGGGAAAATTTAAGGTCTCACAGTCTCACTGTGTGTCCTATGATCCCTGAATCCTATCTTACTGAACTCCTAGTGTCTAAAGCGTAATGTCCTAAAGTCCGGTCTTAAGAGTCTTATCCTAGGGCATAACTTAGGCTCTGATACCAACTGTAACACCCCGAAATTTTGAAACTTTTAAAACTTATATAACAAAGGTAATTTCTCATTAAGTCCCAAAGTAAAGATAAGAGTACGGGGTGTTATGCCACACCTAAGTTAGAGAGCTCAGGTGCACAGGCAACTAACTAAAATCCTCAACGTAAAGTCAGTACATAAACATGGCACGCAGGCCGAAAAAGGAAAAACTAACTACTCTACGCTTCAAGTTTCTACCGCGCTCCGGTGTCTACTCAGCTGTGCCTGAAAGCCAAATATATCTGTTCAGCGAGAGATGCTGGTAACCCACTCCAACGCGTTGAAATATATTATAGATAGATATATATAGATATACGAAAATCATTTTGAAGCAGGAAGATATGCACTTAAGAGACACTAATTTTAAAACCAGGAATGGACTCAACAAATAGGGGTAAGCACAATAATTAATGATAACTGTTAAGTAGAATCATCATAAAGAGTACGCAACTAAGGTCACAGTCTACGTCCACATCAATCATGTCATCATTTAATCATCATTCTAATCATCATTCAATCATCATTTGTGACACTCAATCACACTACTCTGGCGCCACGGGACAAATTGCATGCCCCGAACATAAGGGTTAATGCGTATAGCATTAACACGACCCCGCAGCACCCTACCTCATACCGCGGCATGAAGGGAGTTGATCGCAACCAACCCATAGAGGACCGCTGACGAACTCAACGTCGGACCACAATCCGACACACCGCTGACGCGCACAGTCGGTGGACCGAGATCCCCTTTACAAGGGGGGACTTACGACCCTACACACCATTGATGCGTACAGTCGGGGGATCGTAGCGGATCAAGCCCGACACACCGCTGAGCTAGACTTAGTCGGTGGGCAAAGATCTTCGAAGACTACGGCCCTACACACTGCTGTCCCATCACTCGGTGGATCGCAGCCAGCTGTAGCCCTACACACCGCCTGATTACTCAGGTCGGTGGACTACAGCCTTCCTCGGCTTATTGGCCCTACACACCGCCTGGCGCGTCCAGGTCGGTGGGTCATAGCACCGAGGCCCATGTGGACCGCAGCCCAAGAAGTGAATCAATTCGGCCTTTAGCCAACTTCTGAGCCTTAGCTCAGGAACAATCCATTTGGCCTTCAGCCACTTCCGAACCTTTAGTCCGGGAACAATCCATTCGGCCTTCAGCCGACTTCTGAACCTTAGTCCGGGAATCACCCAATTGGTTTGTAACCAAAATGGGGGATCATGCAACACATAACACATAGGAGCACGTAATAGCATATTTGGAGGGGAAAGATATGTAAATAAACTTACGTGTCGTCATTCACATACTAAGATTAGTCCTAAGGGTTCATACAACTTCCACCTAGGTCGACGGGTTATCAATTCCACTAGCATGCAATTCCTAAGACTCATTTAACCTAAGAATGGTACCCGAAATATCCAACTAAACTCAAGCACGACAAATGGGGTCCGTTGGGACACCATGGGGGAGTGGGGAACATCAAACGGGGAAGCCAAAGACCCGGGGTGGGGTACGGACCAGCGGGTTGCCGGTGGGTGGGGGTCACTCGCCGGCTGCCCGCCGGAGATCACTGCCCGGCAGCGGGTTGCCGGCGGACGAACGCCTGCCCGGCGCCTGCCCGCTGCCCGGCGGTGATCTTCGGGCAGCGGGTACCCCTACCCCCACCTACCCCCCACTGACTCTTTCATCACAAATTCGTCCCGGGATCCTTTGTGGAACCCGAAACCATGCTTAGACAGTTTTAAATGCAATTAACGACACCACGTTGTCAATTAATGGATCAAAAGCAAGAATCATGTATAACTCATCCTATCACGACTTCTAAACATAAACAACACCTGAAAATGTGAATTCCCACCCAATATATATCAAGAACATTACAATATAAATTCCCAATCCATCCTAGGGCTCTAATCCCACCCAAATCATCAAGATCATATTTTATCTTTAACTTCAATAAATATCAAGATTTGTCAAGGATTATCACATCAATATCAAGAACTTCTTTTCAACATCAAGATCATCAAGATTATCAAGAATGCACATATATCATCTTATCAATCATCAAGAACATAACACAATTAACATAGAAGAATTTATCAAGACACAAGAATATAGAGGGAGGCCAAAGAAGGAGATTATAGCGAAGAAAATAGGTTTTGTTGAGACATGGGTTACCTCTTAGCCTTAATTAATTTCCTTGGCTATGAAGGGTCTTTCTTTAAGATTTCTCCTTTCTTGATTTCTCCTAAGGGAATTCTTGGAACTTCTTGTGTGGTGAGAGATTATTTGTGGTGTGAGTTCTAGGTGCCTCTTATGTCCCTATTTATATATCTAAGAGCCCTATTTAGGATCTAAATGGTATGTACTTAACTAATTCTATTTCCTAGACTAAGGGTTGGATTTAGGGATAAGGGCCCATGGGCTTATGGTGGACTCTTCCTAATTAATTAATGAAATTTAATTCTTTTCTTTTGGGTAAAGGTTTAAATAATTAATCGGTTTAGGGGCCGTAACACGGGGTGTTACAATTATGATGAGTTTTGTTATGAGAAATATGTGTTGGAATATTCACGTTGATGAGTTATTTATATTTGAAGCATGCTTGTTGATATTATAGGTTGCAAGCATATAGAAAGTCCGTGATGTATCTTAAAGTTGTCTAAGTGTTGAGATTGCTTGATTAGAGTTTGTGAACAAATGTTTTTCCAAAGTATATACTATAGTACTTTACATGGTTGAGTGTGGTTATACTTCGCTTCGTGCTAACGGGTGTTTTCCTACTTGTCTATGTGTTGTTTTGCAAAACCCTTTCAGGTGGGCCCATCGTTTGAGAGATGATCGAGTTAGACTAGCTTAGTAGATCTAGTAGTCTAAACTCTTATTATTATTATGATGTTTATTTTGATGGATTGTAGACTTATGATGTTCAAGTTTGATGATAGACATCGGGGTGTTTTTCCCCCAAATGACTTTAAGTTAAGTAATTTGAATGTTAGTTTGGTTCAATGATTTAGTTTCATCCTTAGCCTGTGCAATCACCATGGAGAGGTGGTTGTGGCGGTGACATTCCCACTAGTTTATTATTTATGTTGTTTATCCGCTGCTTAGTTTATTTTGATTTTTGGTTTTAGAACTGTAAATAAGATTAAGAAAATGGGGTGTTACAACAACGCTCCTAGCACTTGTGGGAGGTAGCAAATAAAGTTTTAAGGAAAGAGTGATCGCTTGACTCTTGCTAAAAACCCTACACCAAACACGCACGAGTCAATCTCTTCATCTTTCCTTCCCTTTTATTTCTATAGAAAATAATAATTCATATTTTGTAGGATTATTATTGAATTTTACCAACGAGATACCCAACATGTAGTGCAGCGAAATATTGAGAAAGCAATATCAAATACATGGACCACTTATAATCAGATAGCTTGTCACAAAACTTGTATGCGTTATCTTCGAAGCCCTAGAAATGAAACTAGGGAAGAAAACATGCAAATGATGCTCATGAAAACGAAGGTCACCAACCTTTCCATATAAGAAATCTTGGGCTCCCCGAGACTGCCATGACCCAATACTTTGAAATTGGCAAATTATTGAATGGACCATGGTCTACACAATGTTATGTGGACCATAATAAAATGTACATTTTTAATATACTAAATGTACATTATTTTTGTACTGAATTTACATTATACAATATAATGTACACCCAAAACAAAAATAATGTACATCCCCTGAATATAATGTATATTATTTTTGTACTGAATGTACATTATTTTTGTACTAAATGTATATTATTTTACAGTAGATAAAATATGGTACACACAACTTGTGTGGACCATGGTCCATACAATAATGATTGTTTGAAATAATGCTCAATCTTAGCTCTTCCACCGTATGGGGATGGCGTTGTTGCCCAGATTCCATTTATTTTTTGGACATTTATTTATTGATAAATCTCTTTTAGGACAATCTTTCACAAGAATATCTATTAATTTAGAATCAAGGGCATCTCAATTTTTTGGATATATATGTGAAATAAAAACGAATTGGTTTATCATTGTGACCAATATCATCTAAACAACTATCAATATTCTTATTATTTTCATTGTCACAGTGATACCTATCATCGTTGTGCACACTATCATTTAAATTTTTTTACAATCTCACAATCATCTTGATCTATATGAAGATTGGCATCTAATTAACAATTTTTCCTTGGCATCATCTTTTTGCACATCTATTTGAGTTGCTTTGGTAATGAATTTTTCAAGAGCTCCCTTTTGTGATTGAGTTAGTTGCTCAATTATTTTACTCTTCTCAAACCCAGATCAATATTTTCTAGAAGACATAATTATAAAATCCTAAGAATTTATTTAGAAACTCTATAAATAATTAATTAATCAAGAAACAAGCTTCTTTCCTTTGTACGCTTCTCAAACCCAGATGAATAATTTCTAGAAGACATAATTATAAAATCCTAAGAATTTATTTAGAAATTCTATAAATAGAAACAAATTCGTGAATATATTATTTTAAAATCAGAATTATTAAGTCATGTAAATAAAACGATAAACAAGAAATTGCAAAATATTTAGTAGTTTTAATTACTTGCTAAGAAATTAAAGAACTTGAGAATTTGTGACTTCGTATGATCAATTCTGCCAAGCGGTTTGGGTCAATTGCGTCGTGAGAATTTGTGACTTTTTTGGATGTTACTGACTCTATTACATTGTAGAGTCTGTTCAAACATACTTTCTCAACATATTGAAGCACAAAGAGTCAACAACGCCTCCATTGAGGCTCGATCTCATGACCTCCAATATAGGAAAGGTCACTACATGCCATCTGAGCACAAGGTGCTTGGCGGCTAATGCCACTTAATTGCTTATGCCTTACAGATTGTATACTGTATACATATAACATTTTTTTTAATTATGGGGCCCCCAAAAATTGGAGGCCCTGAGTCTGCCTAGGGCCGGTCTTGCACATGATGTACATTATTCTAACACGTAATGTACATTATTCTAACTCATAATGTACATTATTTTTACTCATAATATTCACGACAATCTTTTGGACCGTGGTCCACAAAATAATTTACCACATCATATATTGTTTAATTTTATATATCTATATAATGCAAGGCTTGCAATTTTTGAAAGCAACATTTTGTTAGCCTCTTGCAACTCATGTCACTTTTTTAATATTAACTTTAAATGTTATTAATGTTTTATGTTTATTCTTTTATTGTTATTTGCATGTTATTATGTAGTGTGATGATACCTATTACCATTTTAAATGGGTGATCATAAGATCAAACTCTGATGAATGAGGCATCGATTGTTTGAGCTGAAAAAAATTGAGAACGTATAGACTATAGAACATATAGTGCAGAGGTTTAGTATTTACTTTTTTAGATTATACAATTTACTTTTTTTTTTTTTATGAAAATGATTATAGCATTTACTAGTCTAGTCTTTATAATTATAATTTTAATCAGGTGCTATCAAATTAAATTAGACTCCATATGTTCAAATGTGTTTGTCATAACATATGCGATACGAATTGAACAGTCGTCACTCGTTTCGATTCACAACTTCAATTTCTGCACCAATTCTATATATTACGTATTTTAACTTGCGACCATAGCGGCCAAATGAGACAATGCATTATATTAATTTATATTATTTTAATATATAAAGTACATTATTTTAATTTATGAACTTCATGACATGTTTCTCTAAAAATTGTGTAATTTCTTTTCCAAAATGTTGAATCTCCAACCCAAAGGATTCATACATGACACATTTGGGCTCGATCGAGCATGTGAGAAGATGTAAATCACGGTAATTCAGTGATTTAACAAATAATGTCAAATATCAATGCGCACAAAAGATATATCCACTTTTGAACATAATCTTCAGACTATCGCTGTTGAGTTTCTATCGTAACCTTAGAAAAAACTTATCATCTACGCTCACTGTTAATGATGTAAATTCCATGTGACACAAGTCTTTTATCTTCTAGGCTCACCATTAAGGCATTAATATGCACCATTGGTTGCTTCTTATCACTTCTCTTTACATTTGCAGGGTATATTGACCTCTGTTTATATTGATGGAAGACCTTTGAATAAGTGGAGAATGTTGGCAGTTATATATTTTACTTTGTAATCCAAATGTTGGCAGTTATATATTTTACTTTGTAATCCAAATTTTATGAAGTTTTTATTATTTATGTATGAATACATACATCAATTTATATTATTAATTGTACCATGGAATTAAATAGGTCTAACACGCATTTGAACTCGAACTCAAACTCAAACTTAAAAATTCGAACAACCTTACTTGAACTTGAGGTCAAACTCAATTCGAACCGATCTTCAGTTCGAGCTCGAGCTCAATTCGAGCCGATCTTCTGTTCGAGCTCAAGCTTGAGCTGCTCAAAAAATTGTCGAGCCAAACCCAAGCATCATTTTCAAGCTCGAACTCGAGCACACCCATTTTTATCGAGCTCGAACTCAGCTCAACTTGTTTATACCCCTATCTTCTAGGTTCACCATTAATAATGCCAATTCAAACTCCATGTGACCCAAGTCTTTTATCTTCAATTCTACGCTCACCACTAAGGCATTAATATGCCAGGTTCACCATTAATAATGCCAATTCAAACTCCATGTGACCCAAGTCTTTTATCTTCTAGGCTCACCATTAAGGCATTAATATGCCAAATAGGTTGATTTGACCCAAAACTGTAGCTAGATGTACTAGGTCAATTCAAATTTTTAGATTGTTGACCGGCTTTGTTTTCTTTATTTATTAAAATAGTTATATTAATAATTTTTAAATTTTTTTAAAAGTTTGTACAGATTAACTTATAATTTATATTTTAAAAATGTTTAATTAAAACTATCACTACAAAAAACTCTCATTTCCGGAGTACGTACGCAGCAAAGTTAGTAAACAAAAACATTATTGTATGGACCATGGTCCATAACGACGATGTCACTCTACTTAATGAGAGATGGTGCCGTTAAAAGCTTGATGCACGTCCTGTGTCTTTTGTTTTTTAATATAAAACAAAGGAACTGACCTTAACAATCTTCACGCAAACAGTTTCTTCTCGGCTTCTCCATTGCTTCTTCTTCAACTGTAGTGTTGCAACAAGGAAGACTACTATTGCCGACTCCATTGATGCACAGAAAAGAGCTTCTTAAAGGTAATAATCTCATTCTAAACACACATTGCGATTAGGAATTCAAACAACACTGATAAACTACATTTTCGATTACCTAGAATTTTTACTCGTTTCAAGCATAAATTTAAGAATAATGTTCATTGTTTCGATTATCTTTTCAAATAGCATGTCTTTGTGTACAAATTACATTATTGGTGTGCATGAAGTATATTTTCGACTACCTAGGGTTTTTACTCTTTTCTATAGATTATTCAAACAGAAATGTAATCATAATATACATTGTTTCGATTCTATTTTCGAATAGCATGCATAAAGTGATTGGGATACATTTTGTGCCTAGGGTTCTGAGTATTAGACCTTATGTGTTAGTTTTCCGGTGGTCACTATGATTTTACGGCAACATTTTTTCTATCTTTTGCTTTGTTCAACATATTTCCTTACAAATATGTTATGGTTAATTTCACTCAATTTAGTATTGTTCTTTCCTCCAATATGCAATGCAGAGCACCTAATGTTATAACTCTTCATTTTATTTTATGTCTTGTTAAATATAATGTAGTTGGTTTGTCTCAAAGATCATTCTTGTCTCTGATTTCAATATACCCGATGGACACCTAAAGACTTCCGCTTTCCAACCGTCAAGGCGTACTCAGTGGCAACGGACCCCTGCGGGCGCTCCTCACCAGGTACTATGTTGCCATGATGATGATTGGGGCCACCAACAGTATCATGTTCCAGGGGTTCTTTTAGACCCTAGACGGCCAAGCACAAGACTAGTTCGGGTCCATCTCCACATTCTCGATCCTCGCCAGGCAATTCTTGTCATACTTCGCGAGCACTATGCAGAAGAAGAAGCAATTTGCTGATCGAATTGTGCTACCTGAAGTAGAGGGGCTCAAAATCCCTTGTCGAGTTCCTCAACAAGTGGAAGAAGGAGTCGATGGGGGTCGCCAACTTCGATGAGAAGGCGGCTATACCAATGTTCAAAAACAACCTGAGATCGGGCACCTTTCACTGAGACCTCCTCCAATACCCTCCCAAGACCTAAACCGACTTGATGGAGCAAGCGTCATGATGTGCAGACGCGGAGGTCGCCGAGAAGAGGAAAATAGAGGAGGAGGATGGGAGGGTTCGGAAAGACAAGGCACCTCAGGAGGAACGCCGGGCTCCTAGGCCGCCTCGGCGCGAGTTTGCAAAGGGGCCCAAGTTGACCCCCACACATTTCCTCACACCGTTGACATAGCCCGTGAGCACCATTCTAGACCACGCGGAGGGCTAAGGGATCGTAGAGTATCCAGGGGAGTGCATGAAGATATCCCCGAAGGTAGACCCCAACAAATACTGTACGTTCCACCGGCAGGCGGGGCACGACACGGATGAGTGCATACTCCTCAAACATCAAATTGAAGAGCTCATTCAAAGAGGCTACCTAGGTCAATTTGTGAAGAGACTCAGACAGGGCCAGGGCCAGAGTCAAGGCAACGTGTTGAAGAAGTGGGTGGCTCCACGCTATCTACCTCAGCACCACGTAAGAGGGAGCTCGGTCAGCTCACCGGAGAGAAAGAGAGAGAGAGCTCGAAAACCCCCAACCCTAGAAGAAACAGGTCATCCCTGTCATCTTCAGAGGGCTTGGGGGGAGACACGCCAGCGGAGTGGAAGAAGTGGGCTAGGAGCCTATATGTAGGGGAGGTCGTGCGACACCCCCCCCCCCCCACTAGAAGAGGCCGAGGAGGGATCCCATCAACTTCACCAACACTTAACTACGAGATGGCCCCTTTCCCCAACTAGACACCCAGTGATCAAGGTAGACATTAATGACGTGATCGTGAACCAGGTGCTAGTAAATAAGGGCAGCTCGGTCAACGTACTGTGCTACGACACCTTCATGCAGCTAGGGTTCTCAAGGAAGCAGCTAGGGCCGATGAGGACCCCCATATCCTTGTTCACGAGGGAATCCATCGAGACAGAGGGCCCAATCAATCTCAAGGTGGAGATAGGTACCCCACCCCATGTCAAGAAGTGGGAGGTAGATTCGTGGTGGTCAAAAAGCTTCGCCCACAACATAATCCTAGGTCGACCCGCCATGGAAGACCTCAGGTGCGTGATCTCCATGGAGCACCTGTGCCTTATGTTTCCAACACCAACAGGGGTTGGAGTTACCCCGGGGGGAGAAGAAGGTGTGTCGTAGCTGCTACCTAGGGGCGTGTCGTTAGATAGGTAAAAGAGACATGCAGGACCACACCATAACCGAGAAGACCAGCTGCAGGAAGAAGAAGGCCGATCATGGGCTGAACTCGTGGTGGTAACCGAGGAGGTCGTCCTAGACCTCAGCCAATCTGACTGTGTTGTGAAGGTGGGGGTCAGCCTCCCGGCCAAGCTCCGAGCTTGGATCATCGACACCATCCAGAGCTACAAGGAGATATTCGCGTGGGGTCCCGAGGACATGCTGGGCCTCAACTAAGACGTCATCACCCATAAGCTAGTCATAGACCCCTCGGTCAAGCCAGTGTAGCAACACAAGAGGTACCTCTCTGCCAAGAGGAGAGAGTTTGTGGAAAAGGAGATCAACACCCTCCTCGAGACAAGGCACATCAGAGAGGTCCTATACCTCGAATGGCTCGCCAATGTGGTCCTTGCCCCCAAGCCACCCATCTGGAGGATGTGTGTGGACTATACCAACGTTAACAAGGCCTGCCCTATGGACCCGTTTCCACTGCCCAACATTGATCAGTTGGTGGACGAGACAGCAGGGTGTGCTCTCATGAGCTTTCTGGACACCTTCCGGGGGTACCACCAAATCTTCATGCACGAGGATGACGAGGAGAAGACAGCCTTCACTACCTCGGAGGGGATCTACTACAACAAGGTCATGGCATTCGGGCTCAAGAACTCGGGGGTTACATATACCCGAATGGTAGCCAATGTCTTCAAACAGGATCGCAAAGAGTCCCGAAGCCAACTCCCATGTGGATGACCTATCCGATGTATTTTCAATAACGAACTGTTTTAATTTCAGGTTGAACCCCAAGAAGTGCAGCTTTGGGGTACACGGCGGTAAGTTCTTGGGGTACATGGTCTCGAAGAGGGGCATAGAGCCGAACTTCGACAAGGTCAAGGCCATCCTAGACATGGAACCTACGAGGTCCCTCCGGGAGGTCCAACGCCTCAATGGTCGATTTGCAGCCCTAGGCCGTTTCCTCTCCAGGTTGGCTGAGAGGTCTCTAACCTTCTTCGGGGTGCTCAAGAAGTCTAAGGGGTTCGAGTGGTCCCAAGAGTGCCAAAAATCTTTTGAAGAGCTCAAGACGTGCCTGATGTCTCTTCCCCCCTGTCCAAACCCGTCAAAGGGGGAGGTCTTGTACTTGTACCTTGGTATCTCGCTTGTCGTGGTCAGCTCCATGCTAGTCTGGGAGGACGAGGAAGTTTAGCGGCTCGTCTACTATGGGGGCCGAGATCAGGTACACACCAACCGAGAAGGCCAAATTCGCGTTGGACGCTATAGCCAAGAAACTCAGCCACTATTTTCGGGCCCACCCTGTGCACGTCTTCACCAATCAGCCCCTGGACTCAGTGTTGAGGGCTTCGGGGTCGGCCAGCAGATTGGTCAGGTGGTTTATGCGCTTGAGCCAGTTCCACATCCATTTCAAACTGAGACCTGCCATCACGGGGCAGGCGCTGGCTGATTTTATAGTCGAGTGCACCACCCGGGAGGGCACAGAACAAGTCTGAGACGAGGAAGAAGAGTGGTGAACCCTCTCCACAACGCCCTGGAGCCTTACTACGCCCTCTTCTTCAACTTCAAGCTATCCAACAACGAAGCCGAGTATGAGGCGCTCCTATGGGGACTCCAACTCGCGCTGAACATGAGGGCCGAGAAGCTCAAAATCATGTGTGACTCCCAGCTCGTGGTAGGGCAGGTCACAGGCGAGTTTGAGGCCAACGATAAGAGAATGAGGAGGTACTGGAACGTGGTTCTACAATTGCTAGGGCAGTTGATCAACCACGAAGTTTTGCAAGTACCCTGGAAGCAAAACGTAAACGCGGACATGATAGCCCGAGTAGAAGACCTCAAGTGGTCAAGCTTGGAGGCCAACCCGGTCTTCCCCGTGCAAATCTGACCCCCCTATTGGTTGGACTACCTCAAGGAGTACAAGAAAACAAGTACGCTGCCCTAGGACATGGTCGATGCCAAGCTCGTGAAAAGACAAGCCCCCCCCCCCCCCTATCTGGTCCTCAACGACACGTTATACAAGAGGTCTTACAATGACGCCCTATTATGTTGCCTATACCCCGAAGAGGCAAGGTCGGTCATAGAAGAGATACCCGAAGGGACCTGCTCAGCTCACTAGAGGGCCTACATTATGGCCCTGAGAGCCATCCTACCGCGGTACTTCTTGCCTAATATGGCCAAGGAGTGCGCGGACTACGCGAGGAGCTGTAAGACGTGCCAGCAATTCCAAAGCAGACCGAGTCGACTAGCCACGAATTATGCTTAATAAATGTTGTTATGACATGGAAACATGTTTAAATATGCAATTGGAATAAATATATAAATAAATAGACTTCCTTGCGTGTTATACTTGACATTGACTAACAAAACTAGACCACAAGTTAGAAATTATTTGACAGTGGTCTTATTCTTTACATATTTGAAGTTAAATAAAAGAACCACACAGGTACACATACAAATCAAGTCCGCATTTGAAATAACATGAAAGAAAGTACACATTAGCATTACACATATAAATCAAAGATACACTTGAACAACTACATCCTCATTGCTTGTTGCTGAAGCGGAAACTGTTGGATCTTCTCTCTCCATCCATCGACGCCATTCGTCAATGAATAATGGTTGACTAGGACTTGAAAGCTGACACTCCTCAAAATGCCTTAAAATATCTTCAGTTTCTCCAAGAAGGATAGCTGCATCACGAACGTTGTTCTCTCTTTCTTCAATGGTATTGCATTTGTACTTGGTAGCTATCAAGTGAGGCAAATTGATAAGACAAGCTACCAGTATGTCTGCAATTGTGCAACTTAACTTCTTAAACAAATCTTCAGCTTCATACTCAACATTTTGATGCGATAATAGAATGGTTCGGCTAATTCTATACATTGAGTTAGCAGCTAAAACATTTGCAGGCCAGAATAGAGGATTTTCTACTAGAATTTTGTTTTCTATAGAGCTAAACTTCATAACAGTCTTTTCAGCTTCATTAGCAAGAACTTGAATAATCTCCTTTGCAGAATTTACTTCCCTAGATAGTCTCCCAAGATCTATGTCAAACCACTTCTTATGAAGCTCAACTCCCACCCACACAACATCTGCTGCATTTTTAATGTTTTTCGACCCACACTTGTCATCCAAGACATCTATAAGGCTTGCATAGCGGAGGCCTTCATCAACACTGCTTACCAACCAATCAACATGCTGACTTGCGATGTTTGGAAGTGCAATGATAATACTTGCTAGTGTTACAACTGGAAGTGTCCAACAGTTCGGAGGTTCTTCACTAGATAATAGACTTGGAACTAGATTGCTATCGAATTCTACTACCCCGCTAAAAGAGAAACTTTGATGGAGAAGATTAATTAGATTTTGTGGGCGTTGCATCCTACCCATCCCAACATTTTTATTCCCCTTACTAATAATCTTTCTCAAAAGTTCTTTTGGAAGTTGTTTTTCTCCTTCGAGTAGTATCACAAAGCTGTTGAGATGTATCTCTAGTATTCCCGCCGGATCATTTGAAACTTCATTTTTGTAGAAAAAGTTGCCTAAATAATGATTAACTAGCCTACCTAAAAGATTAACTAAAAATGCTAATGGGAGCATGGTATAAAAGGCGAGAACATAACAGAACTTGCACCAGATGATAATTGCAGATTGAAGTTGTATGAACAAAGTCAAGACCAAGGCTTTCACGTTGTGGAGAAGTTTTCTGACTGCGCGTCTCTTAAATCTCATAGGTATTGGACTATGTCTCCATTCAACCAATTTTTCAGTCCAATAGGATTCGATTGTGAATTCTTCTATACTGATTTTGATCCCATTATCCTCGTACTTATAACCCACCACACCAATCAAGAGGATTATAACTACGGTGAGAGACTGTAGTGCAGCGAAATATTGAGAAAGCAATATCAAATACACCGACCACTTATAATCAGATAGCTTATCACAAAACTTGTATGCGTATCTTCGAAGCCCTAGAAATGAAACTAGGGAAGAAAACATGCAAATGATGCTCATGAAAACGAAGGTCACCAACCTTTCCATAAGAAATCTTGGGCTCCCAGAGACTGCCATGACCCAATACTTTGAAATGCTCAATCTTAGCTCTTCAACCGTATGGGGATGGCGTTGTTGCCCAGATTCCATCTGTTTCCCCAACTTCTGATACTTGGAATCTGCGCGTTTCTTGATTGCTGGAACCGCTAGAGCCGAGCACACAAGTGTTATGATCATGAAGCACAAGAAAACAATGGCGTAGATGATTTCTGGGAATAACCAGAAGTCAAGTGCGCCGGTGCTTAGTTGGATGCATAAATCCACAAGGGAGGTGATGACCAATATGCTCAAAGCCGTGATATTGTTCAGAATATCTTTGTCGTTCTTAGAGCCCAAGGAGGTGAAAGCATTGCCCATGGCCAGAACGAAGAAAACGGTGCCACTGATTTTGGTCAGGTTATCTTCGAAAGACAACATGGGAGTTGTGAGATCGGCTGTGAGCTTTGTGGCCACGGCTAATAGTGTTAACCAAGTTGCATTGAGAGCGAAGAAGTTGCCAGACAAGTGGAGATTGAGATCGCTAAGGGAGTTGTAGAAGGCTACGTTTGAGTTTAAGAGCATTGCAATGGAGCAGAGGGTAGAGGCGGCTGCTACGTAAAGGCCGATAAATGGCATCGGCGAAATGTTCTTCTCGTGCATTCTTCTCACGTATACGGAACAGTCTTTCGGGGGTGCCATCATTATGGTATCCATTTTTATCACAACCAACTTCTCGCTCTCATCTCTTTCGATCGATCTGCAGTTTAAATAGCCGGAATATAATGGAATTCATCAACCAACTCAACTTTCACGGACAAATTATACCATGGATGAGGGTTCAGAGTCCGTTAAAATTAATTCTTATCTGTGTCACACAGCTCTTACAAGTAGCTCAAAGAATCAATATCCCATCACTCTCTAGAATCAATTCTGTAACCTTCCCTCAAAGAAAGCACAGAGGTGTCACCTGACCACTCCGCCCTACTATTATTATTATTATTATTACTAGTATTTGTCCCGTGCGATGCACGGAAAATATGTTATAAAAATATACTCTATATGAGGTTTATTCATATATAAAATTTTTGTTATTTAATAATTATTATGTGTGAATTCCTATGATAAAATTATGAACATAAATATATTTACAATTAAAATAATATTTAAGGTGGGTGATTACTACAAATCTTAAACTATATTAAAAAATTAGTACATAGTATTTAATATTACAACTTTTTAAGAACTTAGTAAACTACAATAGTAATTGAATTACAATTTTAGAGTCACCACGGATCAAAATTTTTAGACCTTTGAGATTTCTAACTCTAGATGTAGCAACATACAATTGACCTTTAAAGACCAAAATCACAATCTTAGTTCGAACATTGATTTTTTCTTCCAAATACTATCGAATTAAGTGTGTAATCAATAAAAGATGAGAACTAATAATTCGAGAATATAATCTTAATGTTACTAAGCCACTTCACGTCAATTAAGTTGGAGAGTGTTATTGGATAGTATCCGATGAATCCATGAATAACGTATCTTTGTCTCCGTAGTCCTCAATATGCACATCAACAATCTTAAATATTAGGCTGCCTAGCTATGCCATATATTAATTTCAAACTTATGAACTTTGGGGTTGCATGCAATAAAAAGTATATTTTAAATATACTAAGGGTACATTATATATGTATGTAAGGTACTTTCAATATAAAAATAATGTATTTTTAATATATTAAAAATGTATTTGATATTCATGATCCATACAGTTATGTGGATCATCGTTCACACAATAATTTGCTAGTAGAAATTGAAATATAAATAAATAAATATATATATATATATATATATATATATATATATATATATATATATATATATATATATTAGAAACTGTCCGTGGAAATTATTATCATTATTATTATTATTGCAATTATTATTATTATTATTATTATTATTATTATTGTTATTATAATTAACAATATTATTATGATTTTGTAAAAATTAAATGTTGATTATCAACATTTAATTTTCACAATAACAATATTATTATGGTCTTGTGAAAATTAAATGTTGATTATCACCATTTAATTTTCACAAGACCATATTGCTTTATTATATATAGAATTATTATTATTATTATTATTATTATTATTATTATTATTGCCATCTAATATTCTTAATTTATTGGCCATGTGATTGCTCAAGAAAAGTTTTCACTACTTTAAGAATACTAGATTACGCTGACTTTATTTTGATCGAGCTTCTATTTTAAGATTTTATCTTTAAGAATTTTTCTTTCTTGTTCGTTAAGTTATACATTTTCTCTCAAGCTTAGCTTGTTGGTCTTGGAATTGAATTCCAACCTTTTGGAAAGAATTGAATTAATTTCATGATTAGACAACTTATAGATCTTATTCTGGTTATTAGACTACCTTATGAACAAAGTTAAATAAATTATTTGTGTTTTCTTTCAATTGTAATAGGACATATAACATTTTAGGGTTTTAATTATAAAAGGATAAATCTAATTTTGTTACATCCATATCAAATAAATTCTATTGTTGACTAACCAAGTCTTTGTTTGACTAGCCAGGTTTTTGATAAACTATCGTACGTCGATCCCCTTGGAAGGGGTCCGGATTTTAGTCCACCACGCCATATCATATCAATAGTTATGGCACGGACCGTGGTCCACGCAGCCACGGTCCAAAAATAATATCGTTTTGTTTAATTTTATTTTTTTATGCATCCATCTGTAATACACATTTTTATAACTTATAACGTACAATATTTTAAAATATAATGTACATTATTATACAGCATAATGTACATTATTTTAAAACATAATATACATTATGTTACCCCAGATATTTCATTATTCTAAACACGTAATGTACATTATTTTGACACAGAATCAGGGCCGTTCTAATAAAAATTGGAGTCTTGTACAATATCTTAAATCGGGCCCCTTTTTTCAAGTAATTTGTATATATAAATAACAATTGTTTAAAAAGTTGTGTCAAAAGTTCAAAATATAATTATTGTATAAAAATACATCTAAAATTTTATTTAAAAAGTCGGCATACTTTTAGGAAAAAGGAGAGAGTGTAAAAGAAAGGAAGGGAGAACTGTTTCATTAGTTTCTGAGCAAAGAAGATTACAAAGCTTTTATACACAAAGGGAAAGAAGGAAACTGCTTAACTACTTCTAACTGCTGCTTCTACTTCTAATTGCTACTTCTAACTGCATGTATAACAGAATGAAGGAAGGAAGAAAGAATAGGACAGCTGGCAACTATCTATGGTGGATTCAATTATCTTGACTTCCTGATACATACGCCGTGCACATTTAGACGCAAAATAATTTATCTTTAGGACATTTATTTATTAATAAATCTCTTTTAAGATCATCTTTCACAAGAATATCTATTAATTTAGAATAAAGGGCGTCCCAATTTCTAGGATCATATATGTCAAATAAAAACGAATCGGTTTATCATTGTGACCAAAACCATCTAAACAACTATCAACATTCTTATTATTTTCATTGTCACAGTGATACCCATCATTATTGTGCACACTATCATTTAAATTTTTTACAATCTCACAATCATCTTGATCGTCTATATGAAGATTAACATGTAATTAACAATTTTTCCTCGGCATCATCTTTTTGCACATCTATTTGAGTTTCTTTTGTAATACATTTTTCAAGAGCTTCCTTATAAGATTGAGTTAGTTGCTCAATTATTCTTCTTTCATTTTTTATGCTTCTCAAACCCAGATAAATATTTTCTAGAAGATATAATTATAAAATCCTAAGAATTTATTTAAAAACTCTATGAATAAATAATTAATCAAGAAACAAACTTCTTTCCTTTTTACGCTTCTCAAACCCAGATGAATATATAATTTCTAAAAGACATAATTATAAAATCCGAAGAATTTATTTAGAAACTCTATAAATAAATAATTAATCAAGAAACAAATTCTTAAATATATTATTCTAAAATCAGAATTGTTAAGTCATGTAAATAAAACAATAAACAATAAATTGTAAAATATTTAGTAGTTTTAATTACATGTTAATAGAACAAGAAGAATCAATTCTGCCGAGCGATTTGCCTGCTACAACCTCTAGCGAACCATTGACCTTTAATTTTGGATGAGTTTTTTTTTTTTTTTGGGATGCTACTGACTCTATTATATCGTATTATATGTTCAAACTACTTTCTCAACATATTGAAGCACAAAGAGTCAACAACGCCTCCACTGAGGCTCAATCTCATGACCTCCCATATAAGAGAGGTCACTACATGTCATTTGAGCACAAGGTGTTTGGCACTGATGCCACTTAATTGCTTCACGACAATGTGTTGGACCGTGGTGCAAACAAAATAATTTGCCACATCATATATTTTTTAATTTTATATTTCGATATAATGCAAGGCTTACAATTTTTGAAAATAACTTTTTGTTAGCCTTTTGCAACTTATGTCAATTTTTTAAATATTAACTTTAAATGTTATTAATGTTTTATGTGTATTCTTTTATTGTTATTTGCATGTTATTATGTAGTGTGATAATACATATTACCATTCTAAATGGGTGATCTTAAGATCAAACTCTGATGAGTGGAGCATTGATTTTTTGAGCTGAAAATCATTGAGAACGTATGCATAGGTTTAGTAGTTATTATTAGGACTCTATGTATCTGAGTCTGTTTAGAACTTCTTATCCTTGTCACACTGTGACTCTCTACTTCTTATCCTTATCACACTGTGACTCTTTATTGTATATATTCACATCATCTGATCTCATTGTAATCAAGTTCAGAAAATATAATACAATCAGTTCTCATCTGGTATCAGTTAGCTAGGGTTTTGTGATTCATAAAATCAAGAAGATGCAGCGCTATGGTGGCAACCTTAATTACCGTGGAGGTCAGCAACGTGGCTTCGATGATCCGTGTCAAATCTGTAAAGGTTTCGGCCACACAGGAGTCAATTGTTTTTGGCGCTATGATGATCCGTGTCAAATTTGTAAACGTTTTGGTCACACGGGAGTCAATTGTTTTTGGTGCTATGATGATCCATGTCAAATTTGTAAACGTTTTGGTTACACGGGAGCCAATTGTTTTTGGCGCTATAATGATCCGTGTCAAATTTGTAAAAGTTTCGGTCACACGGGAGTCAACTGTTTTTGGCGATATTCAGGGACTCCGGGTTCTCAGGATAATTTGGTGTTTCAGAATGGTTTAGTTGCTAAAACCTCATCAAATTCTCATACTTGGGTTCCAGAAAATGGAGCCACAAATCATGCAACTCCAAACATCGCTTCCCTTTCTACATCGGAGAAGTACACTGGTAATGACACTTTACGTGTTGGTGACGGTATGGGTTTATCTATTAGTCATGTTGGCCATGCCTCTTTTAATACCCCTTCTAGATCATTTACATTGTCTGATATAATTCACGTTCCACGTTTGTCTAATTCTTTATTATCTGTTCAGAAGTTTGCATCCGATAATAAAGTCTTTTTTTAGTTTCACCCCTCCTTTTTTGTTGTGAAGGATATCAATACCAAGGAAATACTTCTTCAGGGCAATAGTTCGGGGGGACTATACACACTTTCATTACCTAGTTCGTCTCCATCAGCGTTTCTTTCCGCTCGTGCCTCGGCTTCCACTTGGCACAATCGTCTGGGTCATCCTCATAACCGTGTTCTTAGCCATATACTTCGTTCTTGTTTGGTTAGTGGGTATCGTGATAATATTCGTTGTCATAATTCTTTATGCAATGCGTGTCAATTAGGCAAATATGCTCGTTTTCCCTCCCTCGTGTTGCTTCCTCTAGTTCTCAAGTCCTAGATCTTATTTACACAGACATTTGGGGTCCTGCGCCCACTTTATCTACTTCTGGCTTCCGTTATTTTGTGATCTTTGTGGATGACTATTCCCGTTATACATGGTTCTTCCCTATGAAATTAAAGTCTGATCTTTATGTCATCTTTGATAAATTTCGTACTCTTGTTGAACGGTCCTTTAATTGCAAAATAAAGGCCATTCAGTCTGATTTAGGTGCTGAGTACAAAAAGTTGCATTCTTCGTTTGTTCAATTAGGAATTCAACATAGACAATCCTGTGCCTATACACATGAACAGAATGGTCGTGTTAAACGAAAACATCGTCACATTGTTGAAACTGGTCTGGCTCTTCTAGCTCATGCCTCTGTTCCTTTGAACTTTTGGGATATTGCCTTTGAGACTACTGTCTATTTAATTAACAGAATGCCATCTTCTGTATTAAATAACTCCAGTCCTCATCTCCTGTTACATAAATCCCCTCCTTCCTATCTTTTTCTTCGTGTCTTTGGGTGTTTATGCTACCCTCATCTTCGACCATATAATCGTCATAAGATGTCATACAAGTCTTCTCCATGTGTCTTCCTAGGTTATCCTGAGTCCTTTAAGGGGTACAGATGCATGGACTTACATACTAATAAGATTTACACATGCAGGCATGTCAGATTTGATGAAGAAGTTTTTCCCTTTGCTACTAAAACTTCTTTGCAGGATCTATCTACTCCGTTTTCTGGACCTTGGACGGAATCTGTTCTCAGTCATAGCACACCTATTCCTGCCGTGTCCAATGATGAGCCGCCAGAACCGGTGCTACCAGCTTCATTCGAACCAGCCGTGGGTCCCGGACAGGCTGCCTCGTCGGGTGATCCGGTGGAGCCCTTTGCTCGCCAGCGAGGCCGTCTACGTGGGCGGTCCACCAGGCCCAATGTCCGTACTCACTCTATGGCCACTCGCAGCAACGCAGATGCTCATCTTTTTGCTCTAGCAGCTCAGGTACACCCCACGGAACCCACATGTCACTCTCAAGCTGTCAAATATCCTGAGTGGCGTGAAGCCATGGACCAAGAATTCAATGTTCTCCTGCATAACCACACATGGTCTCTAGTTCCACCCACTACAGGTATGAATATTATTGGCTGTAAATGGGTGTTTCATACGAAGAGAAAGGCTGATGGTGCTATTGAAAGGCATAAAGCCAAACTGGTTGCGAAAGGTTTTAATCAGGTTCCAGGCCAGGACTTCTTTGACACATTTAGTCCAGTGGTAAAGCCTACGACTGTAAGACTCCTTCTATCTCTAGCTTTATCATCTGGGTGGTCTATCAAACAGCTAGATGTGCATAATGCTTTTCTGAATGGTAATCTGGCTGAAACAGTTTATATGAAGCAACCCCTGGTTATATTGATGCTAACTTCCCGAATCATGTTTGTTTGTTAAAAGGATCTCTGTTTGGGTTAAAACAAGCTCCCAGAGCCTGGTTTAATCGACTACATACATTCTTATTATCAGTTGGTTTTCAAGCATCCAAGACAGATGTCTCTCTGTTCTATTACTCTAAAGACTCTGCTTTGGTTTATCTATTGGTGTATGTGGATGACATTCTTGTAATGGGAAGTGATCAGGGTATTATGTCTCAGCTCTTGTCCAAACTGTCTGCTACATTCAAAATCAGAGATCTTGGTGAACCAAATTTCTTTCTGGTATTGAAACAGTTAAGAGTGACAATGGGATTATTTTATCTCAACAACGGTATATGAATGATATTTTAAAACGGGCTGGAATGTCTTAATGCAAACCCCTTTCTACACCTATCGCTATCTCGAAAACTGTCCCCTTCAATTCAGATCTATATGATGATCCCACACAGTACATGAGTCTAGCTGGAACACTGCAATATCTCACTGTCACACGACCTGACCTATCCTTTGCAGTTAATCAGTTATGCCAACATATGCATGCTCCCACCCTGTCACACTGGGAGCAGCTCAAACGGGTACTCAGGTATGTTAAGGGAACAGTTGATCATGGTTTGCGCATACGACGATGCTCATCTAGAGACATTCATGCCTTCTCTGATTCTGATTGGGCTGGTTGTCCTGAGGATCGAAAATCCACGAGTGGTTTTGCTGTTTTCTTGGGGAGTAATCTTATATCCTGGGTTTGCAAGAAACAGAGAACTGTTGCTAGGTCATCCACTGAGGCTGAATACAAAGCTCTTGCAGATGTTTGTGCTGAAGTTCTATGGATTATGTCATTATTGCGTGAGATACAGGAGCTACATATATGAGTGCTAACCCAATCTTTCATGCGCGCACCAAGCATGTGGAGATTGATTATCATTTTGTTCGTGATCGAGTATCTTCAGGCGATATTCAAGTGAACTTCATCTCCACGAAGGATCAACTTGCTGATATCTTCACCAAAGCTCTGTCTGGACCTAGATTTTCTTCCCTAAGGGACAAGCTACAGGTTACTAGTATACACTGTGCTTGAGGGAGAGTATTAGGACTCTATGTATCTGAGTCTGTTTAGAACTTCTTATCCTTGTCACACTGTGACTCTCTACTTCTTATCCTTATCACACTGTGACTCTCTATTGTATATATTCACATCATCTGATTTCATTGTAATCAAGTTCAGAAAATATAATACAATCAGTTCTCATCGTTATTACTTTTTAGATTATACAATTTCTTTTTTTTTTTTTTTGAAAATGATTATACCATTTACTAGTCTAGTCTTTATAATTATACTTTTAATCAGGTGCTATCAAATTAAATTAGACTCCATATATAGGTTCAAATGTGTTTGTCATAACATATGCGATGCGAATTGAACAGTCAGTCACTCGTTTCGATTCACAACTTTAATTTCTGCACCAATTCTATATATTACGTACTTTAACTTGCGACCATAGCGGATAAGTGGGACAATGCATTATATTAAGTAAATATTCTAATATATAAAGTACATTATTCTAATTTATAAAATACATTATCTTTCTCTAGAATGTTTTTTATTTTAATGTGTGGAGTAAGGAATTTTTTTAAAAAATTAAAACGACGTCGTTTTGGAGTGTAGTTTACACAACTTTGTGGACCATAATTTGTCGTGACGCGTTTCTCTAAAAATTGTGTAATTTCTTCCCTCAAAATGTTGAATCTCCAACCCAAAGGACTCACACATTTGGACTCGATAGAACATGTGAGAGGATGAAAATTACGGTAATTCTGTGATTCAACAGATAAAGACCAAATTTTGGTGCGCATAAGGGATCTATCCACTTTGAACATAATCTTCACACTATCGCTGGTGAGTTTCTAACGTAAAAACTTATCATCTACGCTCACTGTTAATGATGTAAATTCCATGTAATACAAGTCTTTTATCTTCTACTACTTCTAGGCTCACCATTAATAATGCCAATTCAAACTGTACTCCATGTGACCCAAGTCTTTTATCTTCTAGGCTCACCATTAAGGCATTAATATGCCAGGTTCACCATTAATAATGCCAATTCAAACTCCATGTGACCCAAGTCTTTTATCTTCTAGGCTCACCATTAAGGCATTAATATGCCAAGTAGGTTGATTTGACCCAAAACTGTAGCTAGATGTACTAGGTCAATTCACATTTTTAGATTGTTGACCGGCTTTGTTTTCTTAATTTATTAAAATTGTTATATTAATAATTTTTAATTTTTTTAAAAGTTTATACAGATTAAAACTATCACTACAAAAAAAACTCCCATTTCCGGAGTACGTAATAAAGTTAGTAAACAAAAACATTATTGCATGGACCATGGTCCAAAACGACAATGTCTCTCTACTTAATGAGAGATGGTGCCGTTAAATGTGTGATGCACGTTCCGTGTCTTTTGTTTTTCAATATAAACCAAAGGAACTGACCTTAGCAATCTTCACGCGAACAGTTTCTTCTCGGCTTCTCCATTGCTTCTTCTTCAACTGTAGTGTTGCAACAACAAGGAAGACAACTATTGTCGACTCTATTGCTGCACGGAAAAGAGCTTCTTAAAGGTAATAATCTCATTGTAAACACACATTGCGATTAGGAATTCAAACAACACTAATAAACTACATTTTCGATTACCTAGGATTTTTACTCGTTTCAAGCATAAATTTAAGAATAATGTTCATTGTTTCGATTATCTTTTCAAATAACATGTTTTTGTGTACAAATTACATTATTGGTGTGCATAAAGTATATTTTCGAATACCTAGGGTTTTTACTCTTTTCTATAGATTATTCAAACAGAAATGTAATAATAATATACATTGTTTCGATTCTATTTTCGAATAGCATGCATAAAGTGATTGAGATACATTATTTCTGTGCATAGGGTTCTGAGTATTAGAGTTTATGTGTTAGTTTTCCAGTGGTCATTATGATTTTGGGGCAACGTTTTTGTTGTCTTTTGCTTTGTGCAACATATTTCCTTATGACCAGCCCGCTTTTCACTTACGGTTCTCCTTATGAAGCGATGTCAAAAGATTAGGTGTGCAAAGGTCGTGTATGGGCAGTATGGAAAGGTAGATGACATAATAAAACGGGGAGTATGAGAACGACCCCGAGTGTCATACTAAAGGAATGACAACTTGGAAGTTGAGCAAAAGGTACGGTGAGATCGTATAGGCTTTTAGCGACTCGATTCAAGAGAAATTGAGTAAAGATTGATAGGCGAAAATGAGATAACAAACTAGAAAGATGCAAGTGTGACACCCCGAAATCCAAATTCGGTTAAGGGATTAATTAAGTAATTAATCCTATTTCAATTTGTAATTTAATTCCTTAAATTCCTGAAATTTAATAGTCGGGGAGTAGTAATTGACTAGTCAACCCCAAAGTCAAAGTTGTACCTTGAGCTTTGTAAGGAGTTCCCTTGTTCCTTACACCTTTCCATGTTAGTAAGGGTATTCTTGACCTTTCACCTTGTGTTAGTATTGTAACCTAACCTAGTAAGAACACCTCATTTCTATCCTTACACTTTCCAAATTCTAGCTCTACCTTCTCTCTAAAAAGGTAGATAGCTAGCTTTTCTTCCAAGCCAAGTTGAAGCTTTGTCAAAACTTCAAGAGTTGCCTACAAGATTCTACCTTTCATACATTTGGGCATCTGGGAGGGTAAGATCCATGTTCATCCTGTGTTTTTAGTGTCTTCTTAGGTGTCTTTTCCTAAAGATATAATCTTTATGATCTTTTGGTGTGTTCTTGAAGTGGGTTTGGAAGGTGAGCTTTGATAGGAGCTTGGTGAGGTGTTAAGTGAAGGTTTTTGGTCTACAAGAGGTAACCCATGCTCTACAAAATCTATTTTGCTTACCTATGTGAATATTTCTTGGATTCTACATGTGTTTTGCTATGAAATGTGAGTGTTTATGCATTGTCTTGTGAAAATGCATATCTAGAGCTTGTGTTTAGGGTCCATGTATGCCATTGCTTGGCTATTCCTTTGATTCAAGTCATTTTGTTGTATTTGGTGAGATTTGGCATGTTTTGGACTTGAATTTGAGTTTGGAGATGAAAATCCCCGAAGGGATTGTTTTGTGCAGGTATGTGTACCCGCGGGCAGAACGGCGGGTAGGGGTCCAACCCACCGCCCACCCGCGGGGTACAAAGAGGTGGATGGCCTGTACCCGCGGGCAAAACCACGGGTAGGGGCCTACCCGCGGGGTACACCTTGGTGTTGTTTGGGGATTTGTTCCCCGTGATTCTTTTGACTCGGTATTTGGTCTTTTGATTTCCCGATGTTCTTTTGTGGAACTATTTGAGCGTATTCTTGATGTTTCGTATGTCTAGAACTATATGGTAGGATTCCATGTAGGTTTTGGTGTCGTGAATCATGCTAAGTGTTCAACATTGTGATTCGTTGAACCGTGATGAGTCTTGTGTGTTCTTTGGAACTACGTTTGGTTTACCCGTTTGATAAGCATGCTAGTTCGGTGTTTAAATGCTAGCGTGTGTGTTGTTTGTACCTTCCTATTGGTTGATGATAACTTGTGTTATTCATCGTTGTTGTTGGACTGTGATCCATTCCTTGATTGAGTATGGTTTCATATCCTCGTTGTGATCCGTTGATTGATTCCTGTTGTGGTGTGATTTGTGTGTGGCTTTACCTAGATTGCACGATTAGTGGTATGGGACACTAGTCACCAAGGTATTGCAGTGGTCCTCGTGGTGGCCATGACATGATTATGGAGTTGTGACCTGTGTGTCAGGTTCACGTGTTTTGGGTAAGGCGTGTGTCGCCGTGTGTGTGAACGGTACCCTCGTGTACTATGAAATTGGTGGTCTCATTGGTGGTCGTTGGTGGGGGACGACGGTCCCAGGAGGGAAAAGGTTGGACTAAGAAGTACAGGGGTCCTGGAGGTAATGGTTGGAAGAAGATATAAGGTTGGGGGTAGCCATAAGGTTGGAACCGGGCATAAGGAAGGCATATCAACTCGTGATGGGTGATGTCACGAGGGCTTGTGTAGCCGTTGTTGTGAGTTCTCTTCTTGTGACGTGTGTAGTCACAAAGTCATGTGTTGTCTTGGCATGTGTTGCCGTTTGTTGTGTCTTATTCCTTGAGTTATGCATGTCGGGTATTAATCTATTGTGTGATGATAGATTATACCTTGAGACTTCTTGTGAGTCATTGTTGTTCTTTGTAGTCTTGGGATGTGTTTCCGTGTTCTTGTTGAGAGTGTTTGAGTCTTGTGTTGACTATTACTCTTGGTTTTTGACTTATATATATATGTATTCCATTTCAAAAATGGCTTTACAACTTATATCCTATCTATGTATGATATTTCACATGTATTGGTGGGTTACCAGCATTATTCGCTGACCGGGCGTCGTCCCATGTTTTATATGCTTCTTTCAGGTGATGCTTAGACGAGTGCGCGGTCTAGTGCCAGCTAGTATAGCTCCCCTTTTTATGTTTTGTGGCCTGTGAGCCAATCTAGACGTAGTACTCTGTTGGATGGTTGTAGATTTTAAACAATGCAGATTTAGCCTGTGCGTTCACCCTTGGGTGAGCGTGGCATAGCACCCCGTTTCCTTGTTTTATATATATCTTCTCTTTCAGTCTTCTGTTGTGATTAGTGTTTTGATTTAAGTTATCTGCATGTTTTAAGGCTTTAAATAGCATGGTTTTAGGGGGTGTTATAGTTGGTATCAGAGCCTAGGTTTGAGCCTAGGAGGGTTAAGTCTAGACTTTTTAAGTGGCTAAGTGTGGTTTGAGACCTTAAAGTGACCTTAAGAATCTAAGTGTTAGGCTTAGGACTTTAGGTTGCATGGTGAGCTGAGTGTTGCTTTCAGTTATTTGCTTGCTTGTTGTCTCTTTGGTAACCGTGTTGTTGTTGTAGAAGTTTGCGATGCCTCCTCCTTTCAAAAGCTTTTGATTCCAAATCTCCAAATCTCTTGTACAAACAGGCAATGCTTGTATCTTAATGTGTCTTATCGTGTTGAGTCTATTGGTATGGCATGTGTTCTCATCCTGATTTTAAAGCTAGCGTTGTTTAGGACTATACCTATGTATTCCCAAATCTCAAAATGGTTTTCCTATATTTATATTTATTGTCCTCAACGCGTGGGTGTGGGTTACTTAGCATTATTCGCTAACAGTTGCTACACCGCATGTTTTTCAGGTACCGATTAGTTGGCTCATGAGCGCGCTAGACGGAGCTGTGGTTCCTAGCTTAGATAGTGATTAGCTTTAGTTTGACGGCCTGTGAGCCATTTTGTATTCGACTGATGTTTACGAATTATGATTAGTTAGTTAGTTTTAGCCTGTGCATCTAGGTTCTCGAGCTTAGATGTGGCATAGCACCCGAACACTTATATTTAGCTTCCGCTCTATCTTGGTATTAATGACAGATTTACCCTTATTTCGTAATCTTTAATTGTTTTAAAATATGCTGAAAATCGGGGGTGTTACACCTACCCTCTTGAACATTTTCACAATGCTGAGGAGAACTGCTAATGCCCGCAGGGTGGAGTGGAATGACGCCGATTACTCGGTGTTGGAAGGTAAAGCCCTTGAACCCGGTCAATTTTCTAAGAAATTGATTGACATGCTTATGTTCAAGGGCTTGTTGAGCGTATTTTTGGATATAAAATGCGATACTTACCCCGAGTTGGTAAAGGAATTCTATCACCACATGGTAACCACCAAGAACGGGGATGAGTTGGAAATCACCTCCGAGGTCCGGAGTGTGAAAGTGGTGTTGAGTGAGGCTCGATTGGCCAAACTCCAAAAACTGACTACCACGGGCGTATCAGAGTACGAACGTAAGGCTTGGATTTGTACCCAAACCTTAGGGTACAAGGATTATTTGAGCTATTTGTTGGGAAGGGAATACGGAATCTCCATGGCCACAAGGCCAAACAAGAAATGGTTAACTGCCGAGCAAAAGCTCTTGGTAATGCTAGTGACAGAAAGTCTGTTGCCCAACAATAATAAGAGTAAGGATGTTGGGAACCTGGAGTGTACCTTTGCTTACTTCCTTAAGCACAAGGTCAAGTTCAATTTGCCCGCCCTCATGTTGAAACACATGGATTTCTGCAAATCCAACAATATACTGAGCTTGCCCTACGGTATGCTCCTAAGTTGGATCTTGGTGAAAAAGTGGGTAGATGTGAGCCAGTATGAGGCCAAACCCATATGCGGGATAATCTTCAACGCACAAAACCTCCGCCGCAATAACATTTATCATGTTGGTGCGAGAGAGTACATCACTCTTGAGGAGGTAAGCAAGAAGCCTACGGCCGAAAGACGGTTGTTAATGGAACAATTGGGTATCCCGAACAAGAAAATGAAGCAAGCCGTCCAAGAGGACGAGGAGCAGGAAGAACAAGAAGGACAGGAAGAAGGAAACGATGACCCGAGTGACACAGAGCCCACTCGAAGGGAAAGGGTACCCGACGAAGAACATGATGGGATGGCAACCAATGACCGCATCCTAGCGTAAATCATGAGGCAAAACCGGATAATGGAGGAAGGGTTCTCGTCACTGAACGCCTCGGTTCGCTCATTAGACCGAAGGATGTCCGTGGTGAATGATAGGAATATTTTTGTAATAAAGTTTTGATGAGCCAAATGTACTTTAGATCCCCTTAGAGTTTAGGTCTTTAGTACAAGCATCAGAATTCAGAATATCAAGTCAGTATGCAAAGGAAAAAATACCACATGAAGAACAAAATTAATTTGGAAAATTAATTTTGGTCCTACGAGTATTCATCCAGAAGTCAAGCATTTAAAAAAAGTGTTACAGAGAATGATCGGATGAGCCTAACGGCGAAATGGTAGAAATCTTTACATACAACAATTACACCCAAAATCGAATCCCCCCAAGGATTTATTTTTTATAAGCCGGAATTCAAAAAAGCACAATGTCTCAAAAAGAAGCACAATCTCTCAAGTCAAACAAGCACAATGTGTTAAAGTCAAAGAAGCAAGATGTGAAAAAGAGCACAATGTGATCAGATCAAAGGAGCACAATGTGACCAGGTCAAAGAAGCAAGATGTGGTAGGTCAAACAAGCGAGATGTGTCAAGTCAAACAAGCAAGATCTGATTTTGACAAGCAAGAAGAGCAAAATAAGCACAATACGTCTCAAAGGAGCAAGATGTGACAAACAAGCAAGAATATTAAATAAATCGAATGAATTTATTTTGACACATCTCACATGTCACAAGAATCCAAATTGCCTGAAGATATGATCAAAACGGTGGAAAATTTATGAAGGCATGGATAAAAATCTTATCCTAGAAATAAATTCTATCGAAAGGATTTATTGCAAAGAGACGTTGGAAATTCAAAATTGGCAAGGATAACAATATTTTAGAAACAACTTGAAAATCAAGTTGAGATAAAATATTATCTTGTCAGGCAAGTTGGCAATCAAATCAAATTGAAGACCTACTATTGTCAACAATATCAGGCTACAAGATTCAAACTTCAAATATCAAAATATCCCACTCCAACGGATATATTTGATAATCTATATAAAGGCCATGAAGACTTGAAGATACAAGACGATAAGCGAAGTGCGGAAAAGAGACTACAAGTACTCTATTACTAGTAAAATTCTCTTGTGTCAAAATATTCATTGAAATATCTAGATGAGAGACTTAGTTTGAATAGTCTCAAAATTATTTGGAGAGAGATACAATTACATTTGTATTTGAAATTGTAAAAAGAGTATAGATGTGTGCAAAATACTCGAGTGAGTGTAGCTGTGTGCAAAACACACGTAGTTGCTAAGTGTAGCTGTGTGCAAAACACTTAGTTGACGTTTGAGTATAGCTGTGTGCGAAGTACTCGAAGTTGAGTGTAGCTGTGCGCGAGACACCCGGAGTTGGGTGTAGCTGTGTGCAACACATCTGGAAGAAGTGTTTGTGTAGCGCTTATTCACTATTGTAACTGTGTATGAAAAATAATGAATTACTCCTAGAAGTGAATGGGGTAAAGTGGACTAGGAAGAATACGCCACTTCCGAACCACTATAAATTGCCTCTCTCATTTACATAACGCACTTACATAATTCGCTTCATTTATTTATTTTATTTGACTAACCCGTTTACTATTCACTGTCAATTTTAATCTTTCGGGTTTAGTATGTTTTCACGTATGCATGCAACTCAAACTTTCCATGCTTAACATTTGAATTATTCTAAGCAAGTTTGACGTGTTGCATGTGACACATATCATACGATTGACTTTGCACGAAGTCTTATTTATAATCTTAAATAATATTGTTAAATATTGAGCGAACCATCACCTTTAAATATTCAAGATATTTATATCATCCTTACACATCATCTGAGCATATCTAACATGTGCATGTGAATCAATTTATTACTTGGGCATAACTCTTTTCACATATTTATTCCGCTGTGCACTCCAAATTAAATACTTCTCTATTTACTTGTTATTTAGAGTTGAAATTACCAAAGAGTTATTAATTGTGAAAAAATTTAAAAATTCTATTCACCCCCCCCCCCCCTTCTCTAGACTTTTTACCACCCTATCGGGACCAACAATTGGTATCAGTGCGGTTGTCTATTTGAGTCAATTTTGATTGCTAGACAGATCTCAAAAAATCAAGATGATGAAAAGAGATATGGCGCTTGCCCAAAATCTATTATTTTCTCTAAAAAAAATTGATGATTGGAAAATTCGCATGCAGGTACATTTATCCGCATTACATGATGAAATGTTGGAAGTCATCACTAGTGGTCCTATTGAAATTTTGCAAGTCAACACTTCGTTCGTACAAACAAGCGACACTCCACAATACATTCCAAAACCGAAGGTGGAATGGTCTCGTGAAGATAGAACTCGAAATAACTTGAACAATATTGCCAAGGATATTTTGTTCAAATCTATCGATGACACGATATTTCCAAAAGTTCGAAAATGCCAATCCGCAAAAGAAGTTTGGGAAACGCTCATTCAAATTGGTGAAGGAGACGAACAAGAAAAGGATAATAAACTCACCATAGCATTAAAGAAATTCGAGGATTTCAAAATGCTAAGCGGCGAGAATATAACCTACATGGGACAAGATTTGCCAAAATCTTAGGAGAAATTAATGATCTTGGAAAAGACATTAATCAAAAGGAAATCTCACTCAAAATCCTACGTGGTCTACCATCTACATGGGATATGAAGGTCACGGCCATGAGAGATCATAGAGATCTAAAAACCCTATCAACTGATAAGCTTTTTAGTGATCTAAAAGCTTATGAGTTTGAGGTGAAATCAAGGATAAAGGAAGATCATGAAGAAAAGATCAACGCACTCATAGCCGAGCAACCATCAACTTCAAGGTCAGTACAAAATAATGAATTATTGCCTAATGATCAATTTGCTCTCTTTGTCAAGAAATTTAGGAAATTCATGAAGAGGAGCAATTACAAGAAAAATCTACAAGGAAAACAATGGAATGCAATGAAAAATTCGAAGAAAGAGATAGTTGAGGAAGATTCAAATTTGTGCTACAATTGTAGAAAGCCTGGACATTTCGCAGCAAGTTGTCCACACCCCAAGGTAAGTAAAAGTCAATACACAAATATTTCTAACTCTCAACAGGAAGAATTCAAGAACAAAGATAACAGATTCAACAAGGAGAGAAGAAAAGCACTTATTAGTGACCCACTAGAAACAAGTGAGTCAGAGGAATCTTCAAGTGATGAAAGTGACACCTCAAAAGATGACAATGCAATGTTTTGCATGAGTATCTCGAACAAGTCATCCTACGAAGACATGTGTCTTATGGCAAATGAAAATGAAGAAGATGGGGTAACATCTAAATCTTATGACTATAAATTCTTCATTCTCTAGAGAGTCCATCTTTCACTTAATGGAAGATTGTCAAACCGTTATGGACACTCACTCTCAACTTAAAGAGCGCAATAATTTCTTAATTCTTGAAAAAGATGAATTAAATGAAAAATTGCAAAATGCTCTATTTGAAGTGAAAGACTTGAAGGCTAAAATTATTTTGTCTTCAAGAAGAGTGTAAATCAAGGGAAGTGAGAGAACACAACCTTAGAGAGGTTATAGCAACGTTTACACATTCATCCAAAATAATGGACAAAATGGTAAATATGCAAAAACCCTCAAGTGATAAAATCGGACTTGGTTATGACCCTTCGTGTTCTCAGGCCTCTGAAAAATTGACCAATTCTACTACTAATTAAATAATAAAGTCCAAGTAGTAAAATTTGTAAAAGGTCAAGATAGCACAATGAGACAAAGAATTGGTTACCAAACTAATGCCAAATTTAATGCTGCAAGGCTGAAGCCTCAAGGAAATAATATTTCGCCTAGGCAGTTTGTAAAAAGGCAAAAGTTTGTTCCTAAATGGAAACACACCAATGAGTCAAGTGCACAAAGCCCTCATAGGAAAATGGGAAGAAATCCAAGAATTGGGGCAGGGAGATTTTATCCCTCTAAACAAGATTGGTTTGATGATATTAAACCATGGACTAAGTCCAGATTTAATGCATGTCATAGGCTCAAACAATCTCCTTCCCAAGTGCCAAAAGATCGAGTCAAATTTTCAAAAACTGGCACCAAAAATGTTTTCAAAAATTAGTTATGATTATAATGTGTTTAATGGTTACCAATCACCTAAACTTAGATCAGTGAGTACAAGGTGGATTTGAGTACCAAAAATGACTAACACCCAAGGACCCAAATCATGTTGGTTACCTAAAAATGTGTAATTTATTTGCAGGAAATTTGGTACTTCGATAATGGATGCTCTAGACACATGACTGGAAATAAATCTAGTCTTGTGAACTTTAAAAATATCGAAGGACCAAAAGTCGTATTCGGTGGAAATGAACGATATGGCATAACCAAAGGAATTGGTACAATATCCCACAATGGTTTAAAAATCGAAGATGTATCCTTTGTTGAAGGTCTAAAATTCAACCTGTTAAGTACAAGCCAATTTTGTGACAAAGGATATCTAGTAGAATTCTTCAAAGAAAAATGTCAAGTGAAGAATAACTCCACGGGAGAAATCGTACTCGAGGGAACAAGAAAGAAAAATATGTACGTAGTTGACTGGAATACAACCAAGGAATCAACATGCTTGATGGCAACAAATCCAACTGCAACAAGTTGGTAATGGCACAAAAGATTAAACCATCTAAACTTCAAGAGCATCAACAAGCTCGCAATAAACAAACTCGTTGAAGGTCTACCCAACATTGTTTACAAGAAAGATCAAATATGTGATGCTTGCCAAAGAGGAAAATAAATCAAGTTATCATTCAAGTCCAAGACTCAAGAATCTACAACAAGACCGCTAAGTCTACTACACATAGATCTATTCGGTCCAGTAGACCCAAGTAAGTATAAATGGTAAGAAATATACGCTAGTTGTTGTTGATGATTTTTCCAGGTACACATGGACGATATTTCTCAGAAAGAAAAATGAAGTGGAGCAAAAGCTGCCAGAACTTCTAAAGCTATTACAAAATGATAAAGACTTGAAAATTGCAAAAATCTGAATTGATCGTGGAATCGAGTTCGTGAATCAAGTAATTCAAGACTACTGCAATTCTCAAGGAATTCTACATCAATTATCTGTCGCACGTACACCATAACAAAATGGTGTAGCCGAAAGAAGAAATAGAACGCTAAAAGAAGCCGCACGTGTGATGATTATGTCAGCTGAGCTACCTAAAAGATATTGGGCTGAAGCAATCAACAACGCATGCTATACGCAAAATCGAAGCTTGATACACAAGTCTTACAACAAAAATCCGTACGAGTTATGGAAAGGGAGAAAACCTAAACTCAACTATTTTCATACTTTTGATATCAAATGCTTTATTCTTAATAATGGTAAAACATATCTAAAGACTTTTGATGAGCGTGCAGATGAAGGAATATTTTTTGGAATATTCATCTACCAGTAAAGCTTTCAGGGTACTAAACAAAAGATCAATGGTGGTAGAAGAATCAATTCATGTTTCATTTGATGAAGTCCACATGAAAGAAACTCAAAGCAACAAAAATGATCAGGAAAGTTGTCAAGTTGAAAAATTATTTAATGATACTGACATCTCTTTTAAAGATCATGTTGTACAGGGAATAGAGCAAGTGGACATTGATTACAATAGTGAAGGACACGTGTAAATAAATGAAGAACCACACGTGGGAACTCTAAATTCTCCAGCAGAAGAACGAGTTGGAGAACAATTTGAGGAGCAAATTGTATCTACCTCCAACTTACCTACTAAGCAAGGAAATGTGGAAAATCCATGCAATCTACAACTTGACTTGAGATGGCTCAAAAATCACCCTCCAGAGCTAGTTATTGGAGATCCACGAGAAGGAGTAAAAACAAGATCCTCAAATATATATGCTTTATTTTCTTGTTTTCTTTCTCAGGTGGAATCCACAAGTATTGAAGAAGCCCTAAATGATCCGGACTGGATTAACGCAATGCAAGAAGAGCTGGATCAATTCAAAAGAAATAATGTATGGGAATTAGTTCCAAGACCCGAAAATTACAATGTAATTGGAACAAAATGGGTCTTCCGGAACAAAGCCAATGAAGAAGGAATTATTGTTCGAAACAAAGCAAGATTAGTGGCAAAAGGATATTCACAAGAAGAAGGAATAGACTTCGACGAAACATTTGCACCCGTTGCAAGACTCGAAGCTATCAAAATATTTCTAGCATATGCCGCATATATACAAGAATTTCACGGTCTACCAAATGGACGTGAAAAGTGCATTTTTAAATGGCTTACTTGAAGCAGAAGTCTACATCGAACAACCACCCAGTTTCGAGGTAAAAGGTGATATTAATAAGGTCCATAAATTAAAGAAGGCATTATACGGGTTAAAACAAGCACCTAGAGCTTGGTATGACACCCTATCAACGTTCTTAATTAACTGTGGATTTACAAAAGGTCTTGTTGATAAAACTTTATTTAGAATTCAAGAAAATGATCATATTTTATTGGTACAAATTTACGTTGATGATATTATTTTTGGAAGTACTAATAAAACTTTAGGTGAGAAATTTTCCAAGCTCATGCAGAATAGGTTTGAGATGAGCATGATGGGAGAATTGAATTACTTTCTTGGATTACAAGTAAAGCAACTCAACGATGGAATATTCATCAATCAGGCCAAATACACAAAAGATATCATAAAGAAATTCGGTCAAGATGGAAAATCTTCAATCAAGATCCCGATGAGCACGTCCTTAAGATTGGATAAAGATGATGAAGGCAAGGACGTTGACGAGATGAAACATCGAGGAATGATTAGATCATTACTATACCTCACTGCAAGTCAACCAGATATATCCTACTCAGTGGGAGTATGTGCCAAATTCCAATCAAAGCCAAAAGAAAGTCATTTTCTTGCCACCAAGAAAATCATTCGATACCTAAAAGGAACAATCAATGTGGGATTATGGTATCCCAAAGAAGGTAATTTTACGCTAACTGGTTTTTCAGATGCAGATTTTGCAGGATGTAAAATCAATCGAAAAAGTACCTCAGGGACATGCCAGTTCTTAGGGGGAAGATTGGTATCTTGGTTTAGCAAAAAGCAAAACTCCATAGCTACAAGCACTGCCGAAACTGAATATATAGCAGCTGGGAGTTGTTGCGCACAAATTCTTTGGATGAAGCAGCAATTGAAAGATACGGTGTAAATTGTGAAGATGTTATCATATTTTGTGACAATACAAGTGCTATCGCAATTACTCAAAATCTCGTGCTACATTCAAGAACTAAGCACATTGACGTGAGACATCATTTTATCCGTGATCACATCGAAAAGAAGGATCTGAGAATAGAATATATTCCAACGGAAAATCAAACAGCTGATATTCTCACAAAGCCCTTGTGCGAATCAAGGTTTGCAAAATTGAGACACGAGATGGGTATAATCGAACTGAGCTAAGTCACTAAATCTCATTTAATTATAAGCTCAATTTTTCGTTCGAATTAAATTATCTTATATACTAATGTTATTTTTTTTTTCGGTCACATCTTTTTTATTTGCCTATATGTCCAACATGCACCAAGTTGTCACCTCCTAGTATCTAGGATAACTTGTCTTAAATACTCTCTATTTTTTTCCAAATATGCATAATTGCCTTTTTCTTTAGCCGTGTATATATAAATTTATAAAATTTTCTTACATGCAATATCTACCTTATTTATGTGTGACAAGATGGTTGTGATGATTGCCTATTAGCTTAAATAAGAGCATCTAGTTATGGTAGTTGTAAGCATTTACTCCATCCCATTTATTTATTTGTGTACTTATTTAATGTTTTTTTTTTCCTTTTCGGTTACTATTATTATTATTATTATTATTATTATTATTATTATTATTATTATTATTATTATTAGTATTATTATTATTATTATTATTATTATTATTATTATTATTATTATTATTATTATTATTATTATTGGAATAGACTTAGTACTATTTTTTTTTTGTGGCAGGTCGAAATTGATTTTATATCTCTAAATTTGGCGCCACAAAGCAGACAAACCGAATGGAGAATATAAAACCTAGACTGACAATTAGTTATGTCAATGAGTGGAATTCCAAAAACACCCCTCAACATTTAAGAGTCCTAAAATAAAATTGAAGGACCTTTTCGTAAAAGACCCCTTCCACTCAACCGGTCAAAAAGTCAAAAGCCATCATCTTCTCCACTTTACAACCTTTCCAAACACCTTCGAAACTCTTCATCTTCCATATCCGAACACTCTTAAAATTTTTACATCTCTCAATCTCCATCAACCTTCGACTATACAATGGCAACAATCGGACAATCAAGTTCACAAGTCAATGGAGAACAACCCTTGCAGATTAATCTCACCAAGTTGGTCACCAATGTCAAAGCAGGAGGAAGCTTCGACCCTACTGGATTTCTCAAAAATGCCAAGAATTCGGAGCTTGCCCAAAGGATCATCCATGCAATTCAAAATACTGGTATAATGAGGCTATGTTCTTATTCCTACTCTGTATATTATGATGAGGATATAGCCGATTTCTATTTCAATGCCAAGGTGAATGGTTGGACTATTAAGTCCACTGTTAATGGAACTCCTATCTCCATTGGAGAAAATGAGTTACACTCAACCTTTGGACTGCCCATGTCTACCCCGGAACAACCCTTGCTAGATTTAGACATGCATGTATATGACAGTACTGAGGTCTGGGCAGAGATTAGAAATGAGAAATCATCTGTTGAACCTAATCTTTCTGGAGATAAAACTGATTTGAAGCCGGAATATCAAATGTTGATAAATGTGATATATAAGTGTATTCTGTGCAAAATAAATAGTATGGAAGACATATCTCCAAAAAGAATTGGCTATTTGCATGCTATTATGACTGGTGTTAGGGTAAATTGGAGTAAGTTGGTGTTGAGCGGAATATGTCATTTTGTTAAGGGTGCAAAGATTAAGAATGGGAAGTTCAGCCGTGTTTTAGGTTTTGGCTTACTGATTGGAGAGACTTTGAAACAAAAAGAGTTAACCATGAGAGTAAGAAAACCATTTGGAAACAATTGAATTCTCTACAAAGATTTTGAGGTATTAGATGAGTCTAACAAAAGAAAAAGAAAACCCCGAGCACTACCAGCCAGAAAAATACTAGTGCAAGTCATCATCAATGAAAATCCTCAACCCGTACCCCAAGCCAATGATCCTCCAAGCCACACTCATACTTCTAGCCATAATCCCAATCCAAGCCACACTCATATATCTAGCCACGACCACAACCTAAGCCAAACTCACACCCCAAGTCTTAACCAAAATTCCAACCAAAATAATGTCCCCAACAACCCAACCTCTCGGGTAGAATCCATGGAGGAAGTTCAAAGTGAAATAATATGTCAAATTTGATGGGTTAGACTCAATTTTGGTAAGTGAATACCAAAGAGTATTGAATTAGAGAAATTGGAGACTTGATACATATCAAGAGTTGATGTCACGTGGAGCTAGTATGGAGAATGAGGAAGTTTTTGCTTTAAATTGGATTGACTGTCATATTGTTTCTCAAGCCACAAGAATTTCAGTTATTAATGCTACATTTCTAGCCAAACTGAAAGCAAAAATGGCTGAGCTTGTTCAAGTCAATGAAGTACAAGGAAATCTGCCAACCGGAGATGATTTTTTAAATGATGATGACCTTGATCGAGTTATTGAAATGTCTCGACATATCACAGATCCGGAACTGGCAAGTGGCTCACAAATTGAATATTTTGGTCAGTTTACTGATCAAGGAAACAATGTGGTGAGTCCAAATTTTCTTGATATTGATCTGTATAATGTGAGTGTTTTGAATCAGACTGAGGTGAGCCATGCACAAATTGAAAATCAAGCCATGCAAGGCAGTCAGCACACTGAAGAAGGACAATCTCAACATTTTGAGTGGTCAAGGTGACACATTTGTGCTAGAGCATCTTACCCAGAAAGAGCAAGGCAGGAACAAGGACAATCTCAACTGCCTGGTGACAACTCAACTCAAGAAAGAGCAAGATCTCAACCCACAGTCCAAGAACAAGACCATGAAGCTACTGTCTCGGGTAACAACTTGAAGAAATTGGAAAATGTTATTTTTCAGTCTAGTGGACAGGATGGAAGGTTTGATCCAAGGAATATATACTCATGTGGATCATGTTGTCAACACTCATACTGGAAAGCTTGAAGAATCATTTGTTGATAATCAAAAGAGTCAACAAAGTGTCATTGACACACACCAATCCTTGGAGAGACAGATTGGTGGTTTGAATGCAAATGTCAAAGGAGTCCTCAATGAATTCTTTCTTCAACTTTCTCAAGCCCTTAAGAATGATAGGCAGGCCGCCCGTGAAGTGGTATCCGTGAACCAAAGAAAAGGAATTCTCAAAGTAGTTTATCAACAGGAGAATCAAATCAGAGATGTCCACACAGATATTGACTCCATCAACACCAAAGTTGGATGCCTTCGTGGTTCCTATGACATTATTGCCGAGTCTATTTCTTCCCTTAAAGCATCTATTCATGAGTTGGTTGATTACGCCAAAAAGGGGGAAGAGAGATTCAGTCATTTGGAAGGAATGTTAGAAGCCATCATGACTGCCATGGCTACCGAAAATATTGGTGCAAGCAACAGTAGAGGAGGCAGATCTGGCAGAAGCAATATTGCAAGAAAATGAGGACTAGAATACTGGTTTGGTGGTGATGCAAGCAGTCCAGGAGGATCAAGCAGTGCTAATACCACTAACAGATCATTTCGTGATATTGTTTGTGCAGGTGGAAATCATGAGCAAATTAATTGGAACAACAAAGCAGCTCTTTATTTGGAATCCACACCAAGAGATGGCAGAGTTGAAATGCCAAGATTGGTAAATCTAAATGATTTACCAAAAGGGATGAAGAAGAGTGGTCCAAGTGACCAAAATATGTGGATCTCAAGTGAAAATTTTAGATGCATCAAGAGCTATGCAAGGTCCTTAATGTTAATGGTGCTTCTAGACTACATCAAGGTGAATGATGCTGAATTGCAAGGAGATAGAAGTCTAGAAGAATGCATAATGTGGTATGAAGAAAGTATACTGCCCGGAGACAACATCATTGAAGCCTTCGATTGTTACGTGATTGGGAAGGTATGCAAAGATTATGCTATTAGTGACAATTTCAATGAAATCAAGAAACATATCAATCATGTATTGGAAGAAAGGAGGAACAAGATAATCAAGTAATTTGTATGATTGATGTTACAATGTTTTTGCTTGATCTACAAACTTTAAAGTATGATCATGAATATTTTGCTATGATATTTCGCTCACTATCTGATTATGATGCTTATAGTATTTTATCTATTGTTATTTTAATTTGTCTTGAAAGGTAAATTTTTAGCTTAGCTTGTATAAATCACATAATTGGAAAAATTGCAAAATTCATAAACATTAAAAATTCAAAAATGCGAATAGGAAATTTTTGCTAAAAATACCTTTCCTAGAGTCAAAATCAACTGTTAAACTCATCATGGCTATGTCAAGATTAATAAAATCTTTTGAAAAATTTATTTTTAAAAGACAAGCCAAATGACTGAGTATAGGTTTTAGCGTTATCAAAAAGGGGGAAAATTGATAGGAATATTTTTGTAATAAAGTTTTGATGAACCAAATGTACTTTATATCCCCTTAGAATTTAGGTATTTAGTACAAGCATCATAATTCAGAATATCAAGTCAGTATGCAAAGGAAAGACTACCACATGAATAACACAATTAATTTGGAAAATTAATTTTGGCCCTACGAGTATTCATCCAGAAGTCAAGCATTTAACAAAAGTGTTACAGAGAATGACTGGATGAGCTTAACGGCGAAATGGTAGAAGTCCTTATATACAACGATCACACCCAAAATCAAATCCCCCTCCAAGGACTTCCGGCTTTATAAGCCGGAATACAAAGAAACACAATGTCTCAAAAAGAAGCACGATCTCTCAAGTCAAACAAACATTTAAAGTCAAAGAAGCAATCTCGCAAGTCAAACAAGCACAATGTGTTAAAGTCAAAGAAGCAAGATGGGAAAAAAGAGCACAATGTGATCAGATCAAATGAGCACAATGTGATCAGATCAAAGGAGCACAATGTGACCAGGTCAAAGAAGCAAGATGTGTTAGGTCAAACAAGCGAGATGTGTCAAGTCAAACAAGCAAGATCTGATTTTGACAAGCAAGAAATGCAAAATAAGCACAATATGTCTCAAAGCAGCAAGATGTGACAAACAAGAAATAATATTAAATAAATTTGAATGAATTTATTTTGATTCATCCCACATGTCAAAAGAATCCAAATTGCCTGAAGATATGATCAGAACGGTGGAAAATTTATGAAGGCATGGATAAAAATCTTATCCTAGAAATAAATTCTATCAGAAAGATTTATTGCAAAGAGATGTTGGAAATTCAAAATTGGCAAGGATAATAATATTTTAGAAACAACTTGAAAATCAAGTTGAGATAATATATTATCTTGTCAGGCAAGTTGACAATCAAATCAAATTGAAGACCTACTATTGTCAACAATATCAAGCTACAAGATTCAAACTTCAAATATCAAAATATTCCACTCCAACGGATATATTTGATAATCTATAAAAAGGCCATGAAGACTTGAAGATACAAGACGAGAAGCGAAGTGCGGAAAAGAAACTACAAGTACATTATACGAGCAAAATTATCTTGTGTCAAACTATTCATTGAAATATCTGAAGAGAGACTTAGTCTGAATAGTCTCAAAATTAGTTGGAGAGAGATACAATTACCTTATATTTCTAATTGTAAAAATAGTATAACTATATGCAAAATACTCGAGTGAGTGTAGCTGTGTGCAAAACACTCGTAGTTGCTAAGTGTAGCTGTGTGCAAAACACTTATTGGCGTTTGAGTATAGCTGTGTGCGAAGTACTCCAAGTTGAGTGTAGCTGTGTGCGAGACACCCGGAGTTAGGTGTAGCTGTGTGCAAGACATCCAGAAGAAGTGCTTGTGTAGCGCTTATTCACTATTGTAACTGTGTGTGGAAAAATAGTGAATTACTCCTAGAAGTGAATGGAGTAAAGTGGACTAGGCAGATTACGCCACTTCCGAACCACTATAAATTGCCTCTTTCATTTACATAACGCACTTACATAATTTGCTTCATTTAGTTATTTTATTTGACTAACACGTTTACTATTCATTGTCAATCTTAATCTTTCGGGTTTAGTATGTTTTCACGTATGCATGTAACTCAACCTTTCCATGCTTAACATTTGAATTATTCTTAGCAAGTTTGACGTGTTGCATGTGACATAAATCATACGGTTGACTTTACACGAAGTCTTATTTATAATCTTGAATAATATTGTTAAATATTTAGTGAACCATCTCCTTTAAATATTCAAGATATTTATATCATCCTTACACATCATCTGAGCATATCTAATATGTGCATGTGAATCAATTTATTACTTGGGCATAATTCTTTACACATATTTATTCCGCTGTGCACTCCAAATTAAATACTTCTCTATTTACTTGTTATTTAGGGTTGAAATTACCAAAAAGTTATTAATTGTGAAAAAATTTAAAAAGTCTATTCACCCCCTCCCCCCCCCCCCCCCCCCCCCCCCCGCCCCCTCTAGACTTTTTACCACCATATCCGGACCAACAGTGGAGACCAGACTAGGTGATAGACTTAATTTCTAGACATTATTTAGAGTAATTTTAGTTAGTGATTTGCATAAATAAATTAAGTTTTAGGGTTAATTATATTATGAATATTATATTTAGTATATGTTACTAGTTTAGACTAGTTTAGATGAGTTTTAAAAAATATTAGGCTAATGTTGCATTTTTATTAATATATAAAGAAGAGTTCTATTTTATCTATTTTATTAAATTTATTTGTTAGTTTTATTCATTATATTTTTAATAAGTGTTTTAATACTTAAGTTTAATGGAGTTATTATGTCATTAGTTTATAATTATTTTATTTTATATTATTTTGTTTTGTTTTCCTTTTAGGGATTGGCGCAAGAGAAAGAAAAAAAAGGGATTAAGGTTTTGTTTTATATGGAAGGGTCGGCAGAGGATATACGAAAAAGAAAAGAGAGGAAAGATATAGAGGAAAGAGGCGAAACGGAACAGAAGGAAAAAATAGGGGAAAAGAGAGGAGTTGCGGCGGCAAAGTCGGCGTGCAGCGACGGGAACGTAGCAGCGGCAACTGAGCTTCAATCGTCACTAGTCCAGCTATCATCTCTTAGGCTTGAATTATTTTTCTTCCCTATTTATTTCTTGTTCAAATTTTCAGAATTCTGTTTCTTAAACTTTCAATACATTTAATTATGATTATTGGCTAGAATTCTAATTAGGGATTTGGATTAGCCTAGATTAGATTGAATGACTATTTTTCATATGTTGATTCTTCCAATTTCAATTTAATAATTGAACTTGATTATATTTATTTTATGTATTTTAATTGTGGATTGTGTGACTGGCCATTGCATATTTCCCATTATTAGGGTTTATAAGAAGAACTGACAGGTGAATTATGAACCTAGAACTCGTAAGATAAACACAATTGACCTAAACTAGACATAGCTTTAGGTATTTGTGGTGATATTTGATTGTTGCTTAATGGGTTTAATTAATGTTGGTGAGATATCGACGGATGGTCACAGTTAATTGTATACAACCTAGTAGCTCAACGGAGTATTAGGATATATTTGAAGCAATCATCACTATAGTCATAAGAATTAATACTTAGGAGAGTTAGTTAATTATCTAATAGGTGAACTCAAATCCCTAGTCTTCTCTCAATTGAAAGTTTTCTTTGCATTAAATTCATAAATATTCTTTATAATCACATTAATTCTATTTATTTGAGATTTTCCTTATCAACAATTCGATTATTAGAGATAACAGTTAATAGTGTTCTTCGTGGGATCGACCCTGGAATACTCCAGGAATTTATACTGTGATTGACTCTGTGCGCTTGCAGATTATAGCAATCAAGTTTTTGGCGTCGTTGCCGGGGACACTTTATTAAACTGTTTTCTTTAAATTTTTCTTTTCAAATTTATTTTAGTTGTTTGGTTCGTTATTATTTTATTTTTATTTTTATTTTTATTTTTATTTAGTTTTTGTTCTTTCTATTTTTATTTGGTTTGTTTATGAACTTAAGGCGATAAAAAAGGCATAAGAACGTTGAATTATTTTCCGTTGATCTTGAAATTGAGCGTACTTCCAGAAATAACAGGGTACGGAGGCGGCTTGAAATGGCTGAAAACAATAGAGTGGGTCAACAGGATGACCCTGTACCACCAATAGTTCCACCTCCTCAAAATCAAACAGCTCAACCACGTCTTCGAGACATCCAAAGACCGGTAATAGCCATTAACCCTTCTTGCATTCAATTATCTTATGCAGCTAGAAATTATGAACTCAAGACCTTCCATCTGAATATGCTCCCGACCTTTAGCGGTTTGGGAAGTGAAGATGCTTTGGGTTTCATGCGAGAGCTCTATAGTACGGTACAAACTTTACCTTTGAATAATTTATCTGAGGAAGAGCTTAGAATGAAATGTTTTTCATATTGCATGAGGGGTGATGCTAGGCAGTGGTTGTTAAATTTACCAGAGGGTTCTTTAAGAGTTTGGGATGATGTTTACAATGCTTTCATGTTTAAATATTATTCATCTCAAAAGACAATGGACTATAGGAGTAGAATATGCACTTTTACTCAAAGAGAGGGTGAATTGTTTCATGGGGCATGGGATCGTTTTAAATTGCTTTTGACCCAATGTCCACACCATCAATTCCCATTGTTATTGTTGACACAATTCTTTTTTGATGGTTTAACTCCTAATTGTCAGTCTCTTGTAGATACTACTGCAGGTGGATACACAGGTGATAAAAAATAGTGATGAATTAGAAGCTATCTATGAGAACTTAGCTAGTAATTCTCGACAAAAGGCAGTGAGAAGTCGAAGAGCTGCTATGCATGAAATTAGCACACAATCTGAGTTGACAACACAAGTGGCTGAATTGACTAAAGAGATGAACTTGTTGATGACTCGTGATAGTTCGAATAGAGAATTTTGTATTTATTGCAATGCATATGGTCATAATTCTTCTATTTGTATGAATGCAGAGTCATCGCAACCATATTATGAAGAAGCCAATTACATGGGATCCAATATGGGTAGGCAACAACCAAGGAGTGATCTGTTTTCCCATACCTATAATCTAGGTTGGCGAAACCATCCTAACTTCTCATGGAGAGATCAAGGTAATGCAAGACCAATGGGACCACCTGGATTTCAGCAACAAGGGCCATCAGGATTCCAGCATCAGCAATACAGACCTTTCCAGCAGCCACCTGCACCACAACAGTCTCAACTTCCTGCTCAGGAGAAGAAGCCTCAATAGGAGGAGATGTTCATGCAATACATGGCTAGCCAGGACACGATGATGAAGAAAATGGATGCAAAGATTGATAAGGTTGCTCAGTCTAACCAAGCATCCATTTATAATTTAGAGGTGCAAGTAGGTCAATTGGCTAAATTGGTTGCAGAAAAAGATCGAGGTAAGTTTCCTAGTACCACTGAAATAAACCCTAGAGAAGGAGCTATGGTTGTCACCTTGAGAAATGGTAAGATGTTGAATGAAACTTTGAAAGAAAAAGAACCCATGAGTGTTGAAAAAGAGAGTGATAAAGAAGAAGAGCAAGTGTCTAAAGAGAATTCTAGTGATCAAAACCTCACTTCCTTTAAAGTAAAACCTTATGTACCCCCCATTCCATACCCACAAAGGTTACAAAAAAGGAACCAGGACAATAACTTTAAAAGATTTTTGGAGGTTTTTAAAAAATTGCAGATTAATATTCCTTTTGCAGAAGCACTTGCTAATATGCCATCTTATGCCAAGTACATTAAGGAAATTGTATCTAATAAAAAGAAACTAGAAGAGTTTACTACTGTGCATCTAAATGAGGAGTGTAGTGCTATTCTACAAAGCAAATTACCTCCTAAGTTAATGGATCCAGGAAGTTTTTCTATTCCTTGCACTATTGGTAATACTGTTGTTGATAAATGTTTATGTGATCTAGGTGCCAGTATTAACCTTATGCCTTTAACTCTTTTTAAGAAGTTGGAAATAGCTGAAATGAAGCCAACAACAATCTCTCTTCAACTTGCTGATAGATCAATCAAGTACCCGCTTGGAGTAATGTAGGATATCTTGGTAAAAGTTGGTAAATTTTATTTTCCTGCTGATTTTTTGATTTTGGACATGGGTAGTGATACAGATACATCCCTTATACTTGGTAGGCCATTTTTGTTAACAGGAGGAGTATTAATTGATATGCCTTTAGGGAAACTGATTTTTAGAGTAGGAACAGAAAAAGAGGAATTCTCTATCTCTAAAGCTGTAAAATTACCAACTTTTGATGAATTATGTCTTTTTGTTGATGTTATTGAGAAACCTTCAGAAGAAGAATTTGTTAAGCATTCACCTAGTGAAACACCACATCAACTTGAACTTAAACCACCTTCATTGCGGTTCAAATACGAATTTTTTAGTAACAATGATACTTTTCTTATGTTTTCTTGTGCTCATTTACTTCATGCAAAAGAAGAGAGATTATGGAGAACATTGACTAAAGCTTGGCAGGACAAAAATAATTTTTGGAGAGAATTCAATATAAGGCAAGAAGTTTTGTTGTCTAATTCTTGTATTAAGCTTTTTCTAGAGAAATTGAAGTCTAGATGGTTTGGTCCTTTCATGGTCACTAAAGTTTGTTCGTATGAGGCCATAGAGATTGAAAGAGAGAAAAAGAGACCATTCATGGTTGCTTCACCAAAAGGCAGCCCCGGAAGAAACTGGCAACTAACAGGGAAGTTTCCTGTTTATTTCATTTTCTCATACCTGCTTTTATATTTAACATTGAGGACAATGTTGAGTTTGAGTGTTGGGAAGGGAAAGTAAGATTAGGAGATGTTTTCTGCAAGTTTTATGCAAAATAAGCAATATCAAAAAAAATTCTGCATTTTTCCTGCAATTTTCTGCAACATTTTCTGCATTTTCTCTATTTTTCTGCATTTTGCTACAGTAAAATTCTGCATTTTTCTTTCTACATTTTCTGCACTAATTTTCTGCATTTTATGGGATTTTCAGCGTCATTTCTTTCATTTTTCTGCAATTTTTCAGCAAAATAAAGTTAAAAAAAAATGTCTTCTAATGACTATGTTGATTGGGAGATAAGCTCTAGAGTTTTGGGAGTGCATAATACCAATGAATGTGTTTGGCTATATGTATGCTTGCATAGAGTTGGTAGTCAAATTCTGTCACACCGTGAGCTTTTGAGCTTAGAGGTTGCCCACTGCAATTTATTTTCTTTTTGAGTGTTTATTTGCCCTCTTTGATTGTGTTACTTCTAGAACTTGCGTCATACCATTTCAGAGCTACATGTTATATGATGACACGGGAATGATTAAGGCATTAGGATTTAGCCTTATGGCCTTAAAAATGCCCACATCCTTATACATGTTATTTTTCCCCTAGTTAACCATTTTGAGCTTTATTATAAATAAATGTAAGACGTTTTTCTTCATTAGCTAGTTCCAAAGAACCTTAGCTCATAAAATGAAGCCTCTAAACCCATCCTTGGGTCAGTGGATGTCATTATTTCATTTATCTGTGCAAGATGACCAAAAGTGATGAAGTATGGGTGATATTGGAGTTGACAGGTGAATGTTTAACTGGTTTTCTTTGAGTGAAGAATTGTTTGTGATCAAAGGGGGTGAAAATGAAAAAAAGAAAAAAAAAAAAAAAAGAAGAACAAAATGATATGTTCTAATTTGTGGGTTGAAAATCTTGGTAGCCCAAACTTCTGTGCTCATTTTATTCTTCAAATGATTTATGAGCAATGGGGCCTGATAGAAATTTGATGATTATGGGAAGAGTACTATTGAGGGTGATGTGGAAATGATGAGCTATCTATTCGGTTTTACCAGAAAGGAAAAAAAAGGAGAAAAAAAAAAGAAAAATTGAAAAAAACCGAGAAAAAAAAAAAGGATGGGAAAGAGATGAAGGTTTTGGAAGTTGTTTTGAGAGTTTATCAGCGAAAAATGAAGTAGTGATTGCTTGTTTTGGTAGAGTTCGTTTTATTGGTAGAATACAAGTTCTTGCTCTTGGTATGGTGAAATTATGGCCCTACTGATTCCTTGGACTTTATTTGTATTTCCTTATATCCTTTCTTTCTTAAACCACATACCCTTGGCTCCATTACAACCCAGAAATAAAGACCTTTTGACTCGTGTTCTTCATATAATTTTGGTAGTGGAGTTTTGGTGGACAAGCAAGCCTATGGCAAGTGCACTCTCAATAGAGGAAGATGTGTACCTTTCTTATACATATATTTATGAGAGATTGAGTGAACAACTGTGAGGACTACTATTCTCTATTGTCTTGTGTGCATATGACTTTGAACTCTCATGAAGTATTATGTGTTCACCAATTCCCTTGAATTGAATGCCTAGTTGACATGGTTATGGTTGGTAGTTTGATTTCATTGAATAAGTTTGCTTGGGGACAAGCAAAGCATTGAGTGTGGGGAAGTTTGATAGACTTAATTTCTAGACATTATTTAGAGTAATTTTAGTTAGTGATTTGCATAAATAAATTAAGTTTTAGGGTTAATTATATTATAAATATTATATTTATATCATCCTTACACATCATCTGAGCATATCTAACATGTGCATGTGAATCAATTTATTACTTGGGCATAATTCTTTACACATTTATTCCATTGTGCACTCCAAATTAAATACTTCTATATTTACTTGTTATTTAGAGTTGAAATTACCAAAAAGTTATTAATTGTGAAAAAGTTTAAAAAGTCTATTCACCCCCCCCCCCCCCTCTAGACTTTTTACCACCATATCCGGACCAACAGTGGAGACCAGACTAGGTGATAGACTTAATTTCTAGACATTATTTAGAGTAATTTTAGTTAGTGATTTGCATAAATAAATTAAGTTTTAGGGTTAATTATATTATAAATATTATATTTAGTATATGTTACTAGTTTAGACTAGTTTAGATGAGTTTTAATAAATATTAGGCTAACCGTGCATTTTTATTAATATATAAAGAAGAGTTCTATTTTATATATTTTATTAAATTTATTTGTTAGTTTTATTCATTCTATTTTTAATAAGTGTTTTAATATTTAAGTTTAATTGAGTTATTACGTCATTAGTTTATAATTATTTTATTTTATATTATTTTGTTTTTTTCCTTTTAGGGATTGGCGCAAGAGAAAGAAAAGAAAGGGATTAAGGTTTTGTTTTATATGGAAGGGTCGGCAGAGGATATACGAAAAAGAAAAGAGAGGAAAGATATAGAGGAAAGAGGCGAAACGGAACAGAAGGAAAAAATAGGGGAAAAGAGAGGAGTTGCGGCGGCAAAGTCCGCGTGCAGCGACGGGAACGTAGCAGCGGCAACTGAGCTTCAATCGTCACTAGTTCAGTTATATCTCTTAGGCTTGAATTATTTTTCTTTTTTATTTATTTCTTGTTCAAATTTTTAGAATGCTGTTTCTTGAATTTTTCATACATTTAATTATGATTATTGGCTAGAATTCTAATTAGGGATTTGGATGAGCCTAGATTAGATTGAATGACTATTTTTCATATGTTGATTCTTCCAATTTCAATTTAATAATTGAACTTGATTATATTTATTTTATGTATTTTAATTGTGGATTGTGTGACTGGCCATTGCATATTTCCCATTATTAGGGTTTATAAGAAGAACTGATAGGTGAATTATGAACCTAGAACTCGTAAGATAACACAATTGACCTAAACTAGACATAGCTTTAGGTATTTGTGGTGATATTTGATTGTTGCTTAATGGGTTTAATTAATGTTGGTGAGATATCGACGGATGGTCACGGTTAATTGTATACAACCTAGTAGCTCGACGGAGTATTAGGATATATTTGAAGCAATCATCACTATAGTCATAAGAATTAATACTTAGGAGAGTTAGTTAATTATCTAATAGGTGAACCCAAATCCCTAGTCTTCTCTCAATTGAAAGTTTTCTTTGCATTAAATTCATAAATATTCTTTTTAATCACATTAATTCTATTTATTTGAGATTTTCCTTATCAACAATTCGATTATTAGAGATAACAGTTAATAGTGTTCTTCGTGGGATCGACCCTGGAATATTCCAGGAATTTATACTGTGATTGACTCTGTGCGCTTGCAGATTATAGCAATCACTAGGTATACACGGACCTTTGGGAGCCTCTAGCTCAAGAGTTGGAGACCAAGGTAATCCTACTTCAAACCGCAGTTACCACCTAAAACTGGTTAATATTAGGTTTGCTTGTTAGGAACCGCAAGTATGTTGTGGTTCGTTAATTTGACACACCTAGTCGTACGCTAGTTCTAGAGTTTAGTGGAGTAAACTAGCCTAGCTCGGGGACAAGTTTTGGTTGGTTTGACGGGGTGTAAAGCCTCATGGCAAGCAACCCTCAAGTTGTTAACCACACCTTCAATCTTAATTACCATACAACTTACTTTCTAAACTGCTTATTGTACTTAACCTCGTTGCCTCTAAGCTTCGAGGACGAAGCTTCTTGTTAGGGGGGAAAAAGTGTAACACCCCGTAATTTTACCCTTCAAACCCGAATTAATTATCTAATTAATTCTTAAGTTGCCCCATCATTATTTTAATGATGTCCGTTAAGTGTGATTAAAAGGATTTAATCTGGCCCAAAATCCCTTAAGTTATTGATATGGTCCATGGTGGACCGTTGACCCTTGTCAGTATTAAAGCCTTTAAGCCTATTAGAATAAAGAAGGTGGGCCCAATACTATTCAGACTTTCATTAGGAATCCTAAACCTACTTAAGAGGAACCAGGGATCAATTAGAACCCTTTTCACCCATCCCTCTCTCTCTCACTTGAAAATCCCTCCCAAAAGATAGCCAAAGAATTCCAGTCACCGAGCTTAGGAAAGATCAATTGGAAGAAGAACTTGAAGAAAGATCTTAGGAGTTGTGAGAAGTTTAATTAAGCAAAAAGGTAAATCATGTCTTACAAAACCTATTTTCCTTGCTATGTTATGATTTATTGGAATCCTTGAATGATGAATGTGTTATCTTGTAATTATGCCTTGATAGAGCTTATATTTAGGGCTCATATTGTTATCTCTTGATATTCTTGATGTTCTTGATGTTCTTGGGCGATTATATGCTTATTCTTAGGTTATGCATGTTTAGAGCTTGTGCTTAGGGTTCAATAATGTTGTTCGTTGAGTCATTTTGTGTATTCAAGTCCCTATAATTGTTGATGTGAGTTTTGGGAGGGTTTGGATTTGAATTTGGGCAAAATTGGTGACTTCTCGATGTGGGAAATTTGCCAAGAAGAGTTTTTCTAGCGGGTAGTAGGTGGGGGGACGAACCCCCACTCGACCACCCGCCGGACGGCGGGTAACGTTCCAGCGGGTAGCTGGCGGGTGGACGGCCACCCGCTGGTACGGTGCGGTGCGGTGCGGTGGTCGGTTGGTCTCCATTGGTCGATCCCACTAGTACAAAATTGCAGATAGGCAACCATTGTAAAAGACAATAGGCTACCATTCTACAATGGTCGCCTATGAGAGGCTCGCGCAAAGTCATGGACTTTACGCGACCATTTCAAAATGGTCGCGCATTGTCGGTAATACACGACCATTCTTGACCAAGAATGGTCGCGTATTGTTTTTTTATTTTTTTTATTCAAATGTAATACGCGACCATTCTTAGATAGGAATGGTCGCGTATTGTCTTTTTAAAAATAAAAAAAAATTAAAAATAATTTTAAAACTATATTATTTTGCACCATGCAATTCTCACACAACCATTATGAAATTACTACAGTATTGTAAAAAACAATAAATGAAATTACATATTTACAATTCTAAATTAAAAATAATTGAAATCTACAAAAGAAAAGAATGAAATTACAACAAATAATTGTATCAGAAATATGTCTTGCACCAGAAAGAGAGCTCCCAAACTGATCCTCCAAGAAGAACAACTTCACACCACAAATAATTGTATCAGAAATATGTCTTGCACCAGAAAGGACCTAGGCCCAATTTTAGATTCTAACAGTTATCAAAAGATGTAAAGCAAAATCCATATTTTGTACTAGAGAATTTCCAAGTTCAATATAGTGAAGTGTCTCTTGCCATCAACTTAGTTTCATTGTAAGGACAGAAGAGCAAGATGCATAAATTTCTTTATAAGCAGCAGTAGTCAATCCAAAGAAAATATGACAGCAGCACACAATTCCAGTTCAAAAATGAAGCAACTTTTCTTTCCTGTCTAACTAAGGAACTTAACTAGTGCATTGAGCATGATGTGTCCAAACACAAGGAAATGATGAGAAAGGGAATCTAAAAATCCTATTTTGTATTTCCAGTTTTTAAAATCATTTTTGTAGTTATTTTGGAAAGTTGGATTGAAAAATCTTTAAAGAAAACATGTTCATTAGTTGTAACCTTGTAATTAGAAAAACAAAAAAGGAGGCAAATATGTTCAAATTTGGATCATTTTTGTAGAAAAAGAAGAAAAGTGTACAACTCTTCCTTACTGATCAAGTACAATGCACACACACATACATGAAAAAGAATTTTAGGTTATCAAAACTAGGCATAAACACATTAAGTGGACGGTTCAATAATAACTGTTCAACCCTTGGTATTTATTTCTCAACAATTTTCTTCATACAAAAAATATCAAAGCGAGTGGTGGTGGGAGGAGGAGAGCAACAATTATGGTGAGCAGTGGGGGACAGTAGTAGCAGGATGTATTATGACTAACCTTATTACATTGGATGATGCCATAGAGGCTGTCAGGCTCATTTATTTGTGTAACTGCAGAGACTAGTATCTCAATGTGTTCTGGAAGCTGAAAGCCAAGACAAGAAAAAGGCATACTTTAAAATGCTTTGTATTAGTTATGCAGTTAGTATAGCAGTAAACCCAGTATCGATAGTTTGATTTCAGATTAGTGTTCTACAAACATTAAAAGCAGTTAAGAAACAACAAACTTGTCCATTAATAAGTCAAATCAAATGTGCATAGTACAAACTCACTATTTCAAGATGGGAGAAGTCTGGATTCCCCAAGGTAAGGCTGCTAAATCTTTCCTTGCACCAGTATTCCACATACAAAAGTGCACTAAAGTAAGCACCAGAAGTCTGAAAATAATATACAAAATAATAATTAATCCCACTCATTCTAGCAGCATAAGCCTCTACTGAAGTTAGCACACAATTTTGGGGTATGAAAGCAGGTAGATGCCTGGGTTTAAATCCCACTTGCTACCCATCATCACAATTTACATGGCTTCATCTATCCAAAAGAATTTGTCCCAGACATGAAGGAATATGTTCAAGGTGATAAATAAAATATTAAAATTTTCCCTCTCAAACACCTTGATGTGTTAAGTACAACTGAAAGGTGACACTAATAGACCGGGAGAAATACTAAAGATTAGGAAGTGAAACATTAATAGTGGAGAGTGTTAAGCTCTAGCACTCACAATTGCAAACTTGGCAACAACCAGATAGTCTATGGGAAGCCAATACACCTAACCAAGAAGAAAGAGAAAGAAGTCAAAGAACACAAGTCAGAAATATGTTAAAAGAAATAAACAGGATAACTATCGTTTCTTACATATATTAAACACCAATACATGTTGGCAATAACAAATAAATAATCTTTGAAATCTTGATGTCATCAAACAAACTAAAATAGTTGTCTGTCACAATACTGATTAACATAATAGTTAAGAAATTATGATCAACTAGATTCCACATGAAAATTTCTTTGGTGCCTATTACTACTAACAATGTGCAGCTATTGAGCAATTACTTTTTTGAACACAAAATCATAAAATTAAATGTGCAATAGCACTTGCACAAAGCATAGAACATCAGGATTGAAGATATATAGCAAAGTATATAGTAACCAACAAATTTTTTACCTTATCCCAAAGCAATGTGGAGAATGCAGATCCAGATGACGTTGTTGGCTGATCCTTTACCTTAACTATTGCAGAGCGGGATCTTGATCCATAACTTGAGGGCCTTGAGTATTGCTGAAAATATCAGGCAATACTGTTAATAATTAACAGCGAAATGTTGATAAAAATCATCCCACCAGTTGCATCATATCAACCTTCAAATTTTCCTGCTTATGTGCAGTAGAAGACGAAATTGCTCGTTCAGTTACATGGCACAACCGAAGAACATTAAGTGCTTCTAGTACAACTTGAATTGATTTAGTCAGCTTGTTGCTCCCAGTAAAAATATTTTCCTGCACCTAAATACAAACATAGAGATAATAACTATTCCTCATTCAACATAGAGAGGAAGTGATAACTAACATTCAAATTTATAGACCATATGCATGTCACGGTTTAATTAGCCAAGGTAATCAGTATTATATTAGAGCATTAGTAGTTTGCTTTTATGCAACCTATCCTACATTGGCTGGGATTACGTTATAACTAACAGAATAATTGTAAGATAATTTTTAAAAGTTAAGAACAGCAAGAAGAGAACCTTGATAGGTTGGAAATCACTTCAGGAAATAGAAGTTCTGCAACTTCAGATTTCACCAACACAATTTCTTGACATAATCTAGAGGAATATGGAAAATTTTCATGTAAAATGTAGATCATCCCGGCAAGGCATAAAAAACGAGACAATTGCTCTTTTAAAGAAGAAACCCACCTTATAATAGTATCATTGCAATATCCAATTAGAGCATGCACAAGTGGGCATATCCATGTCTCAAAAGTTTTCTCATCAGTACTCCACAAAGTAGAACTCTCCAGTGAAGTTGCTTCAGCTGCCCATGGACAAGAATATTTTGCCTAACCAATTCCTTATCACCAGGCAGATTTTTTTATTGCTCTCCTACATTCACAGTGTATAGTAGTTATAGATATATGCCTATAAATTCACAAAACAAATAGTAAGCAATGAAAGTACTACCTGGATCGTGAGGAGACCAATTCTTGGTAGTGAAGTTCTTAAAATTAATACTTGCCGAATGCCGGACTTCATTATGAGAGGACCCATCCAATATTATCTGCAGCAACCTCACAATATTATTCTAACTTTAAACATAAAACCTAAACATTTTGACAAAATAATTATACTAACTGGCAATTGGACAAGGAAAATCTTCAACTTCTTTAATAAATGGTGAATTGAGTAAATAGCTAAAATAGTTTAGATGTAAATACAATGGATTTCACATCTATACAAATTGTATAGGAAAATAATGCAACAAAAAAATCAAAATCCACCACAATTGCAATGAAAGCATTCAAAAATTGAAAATTGAACTTACTGCTCCACATTGACAATAATAATCTTTCAACTGTTCCAAAATGACATAGTATCTCTCCATGTCCCTTCCAACTGTATATCTTCTGAACATTTCGCCCAAAAAACGCGTAAGGGAGTTAGAGATGAGTATTAAGGGTTTTATGGTCTCTGAACGTATCACCCAAAGAATCAGAAAACATCGAGTTAGATTTGAGACAGAAACAAAATGAAAAACAGAGAGAAACCTCTGAGCTTTCCTCTTCTTCGGTGGAGCGGCGGTCGTGGGTGTCTGAAGCAGGGGCGGAGGCGTCAGCAGATCAGCGGTGAAGGCTTGTCGCGGTGTGGTGCGTCGTCGATAGGTCGCCGCTGCTGCTGTGCATTCTTGTTATCGGATTTCCCCGCCGATTGAGAGCTTGATGGAGCAATCGAAGAAGCACTGCCGGCGATTTTACGAGGAAGAAAGGGAGACGATTTGTGAGTGTTGAGGAAGAGGAAGAAGCACGGCTGGTGTTGGCGTTAGACTAGGGTTTGTAAGTGTTCGAAGATCTGGCGGTGAGACGATTTATGCGTGAAGGAAGCTTTTAGATCTACTGTGCGTGGGATACGATTTCTGATCTATTAAATCTAGGGTTAATATTAGGCAACCATTTATATTATAAATGGTTGTCTATTATAAAACAACTTCTATTGTAAGGCAACCATTTCTATCTATTATAAATTATTATTATTTTAATTAAATAAAAAATACAATGGGCAACCATTACAGATAACAACGGTGGCAGATTATTGATAACTTATTTACAAAATTGTCACCGCAATTTTTTAGGCTAAGATTAGGCAACCATTCTTTCAACAATGGTGGCCTATGGTCAATCTTCTATGTTCAATTTTATACTAGTGTCCCCATGCACCAATGTGTTTTCTTTGATGTTTGTAAATCTAGAGCGATGTCCTAAGCACCGTAATTAAGATTTGTGAGTCGTGATTATGCATGAGGTCTAAACTTGTATCGTGTCGATTCAAAGTATGGTTTATAGTGCCCCCTCCCCTTATGAGTCTTGTGGGTTATGTTGATGTCACCCAAAGTAAAGTTCATGATGTACCCCGTAGGTCGAATGTTTATATTGATGTAACTTGTCGTTGTGAGTCTGTTCGTATGTTGTTCCTTCCCCCTGCTTACCCTTTGTGGAAGTCATTGTTAAGTCTTGAATGTGATATTGATGTCCATGAGGATGAATTGAAGATTGGTGGCTTGATATTGTGCTGCGGTACAATTATCAATTGGGGATGCACTGCGCGTGCTTATGTTACGGTGATGCGGTACCTATGTGATTGCACTGTGTGTGCTTAGATTATCATGCTGCGGTACGATCAGGTTTATGGCACTGCGTGTGCTGAGAGATCGGTGGCATGTTGGAGGAAATGTGGGTGGGGAGCATTGCTCTGGAGGGATAAGGCTGATGATGTACAGGGTGGTCTGGAGGTACAGGTTGGAACTTATATAAGGATAGAGAGGAGTAAAGGTTGGAACTTGGTATAAGGTTGGAACATGGACGTGTCTTGTGGTCTTATTGTGATCTGTTATTGTTGTCGTGTCTTGTGGTCATGGTTTGTTATTGTGTCTCTTATTGTTGTCTTGTCTTGTGGTCATGGTTTGCATGCTTGTATCGTAATGTTGTCGTGTCGTGTCAATGTTAATGAGAGTTGTTTAGGACTATATGTATGTATTCCCAAGTCTCAAAATGGATTCTTATATATATATATATATATATATATATATATATATATATATTGTACTCAACGCGTGGGAGTGAGTTACTTAGAATTATTCGCTAACGGTTGCTACACTGCATGTTTTTTAAGTACAGATTAGTCGGCTCGTGAGCGCGCTAGACAGAGTTGTGGTTCCTAGCTTAGTTAGTAATTAGCTTTAGTTTGTTGGCCTGTGAGCCGTTTTTTATTCGAATGATACTTATGGATTATGGTTAGTGAGTTAGTAGCCTGTGCATCTAGGTTTCTCTAGCTTAGATGTGGCATAGCACCCCCAAACTATTATGTGTAGCTCCCACTCTATTTTGGGTATTAATTATAGTTTTATCGTATTACGTAAGCTTTAATTGCTTTAAAATATGCTGAAAATCGGGGTGTTACATTAAGAGATTGCAATTCTGTAATTTGTAGTAAAGAAGTTTCTAACCCAAGTAATTTTGCGTCTTCTCGTTGCGCAGGCTTTAGAGACTGGATTTTTCGATAAGGCTTAATTGACATGGGGTATTCGGGATCCAAATATACATGGACCAGAGGTGTTGATTCACGGCAAATTATGTTGTGCATCCGTATGCACCATGCATGGTGCATACGGATGCAAAAACGACGTCGTTTTATTAAAAACGCGCGTCTCCCCTTAAAAAAAAAAAATCAGGTTCGATTCCCAGCAACAACATATGAACTAAAATTCCAGAATCGATGAACTATAATTCCAGAATCGATGAACTATAATTCCATAATCTATGAACTAAAATTTCAGAATCTAATCTATGAACTAAAAATTCCAGAATGAATGAACTAAAATTCCAAAATCTATGAAATAAAATTTCAGAATCGATGAACTACAATTCCAGAATCGATGAACTATAATTCCAGAATCAATGAACTAAAATTCCATAATCTATGAACTAAAATTCCAGAATGAACAACATAATGGTGTTGCTGGGAATCGAACCTGAATTTTTTTTTAAGGAGAGACGCGAGTTTTTAATAAAACGACGTCGCTTTTGCATTCGTATGTACCATGAATGGTGCATACAGATGCACATCATAACTATCCTTGATTCACCAACCTTCAAAGGTCCGCGATTAGACCGGGCGCTGTTCAACTCGGAATGGAGGCTCAGATTCCCGAATGCTGAGGTCCTTCACCTCCCGAGGATTAGCTCGAATCACTACCCCCTGCTTGTTCGTTTGGCACCCTCAACACCTGGTAACAGTCAAAGGAAATTTAGGTACAATGCTGCGTGTTCCACACATCCTGATTTTTTAGACTTTGTTCAAAAGAGTTGGGGCTCAAATTCAAGTCTGGAGGAGTGTAAACGATTGCTAGCCCATAAGCTGGACTCATGGAATAGATCTACTTTCGGTAATATTTTCCACAAGAAAAAGAGATTGCAAGCTAGAATTCAAGGGGTACAAAGGTGCCTAGATATCGAACAAAAGCCGGAACTGATTAAACTAGACCGGAAGCTCCATCGGGAATATGAGGATGTCATACTCCAGGAAGAATTGCTGTGGTTTCAGAGATCTCGTGAGCAGATCGCCTCCGGTGACCGCAACACCAGATTTTACCACATGGCTACAATGGTCAAAAAGAGAGCTTTGGGGATTAGTAGTCTGAGAGATGCACAGGGTGTCCTGCTGTCGGATGAGGGTTCAATTATGGATCACATTAGAACTTATTTTTCTCCTCAGGGTGAACTGCTGGGTAACTTTCCGAACTTGCTAGCAGAGGAATGGCAACAGGTTAACAGACCTTTCACTGATGCGGAGATCAAACAGGCTCTATTCGACATGGCTACAAACAAAGCCCCGGGGCCGGACGACTTTAATGCGGGTTTTTTTCAAACAGTTTGGAATACGGTGGAGAAGGATGTGATAAGTTTTGCCAAGGCTTTCTTTTGCAGGGGTGATCTTCCAGCCTCATCCAACGACACTTACTTGTCCCTCATTTCGAAAGTTTCCAATCCAGACTCTGTAAAGCAAGTAAGGCCAATTAGGTTGTGTAACATCACGTATAAAATAGTTACCAAGGCCATGACATCTAGGCTACCAAGCTTGAAACTAAGTAGGCCATTGTGGAGTATTTGGCCATCCCAGAAACAAATGATATGGGAAAATACCTGGGAGTTCCCTCCTTACATGGCAGGAATAAAAAGGAGACATATTATTCTTTGATCTCAAGAATGGAGGAGAAACTTGCAGGCTGGAAAGGCAAATCCTTATCCCTTGCTGGCAGGTGCACCTTGGCCCAGGCTGTGTTAGCAGCTATTCCTCTATATTCTATGCAAACAGCAATCCTCCCGACGGGCATCATCTCCCTCATGGAAAGGCTTATAAGGGATTTCATCTGGGGCTACATACATTGGTGATAAGAGAGGAATAAACCTCGTGGCATGGGACAAGGTTACACTAACCAATGACAGAGGGGGTCTGTGCCTTAGGAGGTTGGACGCTATGAATATGGCTTTTTTAACCAAGCTGGGGTGGAGATTTCAAGCTCGGGAAGACACGTTGTGGGTCCAAGAAAGATTAAACAATGGATTAGTTAGATTGCATGAGAAGGTGGATGTGCTAGATGATGCCTAAAAGGATGAAGGAGTAGGTACCCTTTGAACTGATATTGAAACGTATGGAACAAGTTTATCAAGTGCCATTGTGCCACATTCTTTAAGGGGTACTGTTGGTCGCGTGGGGTTGGATTATAAATCTAGAAGGGGAAGGGGGGAATACACTTTTATGACTTTTTAAAATTTATTTCGAATGATATGATTAAGTCCAAGTAAACTTGAACATAGAATATTTGTTTTGAAATGGAATACGCAACAAAATTGATTTTTTGCTTGATTTTTGAATATTTAGCGCTTGAGATTTATCTCACTAGTTGTGAGTTTGAGTTCTAGTTTGCCTTTTCTCTCTTAACAATTTTTGTATTCCAGCTTTCTTCAACTTCGAATGAAGGTATTTATAGACCCCTTTGAATATGTCCATTATATTTGAGGGAACATCACTTGGCAATAGGAGGAAAATTGGAGAATGCATCACTTGGTGGAAGATGAGAGTGTTGAATGGTCAAGAACTATCTAACAACACAAGTTGTCACTACAAAAAAAAAAAAAAAAAAAAAAAAATCACATTTAGTGACAACACAAGTTATCATCAAAACTATCGATTTTGGTCACGAATAAAATTAGTGACCAGTGTTTGAAGTTGTCACATGTTGTCACTATATATATCCTCCATCACTATTGTAATGGGGGGGGGGGGGGGACTTTTGAAACGTTATCATAATTACTCAAGACTTTTGTAACAAGTTTTACTTACAATAAAAGTATTATTTGAGTGATAATAATAGGGGACACAATAAATTTACATTCTGTGACCAAACATGTTATTACAAAAACTGATCTTGTGACAACTAAAATTGTTGTAATTAATCATTTTGTTGTGATAACACTTTAGTCATAATAATTATATTGTACTTATTTGGGAGAATTGTTGTTGGCTTAAAATGGTTATTAGTGACCTAAAAGTGATAACAGATAATTACTTTGTTGTGGCAACAATCATGGTAACAAATGTTGTATTTATTTGTAACAAAAAAAAAAGGTTAACTTTGAAACATTCATTATTATTAAATAAAGTCATAACAACAATTCAATTTCTTGTAGCAATCATCTTCGTCACTAATATCTTTAAAAATAGTGACAGCATATTTGTCCAATTGTTATGCTGTGGAACTGTGTCCACCTTGCAAGGTGGACACGGTTCTATGTTCATAATTACCGAACTATATGTTCATAATTACAAAGCTATGTGGTCGTTTACTAACTTGGAGAAATGGAGGATTTTCTGAAAAATTGAAAAATTGAAGAAGTGGAAAAATGAAAATTGAAAAACTTGTTTACTAAATTCATTCTTCCAAATTTTTACTCTATCTCCATTCTCCATATTTCTTAAGGATTTTGGAGAAGAAAAAAAAAAAAAACCAATTTTTCCATTTGGAGAAATGGCAACGCGTGAACAGTGCCTCCCTTGAGGTCTAGGGATCGATTCCTACTCATGCATCCCCTTATTACTAATTAAATTATTATTATTATTATTACCATTGTTTCTTTTTCTTTCTTTTTTTTCCCCTCATCCTTATGCACACAAATTTATTATTATTATTAGGGAAAATTGCATTTTTCGTCCCTAAGTTATAAGGTAATTGTAGAATTTGTCCCTGAGTGTTGGTCATGCTCAATTTTCGTCCCTAAGTTATCATTGGTGTTGCACTTTTCGTCCCTGAGTTATAGAGTAATTGTAGAATTTGTCCCCGAGTGTTGTTTATGCTCACTTTGCGTCCCTAAGTTATCATTTGCGTTGCACTTTTCGTCCTTGAGTTATACTAAAATTGCAATTTTCGTCCCTAATCACTACTACATAAATGGTATACTACGTAACTTAATAGACGGATGTTTTTTAAATAACCACCGCCTTATATATTTTGTTATACTACGTCATTTAATAGACAACGGGTTTTTAAATAACCGCCGTATATAACTTAATTAATTTTTTTTATGTCATACACTTTAAATAGCCACTGACGGTTTTTTTACACATACACGACAGTTTTCGAAGTGTCGCGCGTGTAAGTGACTGCCGTTGTAAATATACACTTTCTACGACGGTTTTAGAAATCGTCGTGTATGTTAACTATATACGGTGGTTAAAAAACTGCCGTGTATGTCGTCAACTATATAGGTAGTTATTTAAACAACCGTCGTCTATTAAGTGACGTAGTATAAGTGTATAACACAATATATTAGACAACGGTTATTTAAAAAGTGACGTAGTATACCATTTATGTAGTAGTGATTATGGGCGAAATTTGCAATTTTAGTATAACTCAGGGACGAAAAGTGCAACGTCAATGATAACTTAGGGACGGAAAGTGAACATGACCAACACTTAGGGATGAATCCTACAATTACCTTATAACTCAGGGCCGAAAAGTGCAATGCCAATGATAACTTAGGGACAAAAAGTGAGCATGACCAACACTTAGGGACGAATTCTACAATTACCATATAACTTAGGGATGGAAAGTGCAATTTTCCCTTATTATTATTATTATTATTATTATTATTATTATTATTATTGTTGTTGTTGTTGTTGTTGTTGTTGTTGTTGTTGTTGTATAAATGCTATAAGGGATGATTGTATTTCTAAATCTAAAAACATAATAAGTGTGAATAAAAGTTATACCCTTCATTTATGTCCGTTTTTTTCGTTAAGTTTTTTTTTTTTTTATACATTATGCAATAAAAGTTGTACTATACAATATTTTGGGCAAACATACCCTTACTGTTATAACTTTCGTTACCTTTTCCACTATTGTTACTATGCACATACATCCACCATATATTTTTCTTATATTCTCCAATAATAATAATATATATTATATATTAGAATTATATGTTTTTTATTTCCTAAAATATAAATATCAAATTTATAAAAATGTTTTACATTATTATTATTATTATTATTATTATTATTATTATTATTATTATTATTATTATTATTATTATTATTATTATTATTATTATTATTATTATTATTTACAATAATTTAAATATCTAAAATCTAAATAAATTTAAAATTTTAATATAAAGGACTAATATTGGGAACATATTTTTGGGCATTCGCGCATAAAAAATACTAGTAATAAAATAAAAATTTGAGAAATTAAAAAATAGAGGAATGGAGAATTGAAAAACTGGAGAATAGAGAAATGGAAAACTGGAAGAGTAGAGAAGGAAAACTGGAAAAATGGAGAAATGAAAAACTGGAAATGGAAAAACAGATAAATGAAGTAAACGACCCCTATATATTCATACTTTTTGAACTTCATATTCATAATTATTGAACTCTGTATTCACAATTACAGAACTCTATGTTCATAATTATTGAACTATATGTTCATAATTATAAAGCTATATATTCATAATTTTTGAACTTCATATTCACAATTATTAAATCTCTATATTCATAATTACAGAACTATATGTTCATAATTATGTTCACAACTCTATGTTCATAATTATAGAACTATATGTTCATAATTTTTGAACTATATATTCATAATTATGAACAATTTTGGAACTGTGTCCACCTTGTTCCGCAACATAATTTGCCATATTTGTCACTAAAATACTGAAAATTAGTGGCAAAATTTGTGTCACTAAAATAAGTGAAAATAGTGACAATATTGTTAATCTTGATATTTTTACAAGTGACTATTACTTCATCACAAAGTTATTTTTTTTTTAAAAAAAAAAATAATAATAATACTAGCTAAATGCACACAATATAAAGTTATTTTAAAATCTTGTCTCAGTTAAAGATTTTAATTTAATCATTATTTGGAATGAAATAATTCATTCAACAAATGTTACTCAAAAAATTAAAATATAAAAAAGACATCACTGTTTAACAAATATATGTTGTAAGAAATATCACATAATCAAAATAAAAACTTTTTAAAATAAAATTTCTTGACTATTCTTCATGTGAGGAACTTGATGGAGATGCATTGCTTAGTATATTTGGAAGCACTTCAGTGCTTGCTAAGTGAGAAAAAAAATTTGTTTGATTTCACCGGCTTGTTTTTCTAAATTAAAGCAGCTTGAGTGATTTCTTTAAATTTTGTAACTTCTTCTAAATTCTTTTCACGTTTCTTTGAATCTTCTATTTTTGCTTGAAGGAGAATCTTCTCTTGAATCTTTGAAGTTATCCCTTTAATACTTAAACCACGTGCATATCTTGACTTTCTTTTTAATACAAAATCAAAATGCTCAACAAGTGATAGATCGAGAGGTGCAGCTGAAATCTTTTCTTTATTCTTCTCTCCCTGTTCTTTAATATTATTCTATTATTCTGTAATTAAGATAAATACTAATAATTGAACAAATTAATTTAAGAAGCGTTACACACCAAAAAACACTATATATATATATGGCACATAAAATAAATCTAATTACAAATAATATATAAATTATATACATACACACACTTGAAATCAAAATATATACTCCAGACCAAAAACAAAAGCAAAAATCTTTTTTTTTTTTAATGTGTGTGAGAGAGAGTGTTCGTGATTATTTGTAATTTGAATTGTTATGCATTGTAATTTACAGCCTAATTCATTATACATTGTATATATAACTATTATTTGTTAATTTAATTTTTATGGTTGTATATAGCAAGGATATATTAGAGATTTAAAAAATAAATAAATTGAAAAGTTTAAACAAATCAAAATAATTTAATTGTTATGCTTTTAGGTTAACACTGAACATGCTAATTAAATTTTTGAAGTAAAGTATTTCTATCAAATATATTCCTTAAACATTTTTTCTAGAAATTTAATTGATGGGAAAGTACCAAACGCCCTCTTAGCTTCTTGAACTGAAGCATTTTCTGAGGATGATGCTACTTAAGAGCATCCACACTAGAGCATACATAATTTGGAGTTCTTAGTACAGTGAATCTCTCAAGCCCAAAATAATAGCTGATGTGGGTAGGAGTTATTTGAAAAACAATTGCCCTGCAAAGAGTGGAAGAATGTCAATTTTTTTTTTTTTTTAAAAGGCAATGGGACACAACTGCGTCTCACTGCTCACCCAGCGAGCCTGGGCGATTGAGAGTGGCCGCCAGCTGGTGGCCACTGTTGGTACCGTTGGTAGAAAACACAAATAATAATCAAATTAAAATTGACTATTATTTTCTGGAAGGAAGGGAAGAAAAGATGAAGAAATTTGGCTAGTGTTTGGTGTTGGGTTTTTGCAAGAGTCGAGTGAGCACTCTTTCCTTAAAACCTTATTTGCCACCTCCCAAAGATGCTAGGAGCGTTGTGGCCTAGGCTTCCCAGGATAAAACTTGCTAATGATTCAATGTTTGAGCACTCAAACAAGGAATCCGGCGAGCAAGACGTGGTTATGAACACCGTAGGCAAAGAAAGGGAGTAGAAGCAGAATTTTGAGGCTGGAAAACAATGTTTCGTGTACAGTGATAGTGCTGTAGTGTTCTAAAAATCTGCTTCTCACTACCTCTCTTATATAGGGGTGAAGGAGCCAATAGCTTTTAATGAGGCACTTTAAGGCACCCCCCACTACACCTTGTAACAGCAACATTTACCATGGGTTTCAATTCAAAAATAAAGATTGGAATTAATTCAAGAATTAATTCCGTAACAGTAAGAATTGAACCCAACGGTCACAGAAAGCAGTACAGGTTCGTGTAGGCCGAAACTTCCAGTTTCGACCATCAGGCCGAAACTGGAAGTTTCGGCCTTGGTGCCTTGTCTCGTCTCGGCCTCCTTTGGCCGAGACCGAGACCACAGTTTCGGCCCATGGCCGAAACTTGGATGGCAGTTTGGCCGAAACTGCTCTAGTTTCGGCCAACCAAGTGGCATTGTGTTGGAAAATTATTCCGGAGTTTGGCATAACTTAGCCCGCAAGGCCAGCCAATTTGCGGACGACATTCGTGCCCGCAGGTGCCGGCGCACACGAGTTCGGGCTTGTGTCAAGCCTTTTTCAATCTCTGCTAGTTGGAATTTGATTTGCACCCACACCCCCCCCCCGCGCGAGAGAGCCTCTATGCTATACAATTCTACAAGCTTCAAAAGAGCTCTTGTATATAAGGGGGGAAAATCTTCATTCCAAAGCAATGTGGGACAAAAGCTCACTTTTTCCCTTCATTTTCCAACTCAAATGGGTCTACTTTGAGAATCAATATCTCATTCACCCATTATCCGTTTTGAGCGTACAATATATCGATCTCTTCGTCTCACTACGAAGAATCCGAATCCACTTTAACCCGACCCAAATCGGAAGTGGACCCCACTGATAATTGTACCACAAAATAGCCACTTAACATGCCATTTTATACCATTTTAAGCTATTTTTTCCAACAGCCACTCTCAATTTAATTAAATTCTGGTCGTTGCTCCAAAATTATATCAGTTGCCAGCAACGACCACATTTCCGGCCGTTGCTGGCAATGGTTATTTTAAAAAAATTATATATGTATCTACTTGTCTTCACAATTTGTAACTTAATTTTTAATTTTAAAATGTTGTAATTTAAATGTTAGTGTAGTATGTGTTATTTGTACTCAATTTGGGTTCGTTAATGTAGTATGCGGTAATTTAATATGTAATATGTATTACTATTAATTAACATGTGGTAATTTAGTATTTGTTGTAATTCGGCCTATCAACTTGTTAGTTCTCGCGTGATAGTTGTACGGTAACGCATCGATTGTATGTATGAAGAATATTGCAATATGGAATGGAAGAGTAGAGAGAAAAATATAACACAAGAATGTAGAACTCAAGAACACAAGTTCTTTCTTTCATTATGCCTTGAACATGTATATATATACATCCATATAACCCTTCATTTTCTATAACATAAATAATGGCATAAATATAAGGCAAATGAAAGGTCTTGTGATAATGGCCATAATAATAATAATATTTATAACACTCCCCCTTGGCCGTTATCAAACTATACTCATGCCTCGTTAAAAACCTCGCTAGGAAAACCCAGTGGAAAAAACCTAGACGAGGAAAAGAGTACACGAAGTATGTCAAACAATGTGTTGCACCGATTGCCTCATTAAAAACCTTAGCCTAAGAAAACCCAGTGGGAAAAAAACTTAGCTAAGGAAAAGAGTACGACCATAAGCCTTCCGGGCATAATCTTCAAGATTCTAAGGGTCTTCAGGACTATCCACTCAAGTACACCAACATCGATTGCCTCATTAAAAACCTTAGCCTAAGAAAACCCCGTGGGGAAAAACTTAGCTAAGGAAAAAAGAGTACAACCATATGCTTTTGTAGCATAATATTTAGGATTTCAAAAGACCTTCTAGATTGTCCATTCCAGTGTAGCTAGGGGTTGTCGCTCCCCCTGAAGATAACAATCTTCTAAGCCTATGCATCCCAATTTTAGGCAGAGACTTAGTGAACATATCTGCAAGATTGTTCACTGGGGTAAACTTTTTCAAAAATAATTTTACCACTCTTCTAGAGTTCATGTGTGTAGAAGGACTTAGGTGCAATATGTTTTGTAAGGTTCCCCTTAACTAAACTATTACTTGCTTGTGCAACACAATCTTATTTGTCCTCATATGGGACATTGAGGGTAAAAATATAACATAACTAGTTTTGGACTTAGCATCATAAGGATCAAATAAAAGAACCAGTGCCCAAGTTGCCCATCAAAACCACATATGGGTTTCTCACATAAACGTCAAAAACTTTGTACCTCGAAGGTGCTGGAGGATATGTTAAATATCATTTACAATTTTCATTGTAGGGGGAACACTAAATGTTGTTAGAAATTTCATCGCAAATTCAATATCAGGCCTAATGCGATTATGGAACTTCTAGTTCAATAATAGTGCTCCAATAGCAATGAAGTAATGGACTTCCAGTCCCTAAATATCCTCATTATAATCTTCGAGTCTAAATGGTCATTTATCTACTTCAAGAGATTATTGGACAACCGTTTATGTGATAAGTAAATAATACTTGTCTATATAAAACATATTCATGACATTTTTCAAGTAGGCTAACTGGTGTATAAAACTTCTTCAAGGAGAAACTCGATCTTCAGGTCGAGACAATACTTGGATTTCCAAGTCTTTTATTTCAAAAACTCCGTCTTTCGGCATGAGTTGATATCACCAAGCTCTCTATGTGTTCAATGATATTTAAACCATCAATATCGACTATGATAATAAACAAATAACTCCATTAGCAATTCTTTAACGAACACATAATGGTACATATTTGCATATTCCTTCTTCGGGAGGAAAAATACACAGTCAACTCAATCATTCAATATGCATTCCTTCTTCAGGAGGAAAAACACTCAGTCAATAATATTCAATTCTTACAAAGACTTTTGCAATTTAATGATACACGTTGCGATTTTCACTTTCCACATTCCAAAAGTGTTGAATCCATCGGGGATTTACAAATAAATATTAGCGTCTAATGACCAGGAAATTACAGTCATGACGTTCATCAACTGCATATCTAAATTCATAATTCACTGCCAATAATGTTAATTTGCGGAACGTAATGCCATATGTTGTGGGAGAGAATATTTGATCAAAATTAATTCAGGGTCTCTGCGTAAACCCTTAAGCTACTAGTCTCGCTTTATATTATACCACCATATTGTTTGTATTTCTCTTTCATACAAACACTCATTTGTAACCTACAGGGTTAACATTAAATGGTGTACGTGTTATAAAGAGAATACAGTTTTAGCGAGCTGAGCTGTACATGCCTTAATTGCTCCGTTATACATAAAAAAATACCAAGGCACAACTGGTGCCTAGCTCTTGATCCAGATTCTCATATAACGAGAACAATTTGTAAAGGCAATTCTGTTGTCGACAACTATAACATTTTTCATAAATCTTTCCCGTATATATAAAATAATGGCAATTTCTAATTCAACCAGACTCTAGACATTTCCCAAAGATATTTTTATCTGGTCGTTCCGCATCCCCAGTATTATGATTTTGGGTGCACTTAAAATTTTACTGGGGTTTTCGCCTTCTGAACGAATGTTTTCAGGACATACTTCTTTAAGCGATTTCAAGAGTGACACTATTTTCTACTAGATTTAGCTTTCCGCGGATTATACCAACATGTCTCCACGCTTCTGGCGTCAAGGAGCATTGGTAGATACATATGGTCCAAGTTGGGGAAAATATGTAGGACCTAGTCACTCTTTTTATGATCAATATATATATTGGCAGATTAATTATCTTCTGAACTTCTAGTTCAGTTTACTTCTTCTGAACTTCTAGTTCAGTCTACCTAGTACATGGATTTAAATATTGAAGATCAATCATTCATAGAGTTTCTCGGCATTCTATAAAATTTGAGATCTTATCTCCCCCTAATGCCGTGAAATGATCTTCATAAAGTGTGCAATCAGCGTACCTAATTATATATTGATCCCGTATCATGGGCTCTAAGAATTTAAATAACAGACGGAGGTTTATAATCAACATATACATGCCCACAAAGGTACGCTATGGTGGTGATATAGGAAAAAGACTGCACACTGTGAATAAAACGCAGATGGGAAATGTTTGGTTTTATACCACATACTAGGTTCTAGGGGAATAATTATGATATGCAGTATGTGAGATTGTGATAACCACAATAGCATATAAAACGGATGTCCCCAACAAGAAAATATATAATCAGATATGAAAGCATACATATCAAATGATATTATAAAGGTACACAACAATCATAGGGAAGTTGTGAAGCTTGTCAAATAAAATAGATCTTCAAGATCTCCCAAAAATCCTTATCCTCAACTTTACATTAGTTCACTCACTGGTTTGGAAATTGCTTTGTGCAAATTCACATGATATAATTCACTCCCCCATTTGCTTCGGGCAAACTAATATGAAATGATTTATTCCTTCGTTTGCTTCGGACAAACTGATATGATATCATTTTCTTCTATCTTTCAAATTAATAACATATAAATCAATCATATCATGTAAGGCATAAGTCAAGGATCATTCTTATAAAGGAGTATACCACTCCTTAAACAACACAGAATTGCACTAAGCCATAATCAGAGAGGGATTCGTCATGTTGACATCTTAAATTTAGTCAAAAGATGATTATCATAATTTGTTGATAATAGCAATCCTTCCGGGATTGATATAGGATTTATGGAACAAATAATAATTCAATTTTGAATTAGCAACCGGTCAATTGCATACGAGAGTCATGTTGCATGCATGAGAACAAAATTGAGTAAATAAGCATGCAAATTAAGAGAAGTAACTCTTAGAAGTAAACTTCTCAAATAGTAAATTTCGGATAGTTAATCCAAGTAGTAAAATCATCAAAGCAAAATAACTTTGCCCTCATAATAATTTGCGTCCAAAAATAACTTAACTTTTCGAATATTGCGGTCATGAATTTACTTTTCGGATGCTTCACGCATAAACTAACTTCTCAGATGCTTCAAGCATAAGCTAACTTCTCGGATGCTTCAAGAATGAGCTAACTACTCGGATACTTCATGCTTCAGGCATAAACTACCTTTTTTTTGGCAATGAATATATTTTCATGCATTGTTCAAAAACATTATCATGACACCAATCATTTCTTCATCAATACCTTATCATTTCATTATCACAATTTATCGCAATATTTGTGTAACACCCCGTGTTACGACCCCTAAAACCAATTAAATCATTTAATCAATTACCCAAAAGAAAAAATTAAATCACCATAATTAATTAGGAAAGGCCCACCATAGTCCACGGGCCCTTATCCCTAAACCCAATCCTTAGTCCCAAAAGAAATAGAATTAGCAAGCCTATAATATTAGTTCCTAACTAGGACTCCTAAATATATAAATAGGGGACTTAAGAGGCACCTAGAATGCCCCACCACAATAAACGTTCCACCACCCCAAAGAGCTCCAAGAATCCCCTTAGAAGAAATCAAGAAAGCAAGAAAGCTTAAAGAAAGACCCTTCATAGCCAAGGAATTAGTTAAGGCTAAGAGGTAACCCATGTCTCAACAAAACCTATTTTAATAGCTATGATTTCCCCCGTAGGATTTCCCCATATTATTGTGTATTGATGATTTGTATTATTATTATTGATGATTAATGGGATAATTCCATGGGTGATCTTGATGACGAAAGGTTCTTGGTAATTATGGTGTTCTTGATGATTATATGACGTTCTTGACGATTATATGATGTTCTTGATGATTGTAGGATGTTCTTGATGTTTATGTGATATTCTTACCGAATCTTGATATTAAAAGATGAATTGTGCCCTTGTTAATTTAAAAACGGTTAGAACCCTAGGTTGTATCGTATGGTATTATTCTCGGTATATTGGGTGGGATTTCGCATGATTGGGTGTTTATTATGTTTAGAAAAGCATGATAGGTTATGTGCCGTTTGTTTCTTGATTTCGATCCGTTAATTGTCTACGTGTGTTATCAATTGCGTTTGAAAATGTCTAAGCATGGTTTCGGGTTCCATAAAGGTTCCCGGGGCGTTTTTTGTGAAAAGAGTCAGTGGGGGTAGGGGACCCGCCACCTACCTACGGCCAAAAGAGGAGCTCCGACAGCGGGTAGCCGGCGGGCGGGCAGCTGCCCACCGGGCACCCACTGCCCGGAACAGTACATACCGGCGGGCAGCCGGCGGGTGAACCCCCACCCACTGGCTACCCACTGGAAATTCCCACCCTTCGGGACCCCGGCTTCCCCGTTTGATGTTCCTCCGACCCTCGTGGTGTCCCAACGGACTCCGTCTATCGTGCCTATGTCTAGTTTGATTTTCGGGTACCGTTCGTAGGTCGTATGAGTCTTATATATTGCATGCTAGTTGAATTGGTATCCCGTTGACCTAGGTAAAAGAAGTATGAACCCTTAGGACTATTCTTAGAATGTGAAGGATCACGCATAGGTTTTGTTATACGTTTTCTCCCCCTTCCCAATGTGTTAATGTGGGTTGCATGTGCTTGCTATGTGTTATGTGTGCATGTTACCCCTATTTGGTTGAGATCAATCGGGCTATACGGGCAGTCGGGTGGGCTGAGAACCATACCGGCTGTTAACCAGGCTGGTAGAGACCGGTCAGGTATATAAATATTATATAGGACTAAGATCCACTATACGGACAGTTGAATGGGTTGAGAACCATCCCAACTGTTAACCAGGCTGGTAGAGACTGGTCAGGTATATAAATATTATATAGGACAAAGGTCCACTATACGGGCAGTTGAATGGGTTGAGAACCATCCCAACTGTTAACCAGGCTGGTAAAGACCGGTCAGGTATATAAATATTATATATAGCTGCGGCTCATCGGTCGGTTGCGACCGACCCCTCTGTGCTGTGAGACGGGGCAGGGTGCTGCGGGGCCGTGTCAGAGCTATATGCGCTGACCCTCATGTATGGGCATGCGATTGGTCCTGTGGCGCCAACAAAGTGTGCTATATGATGAGATAAGAAGGGTTGATGTTGTGACTGTTATAGGGCGCTTGCTAGTAATGCTTAGTTATGATTATTAATTGTGCTTATCTTATCTATCTTGCCTGTTGTGAACCGTATATGCTGGGTATAACTGCTGTCTGTGCTTAGCTCTATCTGTTGAGTGTATCCCTGTTTTAAAGGCTAGAGTTCGTAGGATATATCTTAATGTTCAAAAATGGTTTTCGTATATCTATATATATATATCTATATGTATTGTATTTCAACACGTTGGAGTGGGTTACCAGCATCTCTCGATGAACAGATATATTTGGCTTTCAGGCACAGACGAGTAGATCACTGGAGCGTGTTAGAAGCTTGAGGCGTAGCTTAGATAGTTTCCCTTGTCGGCTTGCATGCCATGATTTAGTATTGATACTGATTGAGGTTTTAGAATTTAGCCAGTGCACCCGAGTTCTCTAGCTCGGGTGTGGCATAGCACCCCGTACTCTTTGTATCGTAATTTGGGATTTAATGAGATTTCACCTTTATTTTATAAGCTTTAAATATCTTGAAAATCTGGGGTGTTACAGTTGGTATCAGAGCCTAAGTTGACCCTAGGACAAGACTCTTAAGACCGGACTTTAGGACAATAGGCTCGAACTCTAAGTATTTAGGAACATAGGATTCAGGAATCTTAGGACACGCGGTGAGATTGTGAAACCTACACATAATCTCCCTTACCTGGAGAAAACTTTCCCCCGTTATCACAATAAAGGGACATCATGCCCCAATTTAACGTTCTTATAAACATTGACCCAGGAAGACGACAACATGGCACCCAACAGAAGACAATCAAGGACTCTAGAACCCGCCGCGCACGACCCCCTAACCCAAACGCTACAACAACCAACACAAGTCGCCCAAGCACTAAGCGACGTGGCTCTCCGCAATGACAGGCCACCACCACCTCCGTCAAACGCAAACGCAGACTTCGCCCGACAAGTCTCTAACCATCGACCACCCACGTTCTCAGGAGAAGAGGATCCCGTAATCCTGGAGGAATGGATCCGAACCCTTGACAAAATTCTCGGGTTAGTGGAATGCCCAGAAGAACGCCGCGTGGAGATAGCCTCGTTCTACTTCGGACACGAGGCCGATCTCTGGTGGATCCACGAGGGTCCCACTTACCAACAAGAACCGGGGTTCAACTGGGAACAACTCAAAACGCGACTACGAGAGCGATTCTATCTAACACACGTGAGGGCATCCATGTACGAAGAGTTTCTCCACCTGAAACAAGGGGCAGCTACCGTTATGGAATACCACAAACGATTCCTTGAACTTGCACGCTTCGCACCAGAACTAGTCCCCACCGAGGTGACCAAAATAGAAAGATTCATATCGGGCCTCAACTTTGAAGCCCGAAAGGCACTAGTGGTAAGCAGACCTCGGACTCTCAACGAGGCCTACTCCAGTGCCGCAAATCTCTACCGAATCCAACTACTCCAACGCGGGGTCCAAGAGCAAATACGAAAGAGGAACCCCGGAGGAGGGGCACCACCAGTAAAGAGAGCAAGAAACGACACCAATACAAGACCGAGTAACCTGACCAACCAAAGGCCACCCCTGGGGAACAACGACAGGAGCTTTCCTTGTCCAAAATGCAACAAGAACCATAGAGGCAAAGATTGCATGGGCAATCCCTTGCGATGCTTCAACTGCGGAGAAGAAGGACACAAGGCCTTCCATTGCGCCCAACCCCAGAAACCACGCACTACCACCATAGGACAACATGGGGGCACCACTCATCAAGGAAACTACGGCGCTCCGGGAAAAGTATTCGTCATGAGCTGCACTCAAGCCGACCTCGGGAACGAGAACAACCTCGAGGAAGGAAACCCAACCCCAGAAGACGAGGACCACGCAGACCCCGTGGGAGAAAACCAAGAAGACGAATTCTGTCTAGGTTAGGTTGGCAATTTCTTGTAATCACCTTCGTGGTAGAACTACTTATTTAGCTTAATTACTTCGGAGATAGTATAAATAAAAGATCGGTTCAAAATTCGGTCTTATTTACGGGGAGGGGTAGAACTAGAACTATACAAACTAGCCAAGTCTCACCACTAGAAGACAAAAGAAGGAAAAAAACAAGGACCCCATCATCATAGGGCCTAGTGTTACCAATGAGAATTGAACTCTTGACCTTCCACTTAAATGACCAAGACTCTAACCACTAACCCATGAGTGTTTCTTGAAACCTCAAGGGAACACTCCCTTGTTAAAGCCCATACAAATCCCTAAAACCCACAAAATCCCCAAATCAAAAACCCTTCTTCTTCTTCCCTTTCTCCTTCTTCTTCTCCACTCCCTTCCCTACTCACCCTCACGCCCCTTGCCGCACCCCACCGGAGAAACCCCCCAACCACTCGACGCCGCCACCAACCTAACGCCGTCGCCGGCCAACCACTTCCCGCCGGTCCCACGCCGCCACACCAGCACCCCGCCACCTTCGCCCGGCGAACGCCCAGCCCGCCGCCCGCTGCCACGCATCACCCAACACCCGTCACCGCCCCTCGCCGAGCCACCTCCTCCCCTCGCCAAGCCGCCGTTGGAGCACAGCTCACCGCCGCCCACCTTGCCCGCACGGAAAAACGCGCCGCCGGAGCCTCGCCGGAAAAGTCACACCACCGGAGCACTCGCCGGAAAATGCCACTTGAAAGAAAAAGAAAATGCTGAAAAAGCCCATCGGAACCCGCACCCCGGAGTGGAGCAACGCCGATTACACCGTAATCGGAGGTAAAGCCCTTGAACCCGACCAATTTTCTCCGGAATTGGTTGATATGCTTAAACACCAAGGTCTCCTAGATACATATCTCACCATCAAGGGGGATACGTACCCCGAATTGGTGAAAGAATTCTATCAACATCTTATAGCCACCAAACGGGGCGACAAACTAGAAATCACCACCAAAGTCCGCGGCAAGGAAATTGTGCTTTCCGAAGGCCGACTGGCCAAGCTCTTGAAATTGACCACCACGGGTGTGTCTAACTACGACCGAAAGGGATGGATAGATACCCAAAACACGGGGTACAAGGACTATCTCGGGTACCTACTCGGGAGAGAGGACGGGTTCACTTCGGCCACGCAACCGAACCGAAAGTGGCTATCGGCGGAGCAAAAGATATTGGTCATGATTGTGACCGATAGCCTCTTGCCCACCAATAACAAGAGCAAGGACGTGGGGAGCTTAGAGTGCACCTTTGCCTATCTCCTGAAACATAAAATCAAGTTCAACCTGCCGGCACTCATGCTAAAACACATGGAGTTTTGCAAGACAAACAACCGACTTAGCCTACCCTACGGGATGATCCTAAGTTGGATCATGGAGAAAAAGGGGGTGGACCTAAGCCACACCGAGGTCAAGACAACAAAAAGGGGGTGAACGAAGAGAATTGGTCGACCAGTTAGACATCTCCAACAAGAAGCTCAAACGGACAATGCAAGATTGCGGAATTCTGGGGGGAAATGAGGACCAGGAGGAGGATGACGAACCCAACCCGTCGGTGTAACCACAATCAGGAGAGAACCCAAGGGAGCAAAACGAGGGCTCAATCAATGAACGCATACTCGCGCAGCTCAACCGGCAAAACCAAATCATGGAGGAAGGATTCTCATCCTTGATTCGTACGACACGCGCACTAGATCAGAGGGTGGCAGCAATCGAGGCCACCTTGGGCACTCGCGGGGCATCCAGCTCAGTAGCAGGAAACCGAGGTAGACCTAAAACCCTTCTGTCACAACACCACCAGAAATCCAGTCTACCCCAGCTAAGGCAAAACGTGGGTCCACATTCCTAACCGGGAGGCCAAGATATGGGATGCCTAGGGGTGAAAGAATGGATTAACACACCGGGCTTCGGGGACGAAGCCCCTTGTAAGGGGGGGGGGGGGGAGAGTGTAACACCCCGTGTTACGACCCCTAAAACCAATTAAATCATTTAATCAATTACCCAAAAGAAAGAATTAAATCACAATAATTAATTAGGAAAGGCCCACCATAGTCCATGGGCCCTTATCCCTAAACCCAATCCTTAGTCCCAAAAGATATAGAATTAGCAAGCCTATAATATTAGTTCCTAACTAGGACTTCTAAATATATAAATAAGGGACTTAAGAGGCACCTAGAACGCCCCACCACAATAAACGTTCCACCACCCCAAAGAGCTCCAAGAATCCCCTTAGAAGAAATCAAGAAAGCAAGAAAGCTTAAAGAAAGACCCTTCATAGCCAAGGAATTAGTTAAGGCTAAGAGGTAACCCATGTCTCAACAAAACCTATTTTCATAGCTATGATTTCCCCCGTAGGATTTCCCCATATTATTGTGTATTGATGATTTGTATTATTATTATTGATGATTAATGGGATAATTCCATGGGTGATCTTGATGACGAAAGGTTCTTGGTAATTTATGGTGTTCTTGATGATTATATGACGTTCTTGACGATTATATGATGTTCTTGATGATTGTAGGATGTTCTTGATGTTTATGTGATATTCTTACCGAATCTTGATATTAAAAGATGAATTGTGCCCTTGTTAATTTAAAAACGGTTAGAACCCTAGGTGTAAAACCCCGTGTTACGACCCCTAAAACCAATTAATTAATTAACCCATAGCCCAAGAAAAAGAATAAATTATAATAATTAATTAGGGAAAAAGGCCCACCATAGTCCATGGGTCCTTATCCCTAAACCCAATCCTTAGTTCCAAAAGGAATAGAATTAGCAAGCCTATAATATTAGTTCCTAATCAGGACTCCTAAATATATAAATAGGGGACTTAAGAGGCACCTAGAACCCCCCCCCCCACCACAATAAACGACTCACCACCCCAAAAGAGCTCCAAGAATTCCCTTAGAAGAAACCAAGAAAGCAAGAAAGCTTAAAGAAAGACCCTTCATAGCCAAGGAAATAATTAAGGCTAAGAGGTAACCCATGTCTCAACAAAACCTATTTTCATAGCTATGATTTCCCCCGTAGGATTTCCCCATATTATTGTGTATTGATGATTTGTAATATTATTATTGATGATTGATGGGATAATTCCATGGGAGATCTTGATATTGGGAGATTCTTGATAATTATGGTTTTCTTGATGATTATGTGGAGTTCTTGATGTTTATATGTCGATCTTGATAATTGTATGGCATTCTTGATGCTTATGTGATATTCTTACCGAATCTTCTAATTAGAAGACGAATCGTATTCTTGTTGGTATAAAAGTGATTAGAACCCTAGGTTGTATCGTATGATATTATTCTTGGTGTATCGGTTGGGGAAATCGCATGTTTGGGTGTCGATTATGTTTAGAAAAGCATGATAGGTTATGTGCCGTACGTTTCTCGTATTTGATCCATTAATTGTCTACGTGTTGATCGTTAATTGCGTTGTAAAGTGTCTAAGCATGGTTTCGGGTTCCACAATGGTTCTCGGGGCGTTTTGTGTATAAAGAGTCAGTGGGGGGTAGGGGACCCGCCACCTACCCGCGGCCAGAAGGGACGTCTCCGGCAGCGGGCAGCTGCCCGCCGGCGACCCGCTGCCCGGAATAGTGCTTACCGGCGGGCTGCCGGCGGGTGGCCCCCCACCCACCGGCTACCCGCTGGAAATCTCCCCCATTCGGGACCCCGGCTTCCCCGATTGATGTTTCCCCGATCCCCGTGGTGTCCCAACGGACTCCGTTCATCGTGCCGTGTCTAGTTTGATGTTTCGGGTACCGTTCGTAGGTTTATGAGTCTTTTATATTGCATGCTAGTTGAATTGGTATCCCGTTGACCTAGGTGGAAGAAGTATGAACCCCTTAGGACCATTCTTAGTATGTGAAGGATCGCGCATAGGTTTTGTTATACGCTTTCTCCCCTTCCCAATGTGTTAATGTGGGTTGCATGTGTTTGCTATGTGTTATGTGTGCATGATACCCCAATTCGGTTGCGATCGGATTGGTTATTCCTGAGCTGCGTTTCAGAAGCTGGCTGCGGTCAGATTTACACTCTTGGGCTGCGGTCCACCGTTTGGTTGCGATCAAACGTTTCTACATGAGCTGCGGTTCATATTTCCTGGCTGCGGTCAGATGACATACTCTTGGGCTGCGGTCCACTGTTTGGTTGCGATCAAACTATGATGAGTTGCGGTTCATCGGTCGGTTGCGATCGACCCCTCCGTGTTGCGATACGGGGCAGGGTGCTGCGGGGCCGTGTCAGAGCTAAATGCGCTGACCCTCATGTATGGGCATGCGATTGGTCCTGTGGCGCCAACAAAGTGTGCTATGTGATGAGATATGGATGAGTTATGAGTATCTTGGGGGATGTGACTATGGGATTTATGCTGGGGATTGTTTATGTTGGGTTATGTTTATTTATTGTGCTCAGCTTTATCTGTCTTGCCTGTTGTGGATTGTATTCGCTTGTTATAACTGTTGCTTGTGTCTAGCCTTATCTGTCGAGTCATTCCCGGTTTTAAAAGCTAGAGTTCGTAGAATATATCTTCATGCTCAAAATGGTTTTCGTATATCAATATATATATCTCTATATGTATTGTATTTCAACGCGTTGGAGTGGGTTACCAGCATCTCTCGCTGAACAGATATATTTGGTTTTCAGGCACAGAGGATTAGAGCACCGGAGCGCGCTAGACTGGAGCGTAGAAGTGGAGTAGTTTCCCTTTCGGCCTGCGTGCCATATTATGCATTTATATTTCGGAGGATATTAGTTAGATAGCCTGTGCACCTGGGTTCTCTAGCCCAGGTGTGGCATATCACCCCGTACGCTTATGTTATACTTTGGGATTTAGTGAGATGTTATCCTTATTATATAAGTTTTAAATGTTCTTGAAAATCTGGGGTGTTACAGTTGGTATCAGAGCCTAAGTTTGGCCCTAGGGTAAGACTCTTAAAACCGGACTTTAGGACATTAGGCTTGAACTCTAGGTATTTAGGAACATAGGACGCGGGAATTTTAGGACGCGCGGTGAGATTGTGAAACCTACACATAAACCCCCTCACTTCATCCCTTCCTTGTCTAAAGAAAACCTTCCTCCGCTTATCACGTCAAAGAAAGACGCCAAGCTCTAATTTAATGTTCTTATAAAACATTGACTCAGAAAAACGACAGCATGGCACCCAACAGAAGACAATCTAGGACTCCGGAACCCACCACACACGACCCCCTGACCCAAACACTGCAACAACTAACGCAAGTCACCCAGGCACTAAGCGACGTAGCTCTTCGCAACAACAGGCCCCCGCCTCCTCCATCAAACGCGAACTCAGACGTCGCCCGACAAGTTTCAAACCATCCACCGCCCACATTCTCAGGAGAAGAGGACCCCGTGATCCTGGAGGAATGGATCCGGACCCTCGACAAGATACTCGGGTTAGTGGAATGCCCAGAAGAACGTCGCGTAGAGATAGCCTCGTTCTACTTCGGACACGAGGCCGACCTTTGGTGGATCCACGAGGGTCCCGCTTACCAACAAGAACCAGGGTTCAACTGGGAAAACCTCAAAACACGACTACGAGAACGATTCTACCCAACACACGTGAAAGCATCCATGTATGAAGAGTTCCTCCATCTGAAACAAGGGACAGCCACCGTCATGGAATACCACAAGCGATTCCTCGAACTGGCGCGCTTCGCACCAGAGCTAGTCCCCACCGAAGTAACTAAGATAGAAAGATTCGTCTCGGGCCTCAACTTCGAAGCCCGAAAAGCACTAGTGGTAAGCCGACCTCGGACTCTCAACGAGGCTTACTCCAGTGCCGCCCATCTCTATCGAATCCAACTACTCCAGCGCGGGGTTCAGGAACAGATACGAAAAAGGAATACCGGAGGGGGAGCACTACCAGTAAAAAGGACAAGGAGCGACACCAACACAAGACCAAGCAACCTGACCAACCAAAGACCGTCCCTAGGGAACAATGAAGTAAACCCAAGGAGCTTCCCTTGCCCAAAATGCAACAAAAGCCATAGAGGGAAAGATTGCATGGGCAATCCCTGGCGATGCTTCAACTGCGGAGAAGAAGGGCACAAGGCCTTCCAGTGCGTTCAACCCCAAAGGCCACGCCCCACCACCACAGGTCAACACGGAGGCACCACCCACCAAGGAAACTACGGCGCTCCCGGGAAAATATTCGTCATGAGCCGCACTCAAGCCGACCTCGGGAACGAGAGCAACCTCGAGGAGGGAAGCCTAACCCCAGAAAACGAGGATCACACAAACCCCGCAAGAGAAAATCAAGAAGACGAATTCCGTCTAGGATAAACCGGCAATTCCTTGTAATCACCTTCATAGTAAAAACTACTTATTTAGCGACTACTTCGGAATTTTATAAATAAAAGATTCGATTAAAATTCGATCCTGCTTATAAAGGCGAAACCGCAAACTATATAACAACCCAAACCTTCCCCCACTAAAGGACAAAAGAAGGAAAAAGAAAAGGACTACACCATCAAGAAATGCCTAATGCTACCAATGGGGATTGAACTCTAGACCTCCCACTTATAAGAAAAAGTTCTTAACCACTAGGCCATGAGTGCTTCTTGAAACCTCAAGGGAACACTCCCTTGATAAACCCCTCCAAATCCCTAAAACCCACAAAACCCCCAAATCAAAAACCCTTCTTCTTCTTTCTCTCCTTCTTCTTCCCCACTTCCTCCCCTTCCCTCTATCACGCACCTCACCACCCCCCTACTCGGAAAAACCACCAGCCACCCGCGACACCACCAGCCGAACACCGTCGCCGTCCGATCACCTCTCGCCAGCCTAGCGCCGCCGCGCCACCACCCAGCTGCTCCGCCGGAAGATCACCCGCAACGCCAAAGACGTCGCCCACCATCCACCCGAACTCCGCCCGCTGCCATTGCCGCCCACGCCACCGAAGACCTCTACCGCCTCGCCGAGCAGCCGTCGAGCTCCGCCCCACCGTCGCCACCTCGCAGCAGCTCAGGTCACCGCCGGAAAAGAGACCCGCCGGAAAATTCCGCCAAAGACCCGCTGGAAAACTCGTCGGAAAAGCGCCGCCTATCGCCATGCCGAAGAAACCCCTCGGAATCCGCACCCCGGAGTGGAGCAATGCCGATTACACCGTAATCGGAGGTAAAGCACTTGAACCCGACCAATTCTCTCCGGAATTGGTTGATATGCTTAAACATCAAGGGCTCTTAGATACTTACCTCGCCATCAAAGGGGATACATACCCCGACTTGGTGAGAGAATTCTACCAACACCTTGTGGCCACCAAACGGGGTGACAAAATAGAAATCACCACTAAGGTCCGTGGCAAGGAAATTGTGCTTTCCGAAGGCCGTTTGGCCAAGCTCTTGAAATTGACCACCACGGGTGTGTCCAACTATGACCGGAAGGGGAGGATTGATACCCAAACCACGGGGTACAAGGACTACCTCGGGTACCTACTCGGGAAAGAGGAAGGATTCACCTCGGCCACACGACCGAATAGAAAGTGGCTATCGGCGGAACAAAAGATATTGGTTATGATTGTAACCGATAGCCTCCTGCCCACGAACAATAAAAGCAAGGACGTGGGGAGTTTAGAGTGCACCTTTGCCTACTTCTTCAAACACAAAATCAAGTTCAACCTGCCGGCCCTCATGCTAAAACACATGGAGTTTTGCAAATCAAGCAACCGGCTTAGCCTACCCTACGGGATGATCCTAAGTTGGATCATGGAGAAAAAAGGGGTGGACCTAAGCCACACCGAGGTCAAGACCGCAAATGGCATGGTCTTTAACGCCCAGAACCTACGCCGCAATGATATATACTACACCGAGGGAGGACATTACCTCACCCTCGAAGAAATTTGCCAAAAACCCGAGGATGAACGAAGAGAATTGGTCGACCAATTGGACATTTCCAACAAGAAGCTCAAATGAGCAATGCAAGATTGCGGAATCCTGGAGGGAAATGAGGACCAGGAGGAGGATGATGAACCCAACCCGTCGGTACAACCACGATCAGGAGGGAACCCAAGGGAGCAAAACGAGGGTTCAATCAATGAACGCATACTCGCACAGCTCAACCGGCAAAACCAAATCATGGAGGAAGGGTTCTCATCATTGATCCGTACGACACGCGCACTAGATCAGAGGGTGGCAGCAATCGAGGCCACCTTGGGCACTCGCGGGACGTCCAGCTCAGGAGCAGGAGACCGAGGTAGACCCAAAACCTTTCTATCACAACACCACCAGAAATCCAGTTTACCCCAGCTAAGGCAAAACGTAGGGCCACATTCCTAACCGGGAGGCCAAGATGCGGAATGCCTAAGGGGTGAAAGAATGGATTAACGCACCGGGCTTCGGGGACGAAGCCCCTCGTAAGGGGGGGAGAGTGTAACACCCCGTGTTACGACCCCTAAAACCAATTAATTAATTAACCCATAGCCCAAGAGAAAGAATAAATTATAATAATTAATTAGGGAAAAAGGCCCACCATAGTCCATGGGTCCTTATCCCTAAACCCAATCCTTAGTTCCAAAAGGAATAGAATTAGCAAGCCCATAATATTAGTTCCTAATCAGGACTCCTAAATATATAAACAGGGGACTTAAGAGGCACCTAGAACCCCCCCCCCCCCACCACAATAAACGACTCACCACCCCAAAAGAGCTCCAAGAATTCCCTTAGAAGAAATCAAGAAAGCAAGAAAGCTTAAAGAAAGACCCTTCATAGCCAAGGAATTAATTAAGGCTAAGAGGTAACCCATGTCTCAACAAAACCTATTTTCATAGCTATGATTTCCCCCGTAGGATTTCCCCATATTATTGTGTATTGATGATTTGTAATATTATTATTGATGATTGATGGGATAATTCCATGGGTGATCTTGATATTGGGAGATTCTTGACAATTATGGTGTTCTTGATGATTATGTGGAGTTCTTGATGTTTATATGTCGTTCTTGATAATTGTATGGCATTCTTGATGCTTATGTGATATTCTTACCGAATCTTATAATTAGAAGACGAATCGTATTCTTGTTGGTATAAAAGTGATTAGAACCCTAGGTTGTATCGTATGATATTATTCTTGGTGTATCGGGTGGGGAAATCGCATGTTTGGGTGTCGATTATGTTTAGAAAAGCATGGTAGGTTATGTGCCGTACGTTTCTCGTATTTGATCCGTTAATTGTCTACGTGTTGATCGTTAATTGCGTTGTAAAGTGTCTAAGCATGGTTTCGGGTTCCACAATGGTTCTCGGGACGTTTTGTGTATAAAGAGTCAGTGGGGGGGTAGGGGACCCGCCACCTACCCGCGGCCAGAAGGGACGTCTCCGGCAGCGGGCAGCCGGCGGGCGGGCAGCTGCCCGCCGGCGACCCGCTGCCCGGAATAGTGCTTACCGGCGGGTGGCCCCCCACCCACCGGCTACCCGCTGGAAATCTCCCCCATTCGGGACCCCGGCTTCCCCGTTTGATGTTTCCCCGATCCCCGTGGTGTCCCAACGGACTCCGTTTATCGTGCCGTGTCTAGTTTGATGTTTCGGGTACCGTTCGTAGGTTTATGAGTCTTTTATATTGCATGCTATTTGAATTGGTATCCCGTTGACCTAGGTGGAAGAAGTATAAACCCCTTAGGACCATTCTTAGTATGTGAAGGATCACGCATACGTTTTGTTATACGCTTTCTCCCCTTCCCAATGTGTTAATGTGGGTTGCATGTGCTTGCTATGTGTTATGTGTGCACGATACCCCAATTCGGTTGCGATCGGATTGGTTATTCCTGAGTTGCGGTTCAGAAGCTGGCTGCGGTCAGATTTACACTCTTGGGCTGCGGTCCACCGTTTGGTTGTGAACAAACGTTTCTACATGAGCTGCGGTTCATATTTCCTGGCTGCGGTCAGATGACATACTCTTGGGCTGCGGTCCACTATTTGGTTGCGATCAAACTATGATGAGCTGCGGTTCATCGGTCGGTTGCGATCGACCCCTCCGTGTTGCGATACGGGGTAGGGTGCTGCGGGGCCGTGTCAGAGCTATATGCGCTGACCCTCATGTATGGGCATGCGATTGGTCCTGTGGCGCCAACAAAGTGTGCTATGTGATGAGATAAGAAGGGTTGATGTTGTGACTGTTATAGGGCTCTTGCTAGTAATGCTTAGTTATGATTATTAATTGTGCTTATCTTATCTATCTTGCCTGTTGTGAACCGTATATGCTGGGTATAACTGTTGACTATGCTTAGCTCTATCTGTTGAGTCTATCCCTGTTTTAAAGGCTAGAGTTCGTAGGATATATCTTCATGTTCAAAATGGTTTTCGTATATCTATATATATATATATATATATATATCTATATGTATTGTATTTCAACACGTTGGAGTGGGTTACCAGCATCTCTCGCTGAACAGATATATTTGGCTTTCAGGCACAGACGAGTAGATCAGTGGAGCGCGTTAGAAGCTTGAGGCGTAGCTTAGATAGTTTCCCTTGTCGGCCTGCGTGCCATGATTTAGTATTGATACTGATTGAGGTTTTAGAATTTAGCCTGTGCACTCGAGTTCTCTAGCTCGGGTGTGGCATAGCACCCCGTACTCTTTGTATCGTAATTTGGGATTTAATGAGATTTCACCTTTATTTTATAAGCTTTAAATATCTTGAAAATCTGGGGTGTTACAATTTGCTTCAGGCAAATTAGCTAGAATCATCAAGATGATGTTCATTCTTCGATGACCAAATGCTTTGGTGTGCGGCACGTAGGGATCAATGCCCTTCAGACCCACATTGTTAGCAAATCTGCTTCTGGCTAAGATTTTGCCTCGATAAGTTTGGTCGTCCTTGAATATCTTGATCACTTTATTTCTTATTCTGAGCTCGAAAGTCATACCACACTGGTTATAATCTCGACCACAACCCCTTATGAAGTTACTCAACTAGGTAACATTATGTGCTTCAGGCACCTGTGCAAAATCAACCAGACATGCATTTTGATTCTTCATCAACAACTAGTTATGTTTCTTAGCCACAAGGAGTGCTCAAATCAGCTTAGGATACTTCTCATAATTTTGTGTTGTACTACTGCTGGAGTATAAATTACTCGCATGAAAAGTTGGCAATGTCTTTTCAATTAAATATTTCTCTAAAACTTCTTGTTTAGAGTTTCACTTCTGAGACTATTTTGTGCATAGCTGAATTATAGTTAATCACTGACTTATAATCTTAAAATTAAACATGAGATTAAACTAGTCAAAATGTGTCTTGGGGAAGAACATTTGATGACTTTTGGTCGGAATAGTCCTTCAGGGACTTCCATTAATTCAAGGGGTTCTTTTTCAATCAGATACTCATTTTTAAGATGGTGGTTCAAGTGGTGACATATGAAAATGAGAGCTTGTGCCTTCTGGACATCGACGCTCTGTGACTTAGCAAAAAAAGCTTGGCTCAATTCTCTGGATGCCAAATAAATTTCAATATCTAGAACCCAACAATTGCTTCCTTCATAAGCGAGTTCAATAAATTCACATTTGACAATGGAAGACGTAATCTACAAAACATATATCATATATTCTCATATACGTTCATAATATCACATGTTTATAGAAAAATAAGGAATTTAACATCTTCTAGATGCAAAACGAATTTTCCGGGATGAAGTCAAAATATAAAATCTAAAAACAAATTGATCTTTTGAATATACACAAATTTAAAACCGAAATGGTGCAACACGAATCGGTAAGGCAAACACCAAATTGATGCAGCAAGCATCGACTCGTGTTTATAGCATCAACTCGTGCTACAAGCAACAAGGCACGAATCGGTGCGGCAAACACTGAATTGATGCAGCAAGCATCGACTCGTGTTTATAGCATCAACTCGTGCTACATGCAACGAATGGTGCTTCACTCTCCAATACACCTAATTGGTGCTCCCAAGTCATCAATTAAGCTTTAAAGTCTCACTCACTCTTAAGTTTCCACAAAATAAACTTTAACAATCTTAATTAAAAAACATTCATTAATTGCCTAATTAGGCACAAAAACGAATTGCTAATCACATGCAAATGACATACCATAAAAGCATAATAATGCACTACAACATAGGGTATATAACATACAGAGTATGCGAAATGAAAATAATATGTATACATACATTGCATCTTCATATGAAAAGCCCCATCTATTTACACAAACATATATATCACATGCTTTTCTTTCAATTTTAAGAATCAAAAATAAAATTGGAAATATATATTCAGGAATTTACACAATCATATATATACGAACCAGTATGAGCAATTCATATTTCAAATTTTAGAATCAATATGTATCATATCAATCATGCATTTCATAATCATATCAAGAGGTGTAGAATCAACATGTGCCATATAAAACATGTATTATATGAATCCTATGAACATGCTTGCCTAGTATAAAAACATGTATTATAATAGGTTCGAGCATACCGTTCACCGAGGAATATGTTGGCGATTCATGCTGATAACGTGTTGTAATTCGGCCTATCAACTTGTTAGTTCTCGCGTGATAGTTGTACAGTAACGCATCGATTGTATGTATGAAGAATATTGCAATATGGAATGGAAGAGTAGAGAGAAAAATATAACACAAGAATGTAGAACTCAAGAACACAAGTTCTTTCTTTCATTATGCCTTGAACATGTATATATATACATCCATATAACCCTTCATTTTCTATAACATAAATAATGGAATAAATATAAGGCAAATGAAAGGTCTTGTGATAATGGCCATAATAATAATAATATTTATAACAGTATTCAATTAATTGTAATTTATAAAGTAGATAAAGAAATAATTAAAATATAGTGAGTTAAAAGGTGGGTCCATAAAAAAATTGAGAAAATTTTAAAACTGACGTGGAGAAAGTTATTTGTGATTGAGTGAGATAGTGGAGAATGAGGTGAATGTTGGGATTCACAAATAACTCATAAAATAACCCCAACTGATAATGATACTCTAAGTGCTGAAATCCCAGTAGACTTGTTTACCGAGAAATGCTAAAAAAAATGACTGCTTATTGAATATGAATTGCATAGAATATTTCAATTATCTGCCGTGGAAAATGGATCTTATGATGAGGATACGATATATCTGAATGAATAATAATGAGTCTGTACAGGAGTATATATAGTAGTGAATAGTAAAGCTATTACAAGACGAATACTAATAATAATAGGTAACGAATACTAATTACTAATAATAATAGGTAACGAATACTAATGATGATAGAGTCCTAATACTCTCCCTCAAGCACAAGGTGGACTAACAACAACATTGAGCTTGTCACATAGAGTAGAGAAACGCGGACCAGGGAGAGCTTTAGTGAACACATCAGCGAGCTGATCCTTTGTGGAAATGAAGCTAACCTGCAACTCCTTCTTCGCCACTGTGTCACGAACAAAGTGGTAATCAATTTCTACATGCTTCGTACAAGCATGGAACACCGGGTTGGAACAGAGATAAGTCGCACCCAAATTATCACACCAGAGAGTGGGAGGAGCAGCCAATGACACTCCAAGCTCGTGCAACAGAGAAACCAACCAGGTGACCTCCGCAAACACATCAGCCAGAGCCTTGTATTCAGCCTCTGTAGACGAACGAGCAACCGTGCGTTGCTTCCGACAAGACCAGGAAATCAGATTGCCACCAAGAAAAACCGCAAAACCACTAGTAGACTTCCTGTCAGCTGGATCACCAGCCCAGTCCGAATCCGAAAAGGCAAGAACCGCAACAGAGGAGGAAGGACGAATAAAAAGACCGAAGTGCAGAGTTCCTTTTACATACCGCAGACCACGCTTGAGCATAGCCCAATGCTCAGTGGTTGGAGAATGGATATGCTGACAGACCCGATTCACAGCAAAAGAGAGATCCGGACGAGTAACAGTAAGATACTGTAGAGCCCCAGCAAGACTGCGATACTGCGTGGGATCCGCATAGGGAACCACAGAATCAGAAGAAGGTCGGGACATAGGAACCGGAGTAGCCAACGGTTTACAGTCCACCATACCTGCACGGCTCAAAATATCTCGCATGTATCGCTGCCGAGAAAGAAACAAACCACCATCCTTGGAGACTGTCTCAATGCCAAGAAAAAAAGACGGAGCACCCATGTCACGAATCTTAAACTCCGAGGCTAAGTCAGTAAGAAGCCAAGTAACACACAAAGCATCAGACCCCATAACAAGGATATCATCAACATAGACAAGCAAATATAAACAAATAGAGGCACGAGTATAGATGAATAAAGAAACATCAGTCTTGGAGGGTGAAAAACCAACCGACACCAAGAAAGCATGCAACCTATTGAACCACGCTCGAGGAGCCTGCTTAAGACCATAGAGTGACCTCTGTAACAAACACACATCATCCGGCCGTGACTGGTCTTCATAACCGGGCGGCTGTCTCATGTAAACTGTCTCTGCAAGATTACCATTGAGGAAGGCGTTGTGAACATCCAACTGCCGAATGACCCAACCGCGAGAAACGGCTAAAGAGAGAAGAAGCCGCACGGTGGTGGGTTTGACAATAGCACTGAAAGTCTCAAAAAAGTCTTGCCCAGCGACTTGATTGAAACCCTTTGCGACCAATCGAGCCTTGTGTCGCTCAATCGTGCCATCGGCCTTGCGCTTCGTTCTGAACACCCATTTGCACCCCACAACATTCATGCCAGGCGTACGACTAACCAGACGCCAAGTGTGATTCTGGAGCAAGGCATTAAACTCAAGATCCATGGCCTCACGCCACTCCGGATACCGAACTGCCTGAGAATAACAAGTCGGTTCAGGAACAGTCATAAGAGCCACATGCTGCGTCGGTCCTTGAGAACGGGTTGCCATGACATGAGACCGAGGCTAAACAGGCTTCGCCGTACGGCGGCCTCGCTTGGGCACAGTAGGAGCACCCGAGACCGCCCCTTCCAGAGCCGTAGCAGTCACGGTGCGAGAATCTGAACCAGCTGCGGCAGCCCCGGAATCCGCGTCCAACTCTGGATGAGGATCATGTCCAATGGGACAAACATCGGAGCCAACACCAACACCCCACGGCTCAACCGGGCGAGAGCTAGAGACCTGAGAAGGCATAGAAGAAGAAAACGGATATACGGTCTCATCAAACCGTACATGATGAAAAATGAATACCTTGTTAGTAGCAGGATCTAAACAACGATAGCCACGAAACGAAGACGGATAACCAAGAAACACACACGGGGATGACCGATACTGCAACTTGTTACGATTGTACGGGCGCAACAGAGGATAACAGAGACAGCCAAACACACGCAAGAAGGAATAAGAAGGATTAGAATGATGCAAACGATAATGAGGACTGACATTGTCTAGAACTCGAGTAGGCATTTTATTGATGAGATAGACCGCAGTCTCAAAGGCATAATCCCAATATCGCTGTGGAACCGAAGCCTGAGCCAAGAGAGCCAGACCCGTTTCCACAACGTGACGATGCCGACGCTCAACTCTACCATTCTGCTCATGGGTATAGGCACAAGATTGCCTATGATTGATACCTAAAGAGACAAAAGTACGGTGCAACCGTTTATACTCTCCCCCTAAATCAGATTGTATAGAGACAATCTTACGACCATATAAACGCTCAACTAGTGACCGAAACTACTCGAAGATAGCATACACATCAGTTTTTAATCGCATAGGATAAAACCATACATAGCGTGTGTAGTCATCAACAAACAAAACAAAATAACGAAAACCATTGACAGAAAGAATAGGCGCTGGGCCCCAAATATCAGTATAAATAAGCTCTAAAACATGCGACGTAGTAGTATTGACACGAGGCAAGGGAAACCGAGATGATTTCCCAAGCATACAAGCATGACACGACACCGAACAATTACTAAAACTAGAATCAATGGAACACAAATTCAAAATCTGCCGCAAGACACGAGGATGAGGGTGACCCAACCGACCATGCCAAACGTCAGAGGAGACACGCGAAGCCACTAACGCAGTGGTACTCGAACGAGAAACAGGCCAAGAATAGAGACCCCCCGAAGCCTGCCCTCTATACAGAACTTCCCTGGTTGAACGATCCTTCACAAAGAAACAATCAGGGTGAAATTCAAAGAATACATTATTATCACGGGCAAACCGTTGCACAGATAATAAAGACGCAGAAAGCCCATGAACAAAAAGAACATCAAAGACGGATCTGGGGTGGCATGCTTCGACGCACCAGTGTCGGGAAACCATTGCTGAGTGCTAACCGAAGCCGCATCATCCACAGGATACGCAACATGCGCTCTCGGCCCCGGAGCTCCATCGTACCGGCGAAAGCACGAAGCGGCCGAATGGCCCTCGCCGGAGCAGATCTGGCACTGGACAGCCCTAGCACCGCCACGACCACGGCCGCGGTTACCGCCTCCACGCTGCTGCCCGCCCGAACGGCCTCCACCTCGCTGAGCCGCGATGGCGACTGGAGCAGCAGCAACATCACCAGCATCATCGGCACATATAAAAGCCTGCGAAACAAGAAAATCGGATAGCTCGGGCAAAGACACCGGAGCACCCCTTTTGAGCGACAGCCTCGGAATATATACATATTTTGATCCTCTAGCGTCACCGGACGGCCGGCAAGCGCTAAATCCTCGATAAGCACCTGCGCACGGCCAAGATAGTCCGGGATCGAAGCATCCCCCTGCCGTAATCCTTGCAACTCGCCCACCAACCGGAGGGCACGAGCCCGTGTAGTCGAACCAAGAACCTGTTCGATTGCCAACCACAAATGCCGAGAAGTGGACTTACCGATTGCGAGGTGCATCATCTCGTCGGACAAGGATGAGATTAATAAGGAGAGCACGACCTTATCTTGGCGGAGCCATGCACTCCGAGCAGCGGAAGACGAAGCCGACGAAGGCACGGCAGGAACAGATCCCTCGGTAGGCAGCACGGCAAGCGCGGTGATCGGCGGACATACCGAATTACCATCGACAAAACCCAACAATCCTTGGCCATCCAAGAACGGAAGAAGCTGATTACGCCAAAACAAAAAATTGCGGGATGTCAACTTGATGGAGACGAAGTGATGCGCCGAAGAGAAAGACACCCTCGACTGCAGCGGTGCAACAAGCGCGGCCTCGGAAACGGTCCATTCAGAACTACCAACAGAGACGTCATCAGATCCGAGGTGCGCCATTAGAGAGAGGAGAGAGAAACCTGCTGATACCAGATGAGGATACGATATATCTGAATGAATAATAATGAGTCTGTACAGGAGTATATATAGTAGTGAATAGTAAACCTATTACAAGACGAATACTAATAATAATAGGTAACGAATACTAATTACTAATAATAATAGGTAACGAATACTAATGATGATAGAGTCCTAATACTTATGACTAATTCTCATTCATCAATTTGCAATGGGAAAACAAATTTTGATATCCACTACTCTACCTTTTCATTCAAACGTATTTAAAAATTGCAATGACAAAACAAAAACTATAACAACACGTTTGGTTCACGGAATGAATTTTGGGGTAATAGGAATGCTATTGCATAAGGAATGGAATAGGCTAGGAATAGAATAGGAATTGTATTCTATTGTTTGGTTCGCGGAAGGAATAGACTTTAGGAATTATATTATAGTGTTTGGCTGGTTTAAGGAATAGAAATGAAATATATTTTAAAAGACATAATGACCCTTATAAAAATATGGGGTGGGGGGAGTGGTGGTGATGGCGGTGGTGGGGTAAAATAGGAAATAAATTTAATTAGGGGTAAAATAAGAAATATATAAATGTCTGTGTGTGATATATATATATATATATATATATATATATATATATATATATATATATATATATATATAACCATGTATGTAACGGTATTTTTGGTATTTGTAATATAAAAGTTATTCCCATAAGCATGGAAATAGCTAATATCAAGACCCCCCTAGAAATGGCTATTCCCCTTGCAAAGGGAATAGGTCATTCCTAGGAATAGTATTCCCATAACAAAGTGACGAACCAAACAATGGAATAGGTCTATTTCAAAGAATGTAATTCCATTCCTGACCTATTCCATGAACCAAACATGACATAAAGGACTCCACCACTTATAAGAAGTGTGTGAACAGATTGACTGTGGTTATGAGTTTCCCCACTGGCAACAATACCCCATCCCCCTAAGAAAGAGGATTTTTGGCATGAAGAGTGAGGTCAGATTGGTGGAGTGATTGGACAATTTATGATTTACTTTTACAGCGATTCAAAGAATAGGATCAGTGGACTTAGAATTAGTCTAACAAAATTGAGATCACCTAAGTGTTAATAAAAATATCACATTCCCCTAAGAATAAGGAATTTTGATATGAAAATTAGGATCTAACCAATGAGCTGATTGAGCAACTCTTAATTTATCTATACATTAGCTCTATGGAAAGATTACTCTAGCGAAGTTGAGATCAGCATCATCATCATCATATCACCATCACCATCACCATCATCATCATCATCATCATCAGAAGAAGAATAGTAATCCGAGCAACAATATGGGCAGCACGATTCGCAAATCGCTTAACAAAGTGTTAACTTGAATAACTTCTACTTTGCTAAGCAATCTACAAATCGTGCTGCCCACATTGTTGCTCGGAAAGCCGTTCCTATGTCAAGTTGCGGGGAGTGGTTCGATTACCCTCCTCCTTATTGACTGTATTCATTCTGAATTAATGCATTAAGTTCTTATTTTCCAAAATAATAATAATAATAATAATAATAATAATAATAATAATAATAATAATAATCTATACTATTAATAAAATCAAAATCCTTCATTTTAATTTCCCTCCCAAAACAGTCCTATACTATTAAGGTTTGCCTAATATTGTGAAATATTGTAATACAATTTCTAATAGAATATATTGTTTCCTACTTTTCAATTCGTACTACAATTCTACATTAAAATTCATATTCGTAATACAATACAACAATAATAAAATTCATACTCCTATTCAACAATAATATTATGCCACTACTCCAATCAATTAATATTATTATTAAAAACAAAATTCTCCTTTTTAACTTCCCGCATATACACTTAATAATAATAATAATAATAATAATAATAATAATAATAATAATAATAATAATAATAATAATAATAATAATAATAATAATAATAAGGTTAACAGTAAAAAAAAAAAAGAAAAGTAGAAAATAATCCGTAGTTCAAAACTACATAATGTTCTAACATTATTTCTACACGTTATTTTACTATTAATCTAATGAATATGAATATAAAGAATATTTTGCAAAAAAAAATAAAATCGGTTATTTATAATTTAGATAAAAATAACATGTCGTTATTTTAATATTAATCTAATGAATAGAATGAAGATTTTGCAAAAAAAATGAAAAAGAATCGGTTATTAATCATCTATATCTATACTATTATTAAAAACAAAACCATCTATTTTAACTTCATGCCCGAACACTTAATAATAATAAGGTTCGCAGTTAAAAAAAATCCGTAATTCAAGAAGCCATAACATTCTAAAATTATTTCTACGCGTTGTTTTACTAATAATCTAATGAATATGAATATAAGGAAGATCTTGCAAAAAGAAAAGAAAAAAAAAAGAAAAGAAAAAAAAAGAATCGATTATTAATAATTTAATAATAATAAGGTTAGAAGTAAAAAAGGAAAAATGAAAATGAATATGTAATTCGTGAAGGTATATGTTCTAAAACTATTTCTACACGTTATTTTACTATTAATCTAATGAATATGAATATAGGGAAGATTGTGCAAAAAAAAAAAAAAAAACGAAAAGAATTGGTTATTGATAATTTAGATTAAAATTACTGGCCGTTATTTTACTATTAATCTAATCTAATCATCAATCAATACTATTATTAAAAACAAAATCCTCCTTTTAACTTCCCGCCCAATATATTTAAAAAAAAAATAGTACTTGGCAACAATATATTGTTATACTTACTGAATAACAATATATAAGTGTAGCTCAAGATTTTTGCAATAATTGAGCAACAAATAATTAAATTAATGATATATAAATGGATCTGACAATATTAAACAATAGGTGTTAATTAAGGCAGATTATTTACATATGACATTTATAGACTTATTTTAGAACCATATATCGCAAACTCAAGGATTTGTTTTAGAACAGAATTTTTGTGCATGTTCCCAATTTGTATATTTCATTGGTATTCAATGGAATCCATACCTCCTCAAAGTCTTTGGTATAAGTTATTACATTCTTTGTATGTTGTTATCAGTTTGATAGATTATCACAGACTTATAAATAGGGATGTGCAAACTTCGGTAAATTTTCGGTTAAATGACCGAACCAACAAAGTTCGGTTAACCATTTTTTAACCAAACTTTTTCATTCCGGTTAATGGTTAAAAGTTTTTTAAAATTTCGGTTAATGGTTAATTAGATTCGAAACTTCGGATAACCGAATTAATCGAACGGTTAACCGAAATTATATATATATATATATATATATATATATATATATATATATATATATATATATATAACAAATATATAATATAGTAGGTAAAATCTCTATAAATTTGTAATGTTGTTATGATATTGTTTTTGTATATTTTCTTATGGATTTATTATTATATTTATTATTTTAAGAGCAAATTACACTTTTGGTCCTATGACTATAGGGGGCGTGCTAATTTTGGTACGTGACTTTTAAAACTAACAATTTAGTCCTTTAACTATGGCTTTTTTAGCAGATTTGGTCCTCCCGGTCAAATCACCAGTGAATTTTCGCAAGAAAAACGTAATCCATTTTAAATTAAATATAAGTGGGGGCAAAATGATCAATTTAACTTTTAAAAAAGGGCAAAGTCGCTGGAGACCACAAGGTGGATGTTCGGAGTCAATTTTTCCGGCGAAGAGTAGCTCGTTCTGGACCTCTCGGTCGCCTTGGAGAGAAATCGATTCCATGACCTTGACGGTGACAGCCACGTCGGATTGGGAACCGGATATCTTGAGAGTGCCGCTATAGACCGACCTGAACCCGCCTTGTCTGAGGCGAGGAGAGGGGTTAAAGTTAGAGGCGGTGCGGCGCGGGGCGGCGTACGAGAATCGGTAGGGCGGCTTTGACTCTACATCTGGTGAAGGAACTGTCCGCTTGCGGGAAATCTTCCGGAAGCAAAAAGTGAAAATGAGGAGGATTGAAGCGGCGGCTGCTATCCCTCCGTCGAGCGGCGCCACCAGGCTGTGTGTCTAAGCGTGAACCACTGGCGGCGGCGGTGACGAAGAAGGGAAATCACGTGAGGGCATGGCGATAATCAAATTATTGGGCAATGAAACACACCACATCTCTATTGGTTTCCCGGTCCAACACCGCGCCAAGCGAGTTGGATGGATTATTGATCAGATTATTGACCAGCGTCTCCACGAACTATGGTGTTTGTCTTGATTAAACTTGATGAAAGTTCCAAGGACGTTTCTGATCTATTCCAGAATAGCCTCAATTGTGTAACCGTAAGGTAAGTCAAAGATTTGGACCCAGATAGATGTTGAGTCTGTTCAGGCTTGCTGCTTCCACCGGCTTCAGATGTTGAGTCTGTTCAGGATTGGGGAACTCAAACAAAAACCTGCCCCCATCGGCTTCAGAGATACAGACACCCATGATTTACTAGCCAGCCGTTGGGAATCTTGATTTTCTAGTTCTTGTTTGACAAAGGAGATGCCGTTGTTTTCATCTTCAAGGGTCACCGGAGATAAACTTCCATGGTGGTAAGACAGGACAACCGAGTTAAAGATTTGGACGATGTCGAGTCTGTTCAGGCTTGCTGCTTCCAGGATTGGGGAACTCAAACAAAAACTTGCCCCCACTTATATTTTTTGAACTTACTAAAACATAAAGAGCTAATAACGCCTCGACTGAGGCTCAAACTCACAACCTCACATATGGGAATCCAACCCAGGTGCCATTAGACCACAAGGTCTTGGCTCCCCACTTATATTTAATTTAAATGGGTTACGTTTTTTCGGCAACTTTTCGCCAGTGATTTGGCCGGGAGGACCAACTCTGCTAAAAAAAAAAAAGCATAGTTAAAGGACTAAATTGTTAGTTTTAAAAGTCACGTACCGAAATTAACACGCCCCCTATAGTCATAGAACCAAAAGTGTAATTTACTCTTATTTTAATTAGATTTAATATTGTAGGTATTATTTTTAGGATATAAAATTTTAGTTTAAAAGAGTTCGGTTAATCGGTTAACCGATCAATTAACCAAAAAAAACTTCGGTTCGATTAACAGTTAACTTTTAAAAATTTCGCTTAAAATGGTTTGGTTAACCGAACGGTTAACCAACTGAACACCCCTACTTATAAAAAAGATTGCCAAACATGAAGTTACTATCTTTTATTTCCAGTGAATTGAAGTAAATGACTCACCGGGCTACTGCCACATTTATTCTAATTTTACATTTTTTGAAGTGTCAAAGTGAATATCTCTAATTGAAACCAAAATATATATACAATATAGTAATTAAGTTTGGAGGGTATTATTTGAGATACTAGTACTTAATTGATGATGTAGAAATTATTATTGAAATATTTCCGTTCTATTTTTATTATTTTAATTTAACATATAGTTGTAAATTATGTTTTATGTAAATTTATTTTTAATTATGTTTTATGTAAATTTATTTTTAATTAAATTTTATTCAATATTAGTCTTGAAAAAAAAAAACTAAAATAAGAAGCGATTAAACAAAGACATTTTAAATAAGAGTCTTTTGGCTTCTCAATACTTAAGCTCCTCTTTCCAAACATTTTCGATGCGGGATCAAAATTTTTATTTTAATTTTATTTTGTATATAATTTTGTTTTGATTATTATTATTATTATTATTATTATTGTAATTTTATTTTATTATTACATTAGTACATAATAATAATAATAATAATAATTTTCTTTTAGACAATTTTTTACTATGCAGCCAAACAATAAAAAGAAAAATATTTTCTTAAAAAAAAATTAAAATAAGAAGTCATTAAACTAAGGCTTCTTAAATAAGAACATTTTGGCTTCTCAATACTGGCCCACGTTGATGGGCAATCAATTATATTTCGAAGAGGTGTTCCTCATATATAGAGAAGCTCAAGAGCTCATCTTTCCAAATATTTTTGATGTGGGATCAACATCATTTACAAAGGGGAGCTCGTTTGTCTTTTTTATTTTTAATCTTAATTTTATTTTGTATATAGTTTTGTTTTGATTATTATTATATTATATTATTAATAATATTATTATTGTAATTTTATTTTATTATTACATTATTACATAATAATAATAATAATAATAATAATAATAATAATAATAATAATAATATAAATTTTCTTTTAGTTAATTTTCTGCTGTGCAACCGAACATTAAAAAGAAAAATGTTTTCTGAAAAAGAAATTAAGCTAAGACTTCTTAAATAAGAACCTTTTGACTTCTCAATACTTGCTCACGTTGAATGGTAAGCAATTATGTTTGGAAGAAGAGCATTGCTTCTCTTATATAGAGGAGTTCAAGAACTCCCTTTTCCAAACATTTTCGATGTGAGATCAAAATGATCCCACATCATTTACAAAGGGGAGCCCGTGGCTACCATTTGTTTTTATTTTATTTTATTTTTTATTTTAATTTTATTTTGTATATAGTTTTGTTTTTATTATTATTATGTTATTAATATTATTATTATTGTTATTGTAATTTTATTTTATTATTACAATATTACATAATATTATTATTATTGTTATTGTGCAACTGAACATTAAAAAGAATAAGGTTTTCTGAAGAAAAAAAAATTAAAATAAGAAGCCATTAAGCTAATGCTTCTTAAATAAGAGCTTTTTTGCTTATCAATACTTGCCCACGTTGATGGGCAAGCAATTATGTTTGACAGAGGAGCATTGCTCCTCTTATATAGAGGAGTTCAAAAGCTCCTCTTTCCAAACATTTTTTATGCGGGATCAAAATGATCCCACATCATTTACAAAGGGGAGCCCATTGCTCCCCTTTGTATTTTTTTTTTTTAATTTTAATTTTATTTTGTATATATATAGATTTGTTTTGATTATTATTGATAGTGTAAATACACGGGTGACCTAATACAATCTAAATGACTACTCCGAGAACCGACTGTCTGCGGTCGGCCAACTCAGTAAGTAGCCTCTTCGTCGTTCCAAAAGTCCCTTTCGGCTTGTCCGCCGTGGATATTTATAGCCCATCGCCAAGGACAACGTCCGGCTTATCGGCATGTACTCCACGCGACATCCACGTGCCAAAACCTGGTGGCCACCCTTTGTCGACGCCTGTCGCTGCCACATGCGCCTCTCCAACGATACCGCTTCCACGTGATCAAAAGTATGGCGGTTGAGCAGAACACCGGTCGGGAGGTAAATCAACCGATCGGACTCGAACGCCTCTAAGCAGAAGGTCAGCATAAGGTTACATGGACGACCGGTACCGACCGTCTTCCCGCTGCAGCGCTCGGGCAAAGGAGCTGTACTGATGACGCGGAGAACATCTTAGGTCGATCGGGATATATCCTACCAAGAGCCCCCCAGCCCGGGCCGTTTCGGATCGTCCGGGAGAAACCGGTGCGGGATGAAAACACCACGTCACCCGGGCCTTCGGCCCCGACCTCCCAGCTGCCCTCGCCCGAGACACGTGTCGCTCCGCAAGTGGCTAATTTTCCCGCCAAAAGGGTTCCTATAAATAGGCCCTTGCAAAGTTTATTTCTACTTTTACCACACTGTGGAAATCAATCGGAGCTTCCCGAGCCATCAACACTGTAGATCGATCGGATTCTGCACCTCCTCAATCGTTCCCCAAGTTTTATCCATCGGTAAGTCCTTTCTTTCTTCCTTCGTTTAAGTTTCTTTTATTTTTCTTTTAACTCTTGTCCCGCCGACCCGATAAGCTCGGTTTACTAAACCCCGACCCCTTCCGCTGAACCGACCGTCTCCATTATGAAGGGGATATGTCAGGCTCAGATAGCCAGAACATCTCGGGGCGGATTATGACAACACCATCGAGAGTGGTAGCGAAGGAACGATGATAGAAGAATCCTCGCCCGAGGTGACTAACGACGGTCAACGACCAAGCGCGGATGCCAAGCAAGAAGAAAGCTTCGGGGGCTCGGAAGTCTCGTCGAGCTCGAGCGGCAGTAGCGAAGACAGCGACACCGCATCCACCAACGGCCACGAGTCCTCGCCCGATCGCGATCGGGAAACACCCACTCGGACGATCGGGTCCGGTTCCGAAGCTCACGCGTCGCCCCGGGAAACACCCACTCGGACGATCGGGTCCGGTTCCGAAGCTCACGCATCGCCCCGCGTTCGGGAAACTTCGCACGGTTCGGCCGATGAAGGGCCATCCCACTCGGCGCCTGAAGAGATCGAATTCGTCTTCCTCAACAGTGAAAGCATCGAGCAACAAGAATGCTTACTATCGGCCCACGAGGCGGCGAAAATCTCAGCCACAATAAAATGGCGGGTGAGGTTCGATACCTGCAGGGGCCTCAGGGGAATTAAAGAACGACATCAGGGGAAGTGGATTGGGATGCACTTCGATTCCTTAAGAGCCCCGATTACCTTCCCCCTTTTCCCCCCTCTTGACCGCATTTTTTGGCTACTACCGGGGGCTGCCGGCCCAGATCTGCCCGAACGCCCATCGGATTTTGGCATGCTTTCCGCAGATATGTGCTCGGCACAATGCATGTGTACGATGGAGCTCTTCAAATACATTTATGTAGTTAAACCCTTGCCAGCCATATACGGTGCTGGATTCCTGATGATTCAATCCCGAGACCATTTATGCTCGATCGCCAACCTTCCCGGGAACAACTGAGGATGGAAGAACAGGATCTTCTCGGTCGAAAACGACCCTTGGATCCTGCCGGTCGACCGAACGTGGGGGACACACTAAAGGAAACACATACAATCACCAGCCACTCGAGCCGTTCGAGAAGCAACCTTCCGCATTTCATGCGAAGTTCACGAGTACAAGATCTTTCGATCGAGAGAGGCGTACGAGAACGCCCGATTGTCGTCGCCCTGATACGACTTAGAGCTGAAATACACGCCATGACCCCTTTCGGTATCGATCGCCGTAGCGAGCCCTCAAGCTAGGCCTAAAGTTGAAGGTTCACCTCCCATTACACTTCCTCGGCCTTTTTACGCCGACTAACAACGAACTAACGTTGTGCTTTTTTCCTTGCAGGAATGGGTTCGGCTCGTGGTTTTCCCCATTGTGGTCATTGGGCGTTCGCCCATTTTGGTTGTTGTCGCCGAGTCTTGAGAGTTGTGAGTCGGTTGAATCATGCTCGAGATCGAACTCTATAATTGATTTAGCAGCCTACGTACTATTTAAATATCATGGTAATCGATCGCGCCTTCGTGCGCAGACAAGCAAGCACTCAACTATCGATTGTACACAGTTAAGTCCCGTACACAGACGGTTGAACACTTAAACACTTACTTGTACATGGGTAAAAGATGGGCGTGCCCACTCGCAGGTTAAGCACCTATCCCGTCAGAATAAAAACATCAAAATTAATGGCGGAACAAGACTAAATTTTCCGAGTTCCACGTTCCGTCGATCGACCTCCTAGTTGGTTGTTTCAAGATGGTAGGTGCCCGGGCGAATGATCGCTGTGATCACATACGGTCCCTCCCAATTTTGGGCCAGCTTGCCTCCTTCAAGGGGTTGACTTGCTTCCCGTCGTCGTAGCACGTAATTCGCGACCTGAAAATAGCGCGGCTGGACCCAGACATCCTTGGTGCCTTTCACTCTCTGTTGGTTCTCAGTCATGAGTCTGGCAGCGAGCTCCCTTTTTTCTTCCACACTATCTAGGTCCACGGGTAGAGAATGTTCGTTCTCTATTGCATCGTAGGACCGCTCCCTGGCCATCGGGATCAAAGCTTCAATTGGCAACCAGGCCTCAGCGTCGTAAACCAGTGCAAAAGGAATTTCTCTTGTTGCTTCTCGGGGTGTTGTGCGATATGTCCAAAGTATAAATGGGAGATCCTCGGCCTAGCTACGATCGGTTGAATGTAATTTTTTCTTTAATCCCTCTAGGATGGTACAATTGGCATTATCTACTTGACCATTCCCCTGAGGGTAGGCTATCGATGATCGGATTGAGGTCGTCCCAATCGTTGCCAGGAAGTTTTGAAAATACCGACCCACAAATTGCCGGCCATTGTCACTTATCAACTGAACAGGGACGCCGAATCGAGAACTACATTTAGCCATAAGAAGAGGGCGCATTGTTGGGAAGTGATCGTGGCCAAGGGCTCAGCCTCGATCCATTTGGAGAAGTAATCTATCGCGACAATGACAAAACGCTGACGCCCAGATAGCTGTGGGAAGGGCCCTAATATATCCACCCCCCATCGAGCGAATGGAATTGCTGTCGTGACCGGCTGATAGAACGTTGCCGGACGACCGGGCATCCGAGCATAGAGCTAGCATGTCTCACAGCCTTTAGCGAGCTTCTCACAGTCTAATTGTATAGATGGCCAATAATAACCGATCACCATTATGCGACGAGCCTACGACTGCCCACCTTGATGCGATGAACAGAGACCCGAATGTAGCTCGTTCATAACCAACTCTGCTTCGAAGGAATTGAGGCACCGCATCAAGGGGCCACCATACGATCGGCGGTATAAATGGCCTTCTTGCACTTGGAACCTCGGCGCCCGTAGTTTAGCCTTTCGCACGCGCTGTGGGTCGTCCAGTAGACGGGCATGCTGCAAATATTCCATCAAATCTGTAATCCAAGTCTCTTCGACCGGTTGAACTGGGACAACCGGCTACCGATGGATGCTATGCCTCGAAATCATTAGAATTCGAGCAATCTTAGACATGTGCTCGGGGGCATCTTGTGCCAACTTAGTCAAGATATCTGCATCAGCATTATCCAAGCGGGGAACATGCCGGACAGCATACGCTCGGAATAGGTTAAGTTTTTCCATTGCTAGATCCCGATAAGATTGAAGCCGCTCATCGTTAACCTCATATTCCCCGAGTACTTGTCCAACCACTAGGGCAGAATTTGTTTGCGCTCGGATGTAGTCAGCCCCCAGGTCCCGAGCACATTGTAATCTGTTGATGAACGCTTCATATTCTGCCTCGTTATTGGTGGGGGTGAACTGGTATATCAGGGCGTAATAAACTTTAAAGCCTTCCGGGCTTGTGACTACTACCCCTCCGCCTACTCCCTTCTTGCTGCTCGATCCATCAGTGTCAAGGTCCACCAAGCCGCTTCGGGGTCTTCCAAATTTTGGGGTTGAGTATCTCTAGCGGTGCACTCTACAAGGAAATCTGCCAAGGCCTGACCCTTGATGGTTGGGCGCAGTCGGTACTCCATGGCGAACTGGGTCAACATCAACGCCCATTTCACTAGGAGTCCGGAGGAAGAGGTGGTGCGAAGGACAGCCCCGATTGGCTGGTCGGTCAAGACGCGAATGACCCGTCCCTGGAAATAAGGGGCCAACTTCTTGGCGGTCGTGTATAAAGCATAAACGACCTTCTCCAATCGGGAATAACGGAGTTCCGGACCATGCAGCGCATGACTTACATAGTACACGGGTCGTTGAGTGCCTTCTTGATCTGTTCGGCATAATACAGCGCTAACCGCCCGATCGGACACACCCAAGTAAACATCCAATTCTTCCCCTGGCTCTGGTTTGGATAACACGATCAGGGACATCAGGTAATTTTTCAAGTCCGTGAAGGCCGATCGGCACTAATCATCCCAGATAAATCCATTAACCTTACGCAACACTTTGAAAAAATGCAGGGCCCGTTCCGCCAGTTTAGAGAGGAATATGCTCAAAGCTGCTAACCTGCCGGTCAACTGTTGTACTTCTCGGACGGTCGTGGGCGGCTGCATGTCAAGGATCGCTTTTACTTTGGCAGGATTGGGCTCAATCCCTCGTTTTGTCATCATATAGCCCAAGAACTTTCCCGTTTGTACTGCAAATGTACACTTAATATGGTTCAGACGTAACTGATACGTCCGCATGATCTGAAAGCATTGTCGGAGATCCCAAGTATGATCCGCTCGGTTCTGGCTCTTAACAAGCCTATCGTCAATGTACGCATCCATGGTTCAGCCCAACAGGTCTTCAAACAGCATGTTGATCATTCGCTGATACGTGGCCCACGCGTTCCGCAGACCGAACGGCATAACTCAATAACAATATAAGCCATCAGGAGTGACGAACGATGTCTTGCTCTCATCCTCATGACTCATCATGATCTGGTGGTAGCCCTTAAAGGCATCCATAAAGATCATCAGTTCTGCCCCAGTCGTTTCATCCACCATCTGATGAATGCTCGGTAATGGATAAGGGTCCAAAGGACACCCATTGTTCAAGTCAGTGAAATCGATGCACATCCTCCAAGATGGTGGCTTGGGAACCAGTACTATGTTGGCCACCCATTCGGGATAGGTGACCGGGCGGATATGCCCGATTGCAGCCATCTTTTTTACTTCCTCCCGTACGAACTCCCTGTGGTCCGAGGACAAGTGCCAGGTCTTTTACTTGATCGGCTACGCGGCAGGGTCCACGGCCAGTGTAACACCCCGTGTTACGAGCCCTAAAACCAATTAATCATTTAACCAATTACCCAAAAGAAAGAATTAAATCACAATAATTAATTAGGAGAGGCCCACCATAGTCCATGGGCCCTTACCCCCAAAACCCAATCCTTAGTCCTAAAAGGAATAGAGTTAGCAAACCTATAGTAATTAGGCACTAAGTAAGACTCTTGTATATATAAATAGGGAACATAAGGAGGCACCTAGAACTCCCACCACAATAATCTTTGTAACACCCCGTGTTACGACCTTCAATCCCGGATTAATTATTTAATTAATCCCGTTAATAATAATTAAATATAATTTAATTCGGTTAGGTTTCCTTTAGTTGATTAATAAGGTCCACCATTAACCGTGGACCCTTGCCTAAATTAGAGTCCTAAGCCTATTAGGAATAAAGAAAGTAAACCCTTTACTATTCAGATTCTAATTAGGAATCCTAGGCCTAGTTATCTATTAGGAATAAAGGAAGTAGGCCTTTTACTATTTAGACTACGATTAGGATTCCCTTTAATTAATTAATATGGTCCACTATGGACCATGGACCCTTATCCCTAAAATAAGCCCTTAGTCCTATAAAGAATAGAATTAGTAAACCCATACCATTCAGACCCTAATTAGGAGTCTTAAATAGGGGACTTAAGAGGCACCTAGAACCCCCCCCCACCATAATAAACGACTCACCACCCCAAAAGAGCTCCAAGAATTCCCTTAGAAGAAATCAAGAAAGCAAGAAAGCTTAAAGAAAGACCCTTCATAGCCAAGGAATTAATTAAGGCTAAGAGGTAACCCATGTCTCAACAAAACCTATTTTCATAGCTATGATTTCCCCCGTAGGATTTCCCAGTATTATTGTGTATTGATGATTTGTGATGTTATTATTGATGATTGCTGGGATAATTCCATGGGTGATCTTGATATTGGGAGATTCTTGATAATTATGGTGTTTTTAACGATTATGTGGAGTTCTTGATGATTATATGTTGTTCTTGATAATTGTATGGCGTTCTTGATGCTTATGTGTTATTTGTACCGAATCTTGTAATTAGAAGACGAACCGTATTCTTGTTGATGTAAAAGTAATTAGAACCCTAGGTTGATGTTCTTGTTGGCGTTCTTGATGCTTATGTGATATTCTTACCGAATCTTGCAATTGGAAGACGAATCGTATTCTTGTTGGTATAAAAGGGATTAGAACCCTAGGTGGTATCGTATGATATTGTTCTTGGGGTATCGGGTTGGTAAATCGCATGTTAGGGTGTCGATTATGTTTAGAAAAGCATGATAGGTTATGTGCCATACGTTTCTCGTATTTGATCCGTTAATTGTCTACGTGTTGATCGTTAATTGCGTTGTAAAGTGTCTAAGCATGGTTTCGGGTTCCAAAATGGTTCCCGGGGCATTTTGTGTATAAAGAGTCAGTGGGGGGTAGGGGACCCCGCCACCAACCCGCAGCAAGAAGGGATGCCTCCGGCAGCGGGCAGCTGCCCGCCGGCGACCCGCTGCCCGGAACAGTGCTTACCGGCGGGCAGCTGGCGGGTGGCACCCCCACCCACCGGCTACCCGCTGAAAATCTCCCCAATTCGGGACCCTGGCTTCCCCGTTTGATGTTTCCCCGATCCCCGTGGTGTCCCAACGGACTCCGTTCATCGTGCCGTGTCTAGTTTGGGGTTTCGCGTACCGTTCTTAGGTTTATGAGTCTTTTATGTTGCATGCTAGTTGAATTGGTATCCCGTTGACCTAGATGGAAGAAGTATGAACCCCTTAGGACCATTCTTAGTATGTGAAGGATCACGCATAGGTTTTGTTATACGCTTTCTCCCCTTCCCAATGTGTTAATGTGGGCTGCATGTGCTTGCTATGTGTTATGTGTGCATGACACCCCAATTCGATTGCGATCGGATTGGTTATTCCTAAGCTGCGGTTCAGAAGCTGGCTGCGGTCAGATTTACACTCTTGGGCTACGGTCCACCGTTTGGTTGCGATCAAACGTTTCTACATGAGCTGCGGTTCATACTTTCCTGGCTGCGGTCAGATGACATACTCTTGGGCTGCGGTCCACTTTTTGGTTGCGATCAAACTATGATGAGCTGCGGTTCATCGGTCGGTTGCGATCGACCCCTCCGTGTTGCGATACGGGGCAGGGTGCTGCGGGGCCGTGTCAGAGCTATATCCGCTGACCCTCATGTATGGGCATGCGATTGGTCCTGTGGCGCCAACAAAGTGTGCTATGTGATGAGATATGGGTGAGTTATGAGTTTCTTGGGGGATGTGACTATGGGATTTATGCTGGGGATTGTTTATGTTGGGTTATGTTTATTAATTGTGCTCAGCTTTATCTGTCTTGCCTGTTGTGGATTGTATACGCTTGTTATAACTGTTGCTTGTGTCTAGCCTTATCTGTCGAGTCATTCCCGGTTTTAAAAGCTAGAGTTCGTAGAATATATCTTCATGCTCAAAATGGTTTTCATATATCTATATATATATATCTCTATATGTATTGTATTTCAACGCGTTGGAGTGGGTTACCAGCATCTCTCGCTGAACAGATATATTTGTCTTTCAGGCACAGACGAGTAGATCACTGGAGCGCGCTAGAGATTCGAGGCGTAGTGTAGATAGTTTCCCTTTCGGCCTGCGTGCCATTTACATTATTACGGAATTTAGTTAGTTAGCCTGTGCATCTGAGTTCTCCAGCTCAGGTGTGGTATAGCACCCCGTACCTTTATGTTTAACAATGCTCTGTTGGGATTTAATAAGAGAATACCTTTTATTATATAAGTCTTTAAAAGTTTTAAAATTTCGGGGTGTTACAGTTGGTATCTGAGCCTATGTTTGACCCTAGGATAAGACTCCTAAGACCGGACTTTAGGACATTAGGCTTGAACTCTAGGTACTTAGGAACATAGGATTCAGGAATCTTAGGACGCGCGGTGAGATTGTGAAACCTACACGTAACCTCCCCTCACCTTATCCCTCTCTAACTTAAAATAACTTCCCCCTACGCTTACCACACCAAGGTAAGGGTGCAACACACTGACTCATCGATACAGTAAATATTGACCCTGAAAACCAGCAGCATGGCGCCAACAAGAAGACAGTCAAGGATCCCACACTCCTCGATGAGTGAACCCGAACCTTCAACAAGGTCCTCGGGTTAGTGGAATACCCAGAGGAACGTCGCGTAGGGATAGCCTCATTCCACTTCAAGACACGAGGCTGATCTTTGATAAATCCACGAAGAACCCACTTATGGGCAACAACCAGGGGTTCAACTAGGAGTGCCTAGGGGCACGGCTACAGGAACGATTCCACCCCGCACCTGTAAGGGAAACCATGTACGAGGAAAATCCTCCACCTAAACCAAGGGATAACCACCATCAGGGAATAAGACAAACGATCCCTCCAGCTGGCTCGTTTCGCGCCTGAATTAGATCCTACAGAGACAACCAAGATAAAGAAGTCTGTGACAGACCACAACTACGAAACCCAGAAGGCCCTAATTGTGAGCAAACCCCGCACCCCCAACGAAGCCTACACCAGTAATGCCAACTTCTACCAAACGGGGAATTTAGGGACAAACCCGAAAGAAGGAGTAACGGAAGTGGGAGACCGCTCCCTCCAGCATGAGCGAACCCTTCCGGAACTGGTTAAGAATGGGCGCAACTATCCCAGCCCGGAGACCGGGAACGCCAATTAAATGCAAGAAAGAAAAATAGTACATAAACAACATATTTTCTCAATCGTTAGCACGAATTGTCGAAAAGGACTCGATATGACAAGAAGAGGCGACGGACGCATGGAAAGTATCATACAACTAGAGCCTCCCGGCGATAAGGGTCTTACCTGGGAACAAGGACCTTGATGGTTTTAAGACACCGTAAGAAGTACATGTAACACACAAAATCGCCAAAACACCATGCGACGTCAAAGGCAGTCAATCAATGCATTCCAAGGAAAAGAAATGTATCACCAAGCACTTGGTCACCAAAGGACTGAACAAAGAACGAGCGACAAGCCGAGCTCCAAGAAAAACCAAGAAGGCTTATCATTAATCAAGCAAGGCAAAGACAAAGTTGGCTTATAACCAACCACCCGGTGAAGGTGACGAGATTGCTAATTGGAAACCGGACCAGACCTACTGAGCAAAAAGAACATACGAGAGTCTTGACTCATCTATAAACTCATACCTAAGGATCAATAAAACTATACAATGGGCCACCCTATGTATTCAAGTCCCTTCTATTGTGCACATGGACATGGGGCTTGTCGGGACTTGAATCTGTGCATTCTTGGGATTTTTCCCGAAGGAATTCACTCTTCCTAGTCACCTTCCCGCGGGTCCCCAACGGGACCTTGACGGGACCCCAACAGGAGCTTGGCAGGCGGACGACTGCCCACCTCGCGCCCACTGGTACAATGTGCTGATTTCTTAACTCCTCACTCTAGTGATTCATGGCGCACTTGTGTGCCTCGATTGATGAACGCGAGTCTTGGGTAAAGAACCATGGGTCGCCCAAACATGGTGTCATCGGTAAAAGACCTTGACACGCAAGACACCATCGGAAAAGCACAACCAATCGCATTACACGTGGGGTTGAAGTTGGACTCTACGATGCAACCGACTAGGATGATTGGCATAAAGGATTGTGCAAACCAAGGAGGCGAGTTGGGAACTCGTGCTAAGGACTCACAAAGACCTTAAAAGTCAAAATGCTAAGGATGGACCGGGACTCCTTCAAACCATGGATATTGTTCAAGCAAATCAGAGGACTCCTTACAAGTTGTATGGAATCAAGAACTACGTAGTCCGTGGTGCTAGGCAAAAAAAAAAAAAAGTAAAAAGCACATTTGTGCCAAGATCTCAAGGGTCATTAAGGACCCACAAGGAAATGAGATGACTCGTAAAGTCACCGAGTCATTCCACAACGAGGTTAGGTAACCAACTGCGCTTCAAAAGGAAAAGAGCATGCAAGGACACCCTCACCATTAAAAGTAACACAAAAAGGCACAACTAGTCGAACCTCGGGGAAGACATGAAGTCTTACTAAGAATTTCATTCACTAAAGAGGAGATGAAATTCAATAAGAAGGGAAAATCCACCCAAAGTTTACCGACTCCCAAGAAACTTTGGGAAGAATTTGGGAAGTACGCCCTAAGAGATTGGCTTGGTTGACCAAACTTGGTCAAGACCTTGGACGCATTAAAGAAGTAAGTGTTAAATCATCACGGGAGATTCCCTCAAGATAGGGGAGAAGGATGAAACCCTAGCCTGGGAAGCAAGGTCCAACAAGGATCTTAAGGTCAAGCAAGTGCCAACACCAAGGAAGAAGGATCATCAGTTCGTCAATACGTCGTGATCAAAGCATCAAACCAGAATAGTCACTTGAAGATCGAGAACCCTTAACCCATCCTAGCCGAATTCCCTTCCCTCCCTCGGAAAATCGGCCCCCTCCTTATTTCAAAACCCTTTCTACCCTTCAACCACACTCTTGATCCCCTATTTTAACGATTCCATACAAGGTGGCAACCTCGCACCCTAAGTTGCAATCTTGAAAACTTTGATCCTAATTCCTAAATTCACTTTGTCCTCAGGTTTGAAACCCACTCTCTTAGCCCTTTAAACCTAATCATTCCCAAAAACCTAGCACACATAAATATACAATTATACAGTTTCCCCGTAGAATGCTTTCGCTATAGGACCACCGTACTACTTTGGACTCGTTACCCCCGCAATGATTTCCAAGCTTCGGGGACGAAGCTTCTCGTAAGGGGGGGGAGAGTGTAACACCCCGTGTTACGGCCTTCAATCCCGGATTAATTATTTAATTAATCCCGTTAATAATAATTAAATATAATTTAATTCGGTTAGGTTTCCTTTAATTGATTAATAAGGTCCACCATGAACCGTGGACCCTTGCATAAATTAGAGTCCTAAGCCTATTAGGAATAAAGAAAGTAAACCCTTTACTATTCAGATTCTAATTAGGAATCCTAGGCCTAGTTATCTATTAGGAATAAAGGAAGTAGGCCTTTTACTATTTAGACTACGATTAGGATTTCCTTTAATTAATTAAAATGGTCCATTATGGACCATGGACCCTTATCCCTAAAATAAGCCCTTAGTCCTATAAGGAATAGAATTAGTAAACCCATACCATTCAGACCCTAATTAGGAGTCTTAAATAGGGGACTTAAGAGGCACCTAGAACCCACCCACCACAATAAACGACTCACCACCCCAAAAGAGCTCCAAGAATTCCCTTAGAAGAAATCAAGAAAGCAAGAAAGCTTAAAGAAAGACCCTTCATAGCCAGGGAATTAAATAAGGCTAAGAGGTAACCCATGTCTCAACAAAACCTATTTTCATAGCTATGATTTCCCCCATAGGATTTCCCCGTATTATTGTGTATTGATGATTTGTGATGTTATTATTGATGATTGCTGGGATAATTCCATGGGTGATCTTGATATTGGGAGATTCTTGATAATTATGGTGTTTTTAACGATTATGTGGAGTTCTTGATGATTATATGTTGTTCTTGATAATTGTATGGCGTTCTTGATGCTTATGTGTTATTTGTACTGAATCTTGTAATTAGAAGACGAACCGTATTCTTGTTGATGTAAAAGTAATTAGAACCCTAGGTTGATGTTCTTGTTGGCGTTCTTGATGCTTATGTGATATTCTTACCGAATCTTGTAATTGGAAGACGAATCGTATTCTTGTTGGTATAAAAGTGATTAGAACCCTAGGTGGTATCGTGTGATATTGTTCTTGGGGTATCGGGTGGGGAAATCGCATGTTTGGGTGTCGATTATGTTTAGAAAAGCATGATAGGTTATGTGCCGTAAGTTTCTCGTATTTGATCCGTTAATTATCTACGTGTTGATCGTCAATTGCGTTGTGAAGCGTCTAAGCATGGTTTCGGGTTCCACAATGGTTCCCGGGGCGTTTTGTGTATAAAGAGTCAGTGGGGGGTAGGGGACCCCGCCACCTACCCGCGGCCAGAAGGGACGCCTCCGGCAGCGGGCAGCTGGCGGGCGGGCAGCTGCCCGACGGCGACCCGCTGCCCGGAACAGTGCTTACCGGCGGGTGGCCCCCCACCCACCGGCTACCCGCTGGAAATCTCCCCCATTCGGGACCCCGACTTCCCCGTTTGATGTTTCCCCGATCCCCGTGGTGTCCCAACGGACTCCGTTCATCGTGCCGTGTCTAGGTTGGTGTTTCGGGTACCGTTCGTAGGTTTATGAGTCTTTTATGTTGCATGCTAGTTGAATTGGTATCCCGTTGACCTAGATGGAAGAAGTATGAACCCCTTAGGACCATTCTTAGTATGTGAAGGATCACGCATAGGTTTTGTTATACGCTTTCTCCCCTTTCCAATGTGTTAATGTGGGCTGCATGTGCTTGCTATGTGTTATGTGTGCATGACACCCCAATTCGATTGCGATCGGATTGGTTATTCCTAAGCTGCGGTTCAGAAGCTGGCTGCGGTCAGATTTACACTCTTGGGCTACGGTCCACCGTTTGGTTGCGATCAAACGTTTCTACATGAGCTGCGGTTCATACTTTCCTGGCTGCGGTCAGATGACATTCTCTTGGGCTGCGGTCCACTGTTTGGTTGCGATCAAACTATGATGAGCTGCGGTTCATCGGTCGGTTGCGATCGACCCCTCCGTGTTGCGATACGGGGCAGGGTGCTGCGGGGCCGTGTCAGAGCTATATCCGCTGACCCTCATGTATGGGCATGCGATTGGTCCTGTGGTGCCAACAAAGTGTGCTATGTGATGAGATATGGGTGAGTTATGAGTTTCTTGGGGATGTGACTATGGGATTTATGCTGGGGATTGTTTATGTTGGGTTATGTTTATTAATTGTGCTCAGCTTTATCTGTCTTGCCTGTTGTGGATTGTATACGCTTGTTATAACTGTTGCTTGTGTCTAGCCTTATCTGTCGAGTCATTCTCGGTTTTAAAAGCTAGAGTTCGTAGAATATATCTTCATGCTCAAAATGGTTTTCATATATCTATATATATATATATATATATATATATATATATATGTATTGTATTTCAACGCGTTGGAGTGGGTTACCAGCATCTCTCGCTGAACAGATATATTTGGCTTTCAGGCACAGACGAGTAGATCACTAGAGCGCGCTAGAGATTCGAGGCGTAGTGTAGATAGTTTCCCTTTCGGCCTGCGTGCCATTTACATTATTACGGAATTTTGTTAGTTAGCCTGTGCATCTGAGTTCTCCAGCTCAGGTGTGGCATAGCACCCCGTACCTTTATGTTTAACAATGCTCTGTTTGAGATTTAATAAGAGAATACCTTTATTATATAAGTCTTTAAAAGTTTTAAAATTTCGGGGTGTTACAATCTTTCACCACACCAAGAATTCCAAGAATTCCCCTAGGAGAAATCAAGAAAGAAGAAAGCTTAAAGAAAGGCCCTTCATAGCCAAGGAATTAATTAAGGCTAAGAGGTAACCCATGTCTCAACAAAACCTATTTTCATAGCTATGATTCCCCTCTTAGGATTTCCCCTATATCCTTGTGTGTTGATGATTCGTTATAATGATCTTGATAATTGGTGCTATGGTTCCATGGGTAATCTTGATGATAAGAGGTTCTTGATGATTATATGGTGTTCTTAATGTTCTTAATTATATGATGTTCTTGACATTTATATGATATTCCTACCGAATCTTGATTTTAGAAGATGAATTGTGTTCTTGTTGATTTAAAAATAATTAGAACCCTAGGTTATATCGTGGAAATCGTATGGTATTATTCTTGGTATATTGGGTGGGAATTCGCATGATTGGGTGTTGATTATGTTTAGAAAAGCATGATAGGTTATGTGCCGTATGTTTCTTGATTTTGATCCGTTAATTGTCTACGTGTGTTATCAATTGCGTTTGAAAGTGTCTAAGCATGGTTTCGGGTTCCACAAAGGTTCCCGGGGCGTTTTTAGTGAAAAAGAGTCAGTGGGGGGTAGGGGACCCGCCACCTACCCAAGGCCAAAAGAGGTCTCCGGAACAGTGCCGCCAGCGGGCAGCCGGCGGGTGACCCCTCACCCACCGGCTACCCGCTGGTTTGTACCCCACCTTGGGATTTTGGCTTCCCCGTTTTATGTTCCCCCGACCCCTATGGTGTCACAACGGACTCCGTCTGTCGTGCCTATGTCTAGTTTGATATTTCGGGTACCGTTCGTAGGTTGTATGAGTCTTATATATTGCATGCTAGTTGAATTGGTATCCCGTTGACCTAGGTGAAAGAAGTATGAACCCCTTAGGATTATTCTTAGTATGTGAAGGATCACGCATAGGTTTTGTTATACGTTTTCTCTCCCTTCCTAATGTGTTAATGTGGGTTGCATGTGCTTGCTATGTGTTATGTGTGCATGGTACCCCAATTTGGTTGCGATCAAATTGGCTATACGGCAGTTGGATGGGTTGAGAACCATACTGACTGTTAACCAGGCCGGTTGCGATCGGTCAGGTATATAAATATTATATAGGGCTGCGGTCCACCGTTTGGTTGCGATCAAATGGATTATACGGGCAGTCGGATGGGTTGAGAACCATACTGACTGTTAACCAGGCCGGTTGCGATCGGTCAGGTATATAAATATTATATAGGGCTGCGGTCCACCGTTCTACATGAGCTGCGGTTCATTTTCCGGGCTGCGGTAAGATGATATACTCTTGGGCTGCGGTCCACTGTTTGGTTGCGATCAAACTATGATGAGCTGCGGTTCATCGGTCGGTTGCGATCGTCCCCTCCGTATTTTGAGACGGGGCAGGATGTTGCGGGGCCGGTTCAGAGCTATATGCGCTGACCCTCATGTATGGGCATGCGATTGGTCCTGTGGCGCCAACAAAGTGTGCTTATGTGATGAGATATGGATGAGTTGTGATTATGAGTATCTTGGGGATGTGACTACGGGATTTACGTTGGGGATTGTCTATGTTGGGTTATGATTATTGATTATGCTCAGTCTTATCTACCTTGCCTGTTGCGAACTATATATGCTTGCTATAACTGCCGTTTGTGCTTAGCTCTATGTGTCGAGTCTATCCCTGTTTTAAAAGTTAGAGTTCGCATGATATATCTCCATGTTCAAAATGGTTTTCGTATATCTATATATATATATATATATATATATATATATATATATATATATATATATATATATATATATATATATATATATATATATATATATATATATATATATATATATATATATATATATATATGTATTATATTTCAACGCGTTGGAGTGGGTTACCAGCATCTCTCGCTAAACAGATATATTTGGCTTTCAGGCACGGACGAGTAGATCACTGGAGCGCGCTAGAGCTTGGGACGTAGATTAGATAGTTCTTCCCTTTCGGCCTGCGTGTCATGATTTGTATTGATACTGATTGAGATTGTTAGAACTTAGCCTGTGCACCTGAGTTCTCTAGCTCAGGTGTGGCCCAACACCCCGTGTCCTTATAAACGTATTTTGGGATTTATAATCATTTACCTTTATTATATTGTTTTTAAAAGTTTTAAAATTTCGGGGTGTTACAGTTGGTATCAGAGCCTAAGTTTTACCCTAGGATAAGACTCTTAAGACCGAACTTTAGGACATTATGCTGGAACTCTAGGTATTTAGGAACACAGGACCCAGGAATCTTAGGACGCGTGGTGAGATTGTGAAACCTACACATAACTCCCCCTCACTTTGTTTCCTCCCTTATCTGAAGGAAACTTCCCCCGCTCATCACGTCAAGAGAAGGGCACCAAGCCCTAATTTAATATTCTTATAAACATTGACCCAGGAAGACGACAACATGGCACCCAACAGAAGACAATCAAGGACTCCAGAACCCGCCGCACACGACCCCCTAACCCAAACACTACAACAACTAACGCAAGTCGCCCAAGCATTGAGCGACGTAGCTCTCCACAACAACAGGCCCCCACCACCTCCATCAAACGCGAACTCAGACGTCGCCCGACAAGTTTCAAACCATCGACCGCCCACGTTCTCAGGAGAAGAGGACCCCGTGATCCTAGAAGAATGGATCCGGACCCTCGACAAAATTCTAGGGCTCGTGGAATGTCCAGAAGAACGTCGCGTGGAGATAGCCTCGTTCTACCTCGGACACGAGGCTGATCTTTGGTGGATCCATGAGGGGCCCGCTTACCAACAAGAACCAGGGTTCAACTGGGAAAGCCTCAAGACGCGATTACGAGAACGATTCTATCCAACACACGTAAAGGTGTCCATGTACGAAGAGTTTCTCCATTTGAAACAAGGGGCAACTACCGTCATGGAATACCACAAACGGTTCCTTGAACTGGCACGCTTCGCACCCGAACTAGTCCCCACCGAGGTAACCAAAATAGAGAGGTTCATATCGGGCCTCAACTTTGAAGCCCGAAAAGCACTAGTGGTAAGCAGACCCCGGACTCTCAACGAGGATTACTCCAGTTCCGCTAATCTCTACCGAATCCAACTACTCCAACGCGGGGTTTAGGAACAAATGAGAAAAAGGAACACCGGAGGAGGGGCGCCACCGGTGAAAAGGGCACGAAACGACACCAACACAAGACCGAATAACCTGGCCAACCAAAGGCCACCCCTGGGAAACAACGACCCTAGCGCCCAAGGCTTCCCTTGCCTGAGATGCAACAAGAACCATAGAGGAAAGGATTGCATGGGCAATCCCTTACGATGCTTCAACTGCGGAGAGGGAGGACACAAGGCCTTCCAGTGCACCCAACCCCAAAGACCACGCACCACCACCACAGGTTAACACGGGGGCACCGCTCATCACGGGAACCACGGCGCTCCCGGAAAGATATACGTCATGAGCCAACCCAGGCTGAACTCGGGAACGAGGGCAACCACGAGGAAGGGAACCTAACCCCAGAAAACGAAGACCACCCCGCGGAAGAAAATCAAGAGGACGAGTTCTGTCTAGGGTAGTTCGGCAATTTCCTTGTAATCACCTACGTAGTAGAATTACTTACTTAGCTTAATTACTTCGGAAATATTATAAATAAAAGATTAGTTCGAAATTCGGTCCTACTTACAGGGGGCAGAACTAAAACTATAACAAACTAGCCAAGCCCTCACCACTAGAAGACGAAAGAAGGAAAAAGACAAGGACCATGTCATTAAAAAGACTAATGCTACCACTAGGAATAGAACCTTAGACCTCCCACTTAAGTAACCAAGACTCTAACCACTAGCCCATAAATGTTTCTTGGAACCTCAAGGGAACACTCCCTTGTTAAGACCCTCCAAATCCATAAAACCCACAAAATCCCCAAATCAAAAACCTTTCTTCTTCTTCCCCACTTCCTTCCCTACTCTCTCTCACTCACCTCGCCACCCCCCCCCCCCACCGTAGAAACTCCGTCAGCCACTCGACGCCACCACCAGCCGAACGCCGTCACCGGCCTCCCGCCTCCCACCAGTCCCACACCGCCGCGCCATCACCTAGCCACCTTCGCCGGAGGTCACCCACGCCACGCCCGGCCACCACCCAGTTGCAACCCGCTGCCGCTGCCCAACACCACTGCCACGCCGTCGCCCCCTCGTCGCGCCGACACCGGAACCCACCTAACCGCCACCTCCCTCGCAACGCCGCGCCGCCAAGGGCCTCGCCGGAAAAACGTGCCGGAGCTCCACCGCCGCCTCGCCGGAAAATCACCGGAAAGTTCACCGGATAATTTCACCACCAAGAAAAGCTTCACGATGCCGAAAAAGCCCCTCGGAACCCGCACCCCGGAATGGAACAACGCCGATTACACCGTGATCGGAGGTAAAGCACTTGAACCCGACCAATTCTCTCCGGAATTGGTTGATATGCTTAAACACCAAGGGCTCTTGGATACATATCTCACCATCAAGGGGGACACGTACCCCGAATTGGTGAAAGAATTCTATCAACATGTAACACCCTGTGTTACGATCCCTAAAACCAATTAATCATTTAACCAATTACCCAAAGGAAAGAATTAAATCACAATAATTAAATTAGGAGAGGCCCACCATAGTCCATGGGCCCTTATCCCTAAACCCAATCCTTAGTTCCAAAAGGAATAGAATTAGCGAGCCTATAATATTAGTTCCTAATTAGGACTCCTAAAGATATAAATAGGGGACTTATGAGGCACCTAGGAACGCCCCACCACAAGAATAACGCCCCACCACCCCAAATGAGCTCCAAGAATCCCCTTAGAAGAAATCAAGAAAGCAAGAAAGCTTAAAGAAAGATCCTTCGTAGCCAAGGAATTAATTAAGGCTAAGAGGTAACCCATGTCTCAACAAAACCTATTTTCATAGCTATGATTTCCCCCGTAGGATTTCCCCATATTATTGTGTATTGATGATTTGTGATGTTATTATTGATGATTGATGGGATAATTCCAGAAGACGAGGATCACGCAAACCCCGCAGGAGAAAATCAAGAAGACGAATTCTGTCTAGGATAAACCGGCAATTCCTTGTAATCACCTCCATAGTAAAACCACTTATTTAGAGATTACTTTGGAATTATTATAAATAAAAGATTTGATCGAAATTCGATCCTGCCTATAAAGACGAAACCAAAAAAAAAAAAATTATAAAACAAGCCAAGCCTCCCATCACTAGATGACGAAAGAGGGAAAAAGACAAAGACCACACCATCAAGAAAAGCCTAGTGTTACTAATGGGAATTAAACCCTTGACCTCCCACTCACAAGACCAAGGTCTTGACCACTAGACTAAGGGGGGTTTCTTGAAACCTTAAGAGAACACTCCCTTGTTAAAACCCCTACAAATCCCTAAAACCCACAAAATCCCCAAATCAAAAACCCTTCTTCTTCCTCTTCTTCCTCTTCTTCTCCCTCACCTTCTCCCCTTCCCTCTCCTACACACCTCCCCGCCACCCCAAATACCGAACCAGTAGCCCCATTCGATCACCGCCATCGACCGCCCAGACGGCGCCCCACCGCACGCCGACCTCGCTGCCGGAGGACGCCCGCGACGCCAGTGCCGCCCGCCACCTGCCCGAGCTCCACCCGCTGCCACCACTGCCCGACACCACCGAAAACCACCGCCCCACCTCGCCAAGTCAACACCGGAGTCCAGTCGCCGCCGCCTCCCTCGCAACAGAGCCGCACCGCCGGAAAAATACACCGGAGCCCCGCCGGAAAGTCGCCGGAAAAACTCGCCGAAAAACGTCACCATCAAGCGAAGCATCACAATGCCAAAGAAACCCCTCGGGACCCATACCCTGGAATGGAGCAACGCCGTTTACACTATAATCGGAGGTAAAGCCCTTGAACCCGACCAATTTTCTCCGGGATTGGTTGATATGCTTAAACACCAAGGGCTTTTGGATACGTACCTCACCATCAAGGGGGATACGTACCCCGAATTGGTGAAAGAATTCTATTAACATCTTATAGCCACCAATCGGGGTGATAAGCTAGAAATCACCACCAAGGTCCGCGGCAAGGAAATTATACTCTCCGAAGGCCGGTTGGCCAAGCTTTTGAAATTGACCACCACGGGTGTGTCAAGCTATGACCGAAAGGGGTGGATTGATACCCAAAACACGAGTACAAGGACTACCTCGGGTACCTCCTCGGGAAAGAGGAAGGATTCACCTCGGCCACACGACCGAATAGAAAGTGGCTATCGGCGGAACAAAAGATATTGGTTATGATTGTAACCGATAGCCTCTTGTCCACGAACAATAAAAGCAAGGACGTGGGGAGTTTAGAGTGCACCTTTGCCTACTTCTTGAAACACAAAATCAAGTTCAACCTGCCGGCCCTCATGCTAAAACACATGGAGTTTTGCAAATCAAGCAACCGGCTTAGCCTACCCTACGGGATGATCCTAAGTTGGATCATGGAGAAAAATGGGGTGGACCTAAGCCACACCGAGGTCAAGACCGCAAATGGCATGGTCTTTAACGCCCAGAACCTACGCTGCAATGATATCTACTACACCGAGGGAGGACATTACCTCACCATCGAAGAAATTTGCCAAAAGCCCGAGGATGAACGAAGAGAATTGGTCGACCAATTAGACATTTCCAACAAGAAGCTCAAACGAGCAATGCAAGATTGCGGAACCCTGGAGGGAAATGAGGACCAGGAGGAGGATGACGAACCCAACCCATCGGTGCAACCACGATCAGGAGGGAACCCAAGGGAGCAAAACGAGGACTCAATCAATGAACGCATACTCGCACAGCTCAACCGGCAAAACCAAATCATGGAGGAAGGGTTCTCATCCTTGATCCGTACGACACACGCACTAGATCAGAGGGTGGCAGCAATCGAGGCCACCTTGGGCACTCGCGGGGCGTCCAGCTCAGGAGCAGGAGACCGAGGTAGACCCAAAACCTTTCTATCACAACACCACCAGAAATCCAGTCTACCCCAGCTAAGGCAAAACGTGGGGCCACATTCCTAACCGGGAGGCCAAGATGCGGAATGCCTAGGGGGTGAAAGAATGGATTAACACATCGGGCTTCGGGGATGAAGCCCCTCGTAAGGGGGGGAGAGTGTAACACCCCGTGTTACGATCCCTAAAACCAATTAATCATTTAACCAATTACCCAAAGGAAAGAATTAAATCACAATAATTAAATTAGGAGAGGCCCACCATAGTCCATGGGCCCTTATCCCTAAACCCAATCCTTAGTTCCAAAAGGAATAGAATTAGCAAGCCTATAATATTAGTTCCTAATTAGGACTCCTAAAGATATAAATAGGGGACTTAAGAGGCACCTAGAAACGCCCCACCACAAGAATAACGCCCCACCACCCCAAAAGAGCTCCAAGAATCCCCTTAGAAGAAATCAAGAAAGCAAGAAAGCTTAAAGAAAGATCCTTCGTAGCCAAGGAATTAATTAAGGCTAAGAGGTAACCCATGTCTCAACAAAACCTATTTTCATAGCTATGATTTCCCCCGTAGAATTTCCCCATATTATTGTGTATTGATGATTTGTGATGTTATTATTGATGATTGATGGGATAATTCCATGGGTGATCTTGATATCGGGAGATTCTTGATAACCATGGTGTTCTTAACGATTATGTGGAGTTCTTGATGATTATATGGTGTTCTTGATATTGTATGGCGTTCTTGATGCTTATGCGTTATTTGTACCGAATCTTGTAATTAGAAGACGAACCGTATTCTTGTTGACGTAAAAGTAATTAGAACCCTAGGTTGATGTTCTTGTTGGCGTTCTTGATGCTTATGTGATATTCTTACCGAATCTTGTAATTAGAAGACGAATCGTATTCTTGTTGGTATAAAAGTGATTAGAACCCTAGGTTGTATCGTATGATATTATTCTTGGTGTATTGGGTGGGGAAATCGCATGTTTGGGTGTCAATTATGTTTAGAAAAGCATGATAGGTTATGTGCCGTACGTTTCTCGTATTTGATCCGTTAATTGTCTACGTGTTGATCGTTAATTGCGTTGTAAAGTGTCTAAGCATGGTTTCGGGTTCCATAATGATTCCCGGGGCGTTTTGTGTATAAAGAGTCAGTGGGGGGTAGGGGACCCGCCACCTACCCGCGGCCAGAAGGGGCGTCTCCGGCAGCGGGCAGCTGCCCGCAGGCGACCCGCTGCCCGAAACAGTGTTTACCGGCGGGTGGCCCCCCCACCCACCGGCTACCCGCTGGAAGTCTCCCCCATTCGGGACCCCGGCTTCCCCGTTTGATGTTTCCCCGATCCCCGTGGTGTCCCAACGGACTCTGTTCATCGTGTCGTGTCTAGTTGATGTTTCGGGTACCGTTCGTAGGTTAATGAGTCTTATATATTGCATGCTAGTTGAATTGGTATCCCGTTGACCTAGGTGGAAGAAGTATGAACCCCTAAGGACCATTCTTAGTATGTGAAGGATCACGCATAGGTTTCGTTATACACTTTCTCCCCCTTCCCAATGTGTTAATGTGGGTTGCATGTGCTTGCTATGTGTTATGTGTGCATGATACCTCAATTCGGTTGCGATCGGATTGCTTATTCCTGAGCTGCGGTTCAGAAGCTGGCTGCGGTCAGATTTACACTCTTGGGCTGCGGTCCACCGTTTGGTTGCAATCAAACGTTTCTACATGAGTTGCGGTTCATACTTTCCTGGCTGCGGTCAGATGACATTCTCTTGGGCTGCGGTCCACTGTTTGGTTGTGATCAAACATTATGATGAGCTACGGTTCATCGGTCGGTTGCGATCGACCCCTCCGTGTTGCGATACGGGGCAGGGTGCTGCGGGGCCGTGTCAGAGCTATATGCGCTGACCCTCATGTATGGGCATGCGATTGGTCCTGTGGCGCCAACAAAGTGTGCTATGTGATGAGATATGGATGAGTTGTGATTATGAGTATCTTGGGGGATGTGACTATGGGATTTATGTTGGGGACTGTTTATATTGGGTTATGATTATTAATTGTGCTCAGCTTTATCTGTCTTACCTGTTGTGGATTGTATACGGTTGTTATAACTGTTGCTTGTGTCTAGCCTTATCTGTCAAGTCATTCCCGGTTTTAAAAGCTAGAGTTCGTAGGATATATCTTCATGCTCAAAATGGTTTTTGTATATCTATATATATCTATATGTATTGTATTTCAACGCATTGGAGTGGGTTACCAGCATCTCTCCCTGAACAGATATATTTGGCTTTCAGGCACAGAGGATTAGAGCACCGGAGCGCGCTAAACTGGAGCGTAGAAGTAGAGTAGTTTCCCTTTCGGCCTGCGTGCCATGTTATGCATTTACATTTCGGAGAATATTAGTTAGATAGCCTGTGCACCCGGGTTCTCTAGCCCAGGTGTGGCATAGCACCCCGTACGCTTATGTGATACTTTGGGATTTAGTGAGATGTTATCCTTGTTATATAAGTTTTAAATGTTCTTGAAAATCTGGGGTGTTACACAACATCTTGTAGCCACCAAATGGGGTGATAAACTAGAAATCACCACCAAGGTCCGCGGCAAGGAAATTATACTTTCCGAAGGCCGTTTGTCCAAGCTATTGTGATTGACCACCACGGGTGTGTCAAACTAAGACCGTAAGGGGTGGATTGATACCCAAAACACGTGGTACAAGGACTATCTCGGGTACCTACTCGGGAAGGAGGACGGATTCACCGCAGCCACACGACCAAATAGGAAGTGGCTATCTGTAGGTGTGGTAACAGGGAGGTCATGCGAGGGGGAAAGTAGAATTAGGGCTATTCCAGGGTATGTGTATATATATGTATATATTATTTTTTTTTTGTGATATAGTTTGTACGGAATGATATTTCAGGGTTAGGATATGCTAAGGTCAAGCTTATAGGTGTGCGTAAGATTATTGTAGCTAGGGTGCATGTGTATGGTTTGGGGGCTAGGGATTTATTGTATATAATGTAACAATTTATATGGATACGTATGAATAGGGGAGGATGTTCTATAGGTTTAAAAGTTTATACACATATAGAGAGATTTAAGCGTATAGGGACATACCGTACGTGGCGCAACCATTTTTAAGATTAGGCAAGTGATTTAGGATTAGGGTGTAATAAAAATGAAAATAATAATAATAGTAATAATAATAATAATAATAATAATAATACCCTCAACCCGGCCTAGTTAACAGTTGGGATGGTTCTCAGCCCATTCAACTACCTGTATAGCCCAATTGGTCTTAACCAAGTTGGGGTCACGCATCACGTAACACACAATAGCACATAATGACACATTGTTCACATGGGGAAGGGGGAACATATAATTAAGCTTACATGTGATCATTCACATTCTAAGAATAGTTCCTAAGGGCTCATATAACTTCCACCTATGTCCACGGCTTACCACTTCAACTAGCATGCAATTCCTAAGACTCGTTTAACCTACGAATGGTACCCGAAATTCTAGACTAGACTCAGGCACGACAAACGGGGTCCGTTGGGACACACCATGAGGAACGGGGAACATCAAACGGGGAAGCCGGGGACCCGGGGTGGGGTGTGGACCAGCGGGTAGCCGGTGGGTGGGGGTCACCTGCCGGCTGCCCGCCGGTGGGCGCTGTTTCGGGCAGCGGGTAGCCGGCGGGTAGCCGGTTGCCCGGTGGCTGCCCGCTGCCGGGCAGCGCCTCTTTGGGCAGCGGGTAGGTGGTGGGTTCCCCCACCCTCACCTACCCCCACTGGCTCATTCATCACAAATTCGTCTCGGGATCCTTTGTGGAACCCGAAACCATGCTTAGACACTTTTAAACGCAAATAACGACATCACATAAGCAATTAACAGATCAAAAGCAATAATCATGTAGGACTTATCCTATTATGACTTCTAAATATAAATAACACCCGAACATGCGAATTCCCCCCAAAATATAAATCAAGAACATCCTCAATACAAATTCTCAATCCAACCTAGGGCTCTAATCCCACCCAAATCATCAAGAACATATTTTATTCTTAATATCAAGAAAATATCAAGATTCGTCAAGAATCATCATATCATAATCAAGAACTTCTTTTTAACGTCAAGGTCATCAAGATTCCCAAGAAAGCATATAAATCATCTTATCAATCATCAAGAACATAACATAATTATCATAGAAGAAATCAATCAAGACACAAGAATATAGAGGGAGGCCAAGGAAAGAGATTATAGCGAAGAAAATAGGTTTTGTTGAGACATGGGTTACCTCTTAGCCTTAATTACTTTCCTTGGCTATGAAGGGTCTTTCTTTAAGATTTCTCCTTTCTTGATTTCTACTACGGGAGTTCTTGGAAATTTCTTGTGTGGTGAGGGATTATTTGTGGTGTGTGTTCTACGTGCCTTCTATGTCCCTATTTATATAATTAAGAGTCCTAATTATGGTCTAAGTGGCATGGGTTTACTAATTCTATTCCTTAGAGGACTAAGTGGTTGGCTTTAGGGATAAGGGCCCATGGACCATGGTGGACCATATTAATTAATTAAAGAGAATCCTAACCATAATCTGAATAGTAAAGGTATACTTTCTTTATTCCTAATAGGCTGATGACTCTAGTTTAGGCAAGGGTCCACGATCCGTGGTCGACCATGTTAATTAATTAAAGGGATTTCTAATCAAATTAAATCCTTTTAATTATTATTAATGGAATTAATTAAATAATTAATTCGGGATTAAGGGCCGTAACACGAGGTGTTACACTCTCCCCCCTTACAAGAAGCTTCGTCCCCGAAGCTTTGAAATCATTTTGGGGTAAAGAGCCCGAATTAGTATAGTAGTTCATAAGGAAAGTATTATATGCGAAATACATACACATATAAATTTACTGGGTTTGAGCCTAACTATTGTGCTAGCAAAATGTACCGAATAACAAGGTCACGAATATGCAACACAGAATATGTGAGTTCTACGGGTGACTGATATATAACATAGAAGTCTTACATGTGGCATGTCCCTCATTTAATTATTTTATAATGATTCAACATATAGGATCATGAGTCGTACCGATCATATAATTATTTATGTACCTAAATGAGAGGCAAATGCCACGCGGGTGCAGATTCGGATAGCCACATAATCATTATAAAGTGTATATGCACATATATCGATACAGGCGAACCTCATTTACGAATGGATGCTGACGTTTAATTACGTAGTGTAGCATGTTGTGAGCCTAGGTGCCGTTTATGTAGGATCTATGTCTATTCTTTGTGCTTAGCAGATTATACCAAATATTCACAGTTACAAAATAACAAGCCTAACATGTATGATAATTAACTATTTATGTTATATGCAAAACCTGCAAGTTGGCATGCCTATATGTGTCCAATTGTAATCATGCTATATATGCGATTTCCTTAAGTCTATAGGTATAGAGTGTGAAGGTATGTGGATTTATTTCAAGTATTTAAATAATAACTAGTCCTATGGAATCATAAAACACACATATGTATTATTCCACACGTTATTCTAGTGCATGATTAACAATTAAATTCATGTACTTAGTATCGTGGCCGAACCAAACTTTTGTCATATAAATTCAGGAATGTCATAAATCATATAAAAATTATTCAAATAGCGGAAATCAGGTCCTGAGGAAAAGATTATAAGTAATTAGGAGGAAGGTTCTTGCTTTTTATGGGGTAAATAAATTATGGGGAGACAATAGAATTAGGATCTTTATTTTGTATACCATGGATTACGGTGGGTGATCGCATAACAAGTATTGGCACTTATATGCAGGTTGTTTGTAATTAATAATATTGCATATATGTATAGTGGGATGTCCTATAACATACAGTTTTTGTCTAACATGCTTTGTATATATACATAAATGCGGGTAAGTGTGTATTTTAACGTAAACATGTGAGCTATGTGATTTGACATGTAATGCACATGAAAAATATAAATTCCGACCTATAGTTTGGACCATGCAATTTGCATACAAATATTTTAGTAATTACGAGTAAGATAGCCTAGGTTCACAGGTACTAGAAGTTCTATCCTGAGAATTTAATCATACAAGCACTTAGGAAAATTAGTTTTATCTTGGTGGTAATTAGATTTCAGGTAGGCATAAATCTTACCTCTAGAAGCCCGGGATACCCAAGCAACTTTAGAGTTGAAGACCCTTGGTTGCTAATGCCTAACTTAATTGATGACCTGATGATGGGGCTAAAGTTTTTAATTATTTAGGGAAGGTAGGAGTGGTAACAGGGAGGTCATGCGAGGGGGAAAGTAGAATTAGAGCTATTCCAGGGTATGTGTATATATATGTATATATTATTTTTTTTTGTGATATAGTTTGTACGGAATGATATTTCAGGGTTAGGATATGCTAAGGTCAAGCTTATAGGTGTGCGTAAGATTATTGTAGCTAGGGTGCATGTGTATGGTTTGGGGGCTAGGGATTTATTGTATATAATGTAACAATTTATATGGATACGTATGAATAGGGGAGGATGTTCTATAGGTTTACAAGTTTATACACATATATAGAGATTTAAGCGTATAGGGACATACCGTACGTGGCGCAACCATTTTTAAGATTAGGCAAGTGATTTAGGATTAGGGTGTAATAAAAATGAAAATAATAATAATAGTAATAATAATAATAATAATAATAATAATAATAATAATAATAATAATGATAATAACAATTCGGTGTAAGTGTAGCATATGAACGTAATTGGGGTTTACTACATATCTTAGGTATATATATATATATATATATATATATATATATATATATATATATATATATATATATATATATATATATATATAGTAGGAGTTTTAGGGGAATATATCTAGGATAGTAGTGATGTACCTATTTATGTATAAATGTTTGTTTTAGGGGGGTCCTTATCTTAGTGGTAAGGGTCCTAAACAAGGTATGGGAAGCTTGTGGTCTATTATGCAACATGGACCAAGGTCTAGAGGGGTAGTTTTAAGATAGTTTGGGGGCGCAATATATTTTCCCATGGATAATTTCTGGATGACCACTTGTTTTAGGTTTCTACCGGTTTCACTTAGATTGAATTTCGGGTCGAAACTCAATACGCAATGTATCCGAGGGTTTAGATTTCTAGAAGTAGGATTAGTCCCTATAATTTCTATGTAACATATAAACAAATCAATTAGGAAGGTAATTTGATTTTCATGTTCAAGCATTAGATTGTTATTTATATGTTTAAATACATAGGAAGTATCAAGGGAGGCACACACAGGCACAATGGATCAATAAAAATGAGAAGTCAAGAAAACATACCGGACCAGTGGGCGCGAGGTGGGCGGTCGACCGCCTGTCAAGTCCCCACTGGAATGTGGCAGTGGGCACGTGGTGGGTGGTCGACCTCCTGCCAAGGCCCCACTGGAACGTGACTGTGAAAGAGGAATCATTTCGGGAAAAGCCCCGAGAATGCACAATTTTAAGTTGAATTAATTTCATACTAATGTGAACAACGAAAGGGGTTTGAATACATGGAAAAACTCAAGGGATCACGTTATTAATAAGGAATAGGGGAGACTTCAATTAATTATCATAAGGATCCCACACCCCATTCTTCCCCTTCTCAATTAAAGCTATGTTCTCCAAAGTTTCCCTTCATGCAACTCATGTAAGTACTTATCGGGCTATTTAGTGAGTTAACTATATTGGTTAATTATGATAAGGACAAGTGAGCCCTTATAAGCTGAATAAAATTACTAATTACAAGTTTCAAAATGCTTTATCAAGTAACAGATATCCAAATAATGCATGTTTGATAAAATAGTTAAGTAATAATATGCAGTTCCTAACACGGTCTAAAGTTAATTAGGAACATATGTTTAAGCAAATAAACAAGTATGATAATCAAAGAGTGATAAGCAACAAAGTAAGTAAAAGCATGCAATGACATCTCAAATTTCTAGGGCCAGTATGTGGAATGAAGAGTTAGTGTGTTGTACCCTTACCTTGATGTGATAAGCGAAGGGGGAAATTCTTTAAATTAATGTGGGGTAAAGTGAGGGGAGGTTATGTAATGATAGGTAGGTTCACAATCTCACCGCGAGTCCTAAGATTCCTAAATCCTATGTGCCTAAATACCTAGAGTTCAAGCCTAATGTCATAAAGTCTGGTCTTAAGAGTCATATCCTAGGGTCAAACTTAGGCTCTGATACCAACTGTAACACCCCAAAATTTTTCAATTTTTAAGACTTATATAATAAAGGTAGATTCTCATTAAATCCTAAAACATAATATGAAGGAAGACGGGGTGCTATGCCACACCTGAGTTAGAGAACTCAGGTGCACAGGCTAACTAACTAATATCCTCAATAATGTAAATACATAAGCATGGCACGCAGGCCGAAAGGGAAACTATCTACTCTACGCTCCAAGTCTCTAGCGCGCTCCAGTGCCTACTCCTCTGTGCCTGAAAGCCAAATATATCTGTTCAGCAAGAGATGCTGGTAACCCACTCCAACGCGTTAAAATACAATATAGGTATATGTATAGATATAGGAAAACCCATTTTGAAGCAGGAAGAGATATCCTAGGAAACTCTAGTTTCAAAACCGGAATAGACTCGACAGATAGGGATAAGCATATCAGACAATAATAACAACATCATAAGGAATACGCATTTACAGTCACAAGCCACTTCTCAATTCCAATCCACATCGTCATCCAATCATCATTCATAGCACATAATCATCGATGGCGCCACGGGACCAATCGCATGCCCCGAACATGAGAGTTAATGCCTATAGCATTAACACGGCACCGCAGCACCGTACCTCAGTACCGCAGTACGAGGGGAGTTGATTACAACCAACCCTTGGAGAACCGCTGACGAACTCAACGTCGGACCACGATCCGACACACCGCTGATGCGCCCAGTCGGTGGACCGTGATCCCCTTTACAAGGGGGGACTTACGACCCTACACACCGTTGGTGCGCACAATCGGCGGGCCGTAACGGATCAATCCCGACACACCGCTGAGCTAAACTCAGTCGGTGGGCAAAGATCCTCGGAGACTACGGTCCTGCATACCGATGTCCCACCACTCGGTGGATCGCAGCCAGTCGTAGCCCTACACACCGCCTGATTACTCAGGTCGGTGGACTACAACCTTCCTCGGCTTGTTGGCCCCATACCGCCTGGCGCATCCCGGTCGGTGGGTCATATCACCGAGGCCCATGTGGACCTTCAGTCCTACACATAATCTTTAAATACCTGACCGGTCTCTACCAGCCTGGTTAACAGTTGGGATGGTTCTCAACCCATTCAACTGCCCGTATAGTGGACCTCAGTCCTATATCATATTAATATCCCTGACCGATCTTACCCGGCCTAGTTAACAGTTGGGATGGTTCTCAGCCCATTCAACTGCCTGTATAGCCCAATTGGTCTTAACCAAGTTGGGGTCATGCATCACGTAACACACAATAGCACATAATGACACATTGTTCACATGGGGAAGGGGGAACATATAATTAAGCTTACATGTGATCATTCACATTCTAAGAATAGTTCCTAAGGGCTCATATAACTTCCACCTAGGTCCACGGCTTACCACTTCAACTAGCATGCAATTCCTAAGACTCGTTTAACCTACGAATGGTACCCGAAATTCTAGACTAGACTCAGGCACGACAAACGGGGTCCGTTGGGACACCATGGGGAACGGGGACCCGGGGTGGGGTGTGGACCAGCGGGTAGCCAGTGGGTCGGGGTCACCTGCCGGCTGCCCGCCGGTGGGCGCTGTTTCGGGCACCGCCTCTTTGGGCAGCGGGTAGGTGGTGGGTTCCCCCACCCTCACCTACTCCCACTGACTCATTCATCACAAATTCGTCCCGGGATCCTTTGTGGAACCCGAAACCATGCTTAGACACTTTTAAACGCAAATAACGACATCACATAAGCAATTAACGGATCAAAAGCAATAATCATGTAGGACTTATCCTATTATGGCTTCTAAATATAAACAACACCCGAACATGCGAATTCCCACCCAAATATAAATCAAGAACATCCTCAATACAAATTCTCAATCCAACCTAGGGCTCTAATCCCACCCAAATCATCAAGAACATATTTTATTCTTAATATCAAGAAAATATAAACATTCGTCAAGAATCATCATATCATAATCAAGAACTTCTTTTTAACGTCAAGGTCATCAAGATTCCCAAGAAAGCATGTAAATCATCTTATCAATCATCAAGAACATAACATAATTATCATAGAAGAAATCAATCAAGACACAAGAATATAGAGGGAGGCCAAGGAAAGAGATTATAGCGAAGAAAATAGGTTTTGTTGAGACATGGGTTACCTCTTAGCCTTAATTACTTTCCTTGGCTATGAAGGGTCTTTCTTTAAGATTTCTCCTTTCTTGATTTCTACTACGGGAGTTCTTGGAAATTTCTTGTGTGGTGAGGGATTATTTGTGGTGTGTGTTCTACGTGCCTTCTATGTCCATATTTATATAATTAAGAGTCCTAATTATGGTCTAAGTGGCATGGGTTTACTAATTTTATTCCTTAGAGGACTAAGGGGTTGGCTTTAGGGATAAGGGCCCATGGACCATGGTGGACCATATTAATTAATTAAAGAGAATCCTAACCATAATCTGAATAGTAAAGGTATACTTTCTTTATTCCAAATAGGCTTATGACTCTAGTTTAGGCAAGGGTCCACGATCCGTGGTCGACCATGTTAATTAATTAAAGGGATTTCTAATCAAATTAAATCCTTTTAATTATTATTAATGGAATTAATTAAATAATTAATTCGGGATTAAGGGCCGTAACACGAGGTGTTACACAACATCTTGTAGCCACCAAACGGGGTGACAAACTGGAAATCACCACCAAGGTCCGCGGCAAGGAAATTATACTTTCCGATGGCCGTTTGTCCAAGCTATTGAGATTGACCACCACGGGTGTGTCAAACTAAGTCCGTAAGGGGTGGATTGATACCCAAAACATGGGGTAGAAGGACTATCTCGGGTACCTACTCGGGAAGGAAGACGGATTCACCGCAGCCACACGACCAAATAGGAAGTGGCTATCGGCGGAGCAAAAGATATTGGTTATGATTGTAACCGATAGCCTCTTGCCCACAAACAATAAGAGCAAGGACGTGGGGAGCCTAGAATGCGCCTTCGCCTATCTCTTGAAACATAAAGTCAAGTTCAACCTACCGGCACTCATGCTAAAACACATGGAGTTTTGCAAAACAAACAACCGACTTAGCCTACCCTACGGAATGATCCTAAGCTGGATCATGGAGAAAAAGGGGGTAGACCTAAGCCACACCGAGGTTAAGACCGCAAACGGCATGGTCTTTAACGCCCAAAACCTCCGCCGCAACGACATCTACTACACCGAAGGGGGACATTACCTCACCCTCGAAGAAATTTGCCAAAAACTCGAGGAGGAACGAAGAGAATTGGTCAACCAATTAGACATCTCCAACAAGAAGCTCAAACGGGCAATGCAAGATTGCGGAATCCTGGAGGGAAATGAGGACCAGGAGGAGGATGACGAGCCTGACCCATCGTTGCACCCACGATCAAGAGGGAACCCAAGGGAGCAAAATGAGGGCTCGATCAATGAGTGCATAGTCGCGCAACTCAACCGATAAAACCAAATCATGGAGGAAGGGTTCTCATCCTTGATCCGTACGACGCGCGCACTAGATCAGAGGGTGGCAGCGATCGAGGCCACCTTGGGTACTCGCGGGGCGTCCAGCTCAGGAGCAGGAGACCAAGGTAGACCCAAAACTTTCCTATCACGACACCACCAGAAGCCCAGCCTACCCCAGCTAAGGCAAAACGTGGGGCCACATTCCTAACCGGGAGGCCAAGATGCGGGATGCCTAGGGGTGAAAGGATGGATTAACACACCAGGCATCGGGGACAAAGCCCCTTGTATGGGGGGAGAGTGTAACACCCCATGTTACGAGCCCTAAAACCAATTAATCATTTAACCAATTACCCAAAAGAAAGAATTAAATCACAATAATTAATTAGGAGAGGCCCACCATAGTCCATGGGCCCTTACCCCCAAACCCAATCCTTAGTCCTAAAAGGAATAGAGTTAGCAAACCTATAGTAATTAGGCCCTAAGTAAGACTCTTAGATATATAAATAGGGAACATAAGGACGCACCTAGAACTCCCACCACAATAATCTTTCACCACACCAAGAATACCAAGAATTCCCCTAGGAGAAATCAAGAAAGAAGAAAGCTTAATGAAAGACCCTTCATAGCCAAGGAATTAATTAAGGCTAAGAGGTAACCCATGTCTCAACAAAACCTATTTTCATAGCTATGATTCCCCTATTAGGATTTCCCCCATATCCTTGTGTGTTGATGATTCGTTATAATGATCTTGATAATTGGTGCTATGATTCCATGGGTAATCTTGATGATAAGAGGTTCTTGATGATTATATGGTGTTCTTGATGTTCTTAATGATTATATGATGTTCTTGATATTTATATGATATTCCTACTGAATCTTGATTTTAGAAGATGAATTGTGTTCTTGTTGATTTAAAAATAATTAGAACCCTAGGTTATATCGTGGAAATCGTATGGTATTATTCTTGGTATATTGGGTGGGAATTCGCATGATTGGGTGTTGATTATGTTTAGAAAAGCATGATAGGTTATGTGCCGTATGTTTCTTGATTTTGATCCGTTAATTGTCTACGTGTGTTATCAATTGCGTTTGAAAGTGTCTAAGCATGGTTTCGGGTTCCACAAAGGTTCCCGGGGCGTTTTTGGTGAAAAAGAGTCAGTGGGGGGTAGGTGGGGGTAGGGTACCCACCACCTACCCACGGCCAAAAGAGGTCTCGCCGGCAGCGGGCAGCTGCCCGCCGGGCACCCGTTGCCCGGAACAGTGCCGCCGGCGGGCAGCCGGCAGGTGACACCTCACCCACCGGCTACCCGCTGGTTTGTACCCCACCTTGGGATTTTGGCTTCCCCGTTTGATGTTCCCCCGACACCCGTGGTGTCCCAACGGACTCCGTCTGTCGTGCCTATGTCTAGTTTGATATTTCGGGTACCGTTCGTAGGTTGTATGAGTCTTATATATTGCATGCTAGTTGAATTGGTATCCCGTTGACCTAGGTGAAAGAAGTATGAACCCCTTAGGATTATTCTTAGTATGTGAAGGATTATGCATAGGTTTTGTTATACGTTTTCTCCCCCTTCCCAATGTGTTAATGTGGGTTGCATGTGCTTGCTATGTGTTATGTGTGCATGGTACCCCAATTTGGTTGCGATCAAATTGGCTCTACGGGCAGTTGGATGGGTTGAGAACCATACTGACTGTTAACTAGGCCGGTTGCGATCGGTCTGGTATATAAATATTATATAGGGCTGTGGTCCACCGTTTGGTTGTGATCAAATGGATTATACGGGCAGTCGGATGGGTTGAGAACCATACTGACTGTTAACCAGGCCGGTTGCGATCGGTCATGTATATAAATATTATATAGGGCTGCGGTCCACCGTTCTACATGAGCTGCGGTTCATTTTCCTGGCTGCGGTCAGATGATATACTCTTGGGCTGCGGTCCACTGTTTGGTTGCGATCAAACTATGATGAGCTGCGGTTCATCGGTCGGTTGCAATCGCCCCCTCCGTATTGTGAGATGGGGCAGGGTGCTGCGGGGCCGTGTCAGAGCTATATGCGCTGACCCTCATGTATGGGCATGCGATTGGTCCTGTGGCGCCAACAAAGTGTGCTTATGTGATGAGATATGGATGAGTTGTGATTATGAGTATCTTGGGGATGTGACTACGGGATTTACGTTGGGGATTGTCTATGTTGGGTTATGATTATTGATTATGCTCAGTCTTATCTGCCTTGCCTGTTGCGAACTATATATGCTTGCTATAACTGCCGTTTGTGCTTAGCTCTATTTGTCGAGTCTATCCCTGTTTTAAAAGTTAGAGTTCGCAGGATATATCTCCATGTTCAAAATGGTTTTCGTATATCTATATATAAATCTATATGTATTATATTTCAACGCGTTGGAGTGGGTTACCAGCATCTCTCGCTGAACAGATATATTTGGCTTTCAGGCACGGACGAGTAGATCACTGGAGCGCGCTAGAGGTTGGGACATAGATTAGATAGTTCTTCCCTTTCGGCCTGTGTGCCATGATTTGTATTGATACTGATTGAGATTGTTAGAACTTAACCTGTGCACCTGAGTTCTCTAGCTCAGGTGTGGCATAACACCCCGTGTCCTTATAAACGTATTTTGGGATTTATAATCATTTACCTTTATTATATTGTTTTTAAAAGTTTTAAAATTTCGGGGTGTTACAGCTAGTCGATGGCATATTACAGTGCGGTCAATTTCGGGCATGGCCTCCGGGCCCCACGTGAATATATCGGTGAATTCCCGAAGGATGGCCAAGACCTCTAATCGAAGCTCGGGGGTTAGGGCTCGACCAATCTTGACCTTTCGTTCAGGTCGGTCCTCTGACAAGGGGACTTCATATATTTCTTCAAAAGGCTCTGGCTGCCCCTTTTTGTCTTTTACGGCATCTTTGGTGATGGTACATACTCCTGAGGAACCTGTGTCTCGCCGGTTGACCGCTCGGGAATAACACTTTCTGGCTGATTGGGCATCACTACGTAACACTCCAACACCGGCAGAGGTGGGGAACTTCATGCAGAGATGGGGCATGGATATAATTCCCCTGACCCTCATGATTGCCGGGCGGCCCAGGATAGCATTATGGACGCAGCGAAGGTTAACCACGACAAACTCCATCTGCGTCTTAACTGACTTGGGAGGAGTCCCCAATTCAACTGGGAGGATAAATTTTCCTTCGAGGTGGATAGTGTCCCCAGTAAATCCAGACAAAGGCGCCCCGATCGGAGTCAACTCTCGGCGATCGAGCTTTAACTTCTCAAAAACGTCTAGGTAAAGGACGTACACGCTACTCCCAGTGTCAACCATCACCCTCTGTACATCCACTCCCATGTTATCAATCGTCACTACCAGAGCCTCCATCCTCGTATCCCCAGCATCGGGCTGATCCTCTAACGCAAAGGTGATTGGTTCCATCTTTTGCCGCTTACCGGTCTCGCGGGATTCCACAACCGTGACCGGGAAAGGCTCCTGGGCATGAGATGCATCTTCCAAACCTCCAAATATTACGTGGATGGTCTGCTTAGACGTTTGGTGACCTTCAGACTTGGGATCGGGATCTCTCTAGTCATGGTCCGACCGTTCAGACCGATCGGAACGCTGATGATCTCTTTTCCCGGTTGATCTCTTGATCTCTTCTCTTTTTCCCACGCACTTGTCCAACTTACCGACTTGAAGTAGGTCTTCTAACAACTGTTTCAAAGTTGTACACTCTTCAGTATCATGCCCACTGCATCGGGGATAAGCGCAATGCTTCGACTTGTCCTTCCCTTCCTGTCCAGGACGCGGTAATCGACTGAGATTACATGATTGTGCATACTGCAGGGCTTCTGTGGCCGAGCGGTTCAAAGCCGTGAAGTCCTCCGGGCGCGTTCGGGATCGGTGGTGCTCTGCCGACCGATTATCCAACCGTCCAGGGGCTTTCCGGGATGAATCGACTTCCTGAGACCGTTTGACAGCGTTGGCCTTTCCGGCATTGGCGTAATCCGTCACTCGACGAAGTGCTTCTTCATACGTCGCCGGCGGATGAAGTATAAAGTCTTGATCAATGTTGCAAAAATCGCGCCTAGGCGCTAGGCGCTAGGAGGCCGCCGCGAGGAATGGCCTCGGCGGCCTCCTCCGCGGCCGGCCGACTAGACCGCCTAATTGGCCGGTTCGGCTATTTTTTTTTTTTTTTTTTTGAAATTGTCGGAAAAGTTTCGGAAGGCATAACTTTTGACTCGGTTGTCCGATTTGGACAATTTTTTTTTTTTCAAATCGCGTATTTTTTCGAGATCTATACACCGATTTGGTCCACAAATTTCTCACAAAAGTGCTTCTTTAGCTCTTAATTTTAGTTTTTTATGTGCTTAGATGATTTAAACAATCTTTTGAACAATTTTACAACCACTTTTGTAAATAGTTTCTAAGAAATAACTATGGAAACCTTTTGTTTTAGTACTAAATTTTTAATTTTATAAATTTTTTTAATTAAAAAAATTAAAAAAATTAAAAAAATTAAAAAAATAAAAATAAAAAATCGGCGCCTAGGCGCCAAGGGGGCGCCTAACGTGTTTTGCAACATTGGTCTTGATATAAATATCCGGCTCTCAAGGAAATGTGCAACATATGGATCGCCGTCAGGTCATCCATGGGCTCGACCTCACCTACGACCGCTTTCCATTTAACCAAAAAGTCGGTCAAAGTCTCCCCCCTCCAACTGCTTAGCCTTCTCCAAGTACATGTACTGCTTCCGGATGATTTTCGAGGTTACAAACTTTCGAGTGAACTTAGTCGCCAAGTTGGCAAAACAAGAGATAGATCCTGGGTCCAACGTTCTAAACCACTCGGTTGCTCGTCCGGATAACGTCAAATAGAAAGCTCGACACATCACAGCGTCACTCACACCCACCATCAGCATGTTTCCATAATAGGTATTGACGTGGACCTCCGGGTCTGTTCGTCCATCGTATTCCTTATTACCGGGAATACGCAGGTCGAGCGGATACGGCTGAGCCATAATATCGGCTGTGAAAGGGGTCCGCAATAATGAAGCGGAGTGAACCGAAGGCCCTGAAGCATGCTCATGCTGCCACCGAGTGAATTCTGCGCGCAACTCGTTCACCAATCCCCGGGTGTCAACTTGCTCGGCCGTCCGGGTTTGCTTGCGGGCTCGACGTCAACGGTGTACATGAGGTCCATTGTTTCCTGATGATTCCGCATGTCTGGGCGCGCGCATAGGTGAGTCAACCAACCGCCTATTCGGGTCTTGTGGTCCCAATCGTTGACGCATTGCCGGTCGAAGACGCTCAAACGCGCTCGCGCGATTGTATTGTGGCTCAGGGTCATCTGCCGCCTGGACATTAGTTTCCTGTCGTGGTTCCTCCGGGGCCCCTGCCCCTTGCGATCCCAACCTCGAGCGAGCCGAATGCCTAGTCCGGGGACCGGGCTGAACCTCGGACTCGGTCTGCATTGCTGGTTAGTTCGGGGGAACAGAAGCTGGAGCCGTGTACGCAGGCCTATAAGGTTGATAGTTACACGGCGGATAGTACATTGGGGTCCCGGGCCAGTAACCATACTGGGCGGGTGGTGCTGGATGTGGGAAATATCCCAGGTACGGGAATTGTTGACCAGGTGGTGGGTACATTGGTTGGACATAATTGACCGGGTTAGGAGCCACCGAGTGAGGGGGTGAAAGTTTGAGGTTCAGGTCGGCGGTTGGACCATACTGGGTGTGTTGGTCGGAAGAACTGACCGCATCCTCCTGTATATCCTGCATGTATGGATACATGTTTTTGGGACGTAGGCACTTAGTCGTTCGTGACTAATTGTACCGGTCCCCACAGACAGCGCCAAAATGATAGTCTAAATACACGGGTGACCTAATACAATCTAAATGACTACTCCGAGAACCGACTGTCTACGGTTGGGCAGCTCTGTAAGTAGCCTCTTGATCGTTCCAAAGTCCCCTTCGGCTTGTCCGCCGTGGATATTTATAGCCCATCACCGAAAACAACGTCCGGCTTATCGGCATGTACTCCACGCGGCATCCACGTGCCAAAACCTGGTGGCCACCCTCTGTCGACGCCTGGCGCTGCCACGTGCGCCTCTCCAACGATACCGCTTCCATGTGGAGCAAAATTATGGCGGTCGAGCAGAACACCGGTCAGGAGGTAAATCAGTCGATCAGACTCGAGCGCCTCTAAGCAGAAGGTCAGCATAAGGTTACATGGACGACCGGTACCGACCGTCTTCCCGCTGCAGCGCTCGGGCAAAGGAGCTGTACTGATTGACGCGGAGAACATCTTAGGTCGGTCGAGGTATGTAACACCCATAAAATTTTAAACCTTCAAGCGTATGAAATAAAGGTAATATTATAATTAAATCCCAAAACAGAGCATACTAATCATAAGTGTTTAGGGTGCTATGCCACATCTGAGCTGGAGAACTCAAATACACAGGCTAACTATCTAATTATCCTCAAAATAACGTCATTACATAATCATGGCACGCAGGCCGAAAAGGAAGCTAACTATCTAAACCTCGGGTCCTCTAGCGCGCTCCGGAGCTAATCATCTGTGCCTGAAAGCCAAATATATCTGTTCAGCGAATAATGCTGGTAACCCACTCCAACGTGTTAAAATACAATATAGGTATATATGTAACACCCCGATTTCCATACCAAATTAAACCTTAAACAGGCGTAAACATCTGCAACATAATCTATCAATCTCAAACCAAAGTCAACGACATAACGTCTAACTCTAAACAAAGGCACGCAGGCCCAAATCATCATAAAGAAAAGGGGATATAATCTAACAGCTTCTATACCGCGCCCTCATCTAATCAGCACCTGAAAGAAACACAGATATTTATATATGGGATGACGCCCGGTCAGCGAATGATGCTGGTAACCCACCAATACATGTGAAATATCATATGTAGATAGTTTATATGTATACAAAATCATTTGCGAAACGGGATATAGTATATATCAATTACAAAGCCAAGATAGAAGTCAAACACAAGACTCTTTGCACTCACAATAAAGATAAGGGAACACATCCCAATGCATCAAGAAGTAATAACGACTCACAAGAATGGCTCAAGGCATAATCTACCATCACACAGTACACTAACACCCGACATGCATAACACAAGAGAATAAGGACACAACCATTAACAACACATGCCTTTGTGACAACACATGTCACAAATAGAGAAACACACAACAACTGCTACACAAGCCTTCGTGACATCACCCATCACGAATTGAGATGCCTTCCTTATGCCCGGTTCCAACCTTATGGCTACCCCCAACCTTATGTCTAGTTCCAACCTTTACCTCCAAGACCCCTGTACATACAAGTCCAACCTTTTACCTCCTGGACCGTCGTCCCCCACCAACGACCACCGACAAGGCCACCGATTCATAGTACACGAGGGTATCGATCACACACATGGCAACACATGCCACCCAAGAAATACGTGAACCCATCACTCAGGTCACAAACTCCATAATCGCGTCATGGCTACCACGAGGACCACTGCTGTACCTTGGTGACTAATGTCACATACCATTAATCGTGCAATCCAGGTACAGCCACACACACCACAACGCAATAGGAATCAATCAACGGATCACAACGAAGATATGGAACCATACTCAATCAAGGAATGGATCACAGTCCAACAACAACAATGATTAACACAATCATATTAACAATAGGAAAGGACAAACAACACACACTGTAGCATTTAAACACCGAACTAGCATGCTTATCAAACGGGTAAACCAAATGTAGTTCCGAAGAACACACAAGACTCATCACGGTTCAACGAATCACAATGTTGAACACTTAGCACGATTCAAGACACCAAAACCTACATGGAATCCTACCATATAGTTCTAGACATACGAAACATCAAGAAGACGCTCAAATAGTCCACAAAAGAACATCGGGAAGTCAAAAGACCAAATACCGAGTCAAAAGAATCACGGGAAACAAATCCCCAACCAACCACATAGCCTACCCCGCGGGTGGGGCCACGGGTGGACCCACACCCGTGGTTCCGCCCACGGGAACCACCTCCCAAACCCCCATGTACCCCGTGGGTGGGGCGGCGGGTAGGCCACTGCCCGCCGTTCCGCCCGCGGGTACACTCCTGTACCAAAAACAATCCCTTCGGGGATTTTCAACTCCAAGCTCAAATTCAAGTCCAAAACATGCCAAAACTCACCAAATATAACAAAATGACTTGAATCAAAGGAATAGCCAAGCAATGGCATACATGAACCCTAATAACAAGCTCTAGATATGCATTTTCACAAGACAATGCATAAACACTCACATTTCATAGCAAAATCACATGTAGAATCCAAGAAATCATCTTATAGGTAAGCAAAATAGATTTTGTAGAGCATGGGTTACCTCTTGTAGACAAAAACCTTCACTTAGCAAAATAGGGTTCACCTTCCACACTTACTTCAAGAACACACCAAAAGATCATAAAGATTCTATCTTTAAGAAAAGACACCTTAGAAAACACTAAAAACACAAGATAAACATAGATCTTACCCTCCTAGATGCTCAAAGGTAGGAAAGGTGGAATCTTGGAGACAAACTTTGAGGATTTGGCAAAGCTCCAACTTGGCTTGGAAGAAAAGCTATCTAACTTTTAGGGATAAGGAGGAGCTCAAGTTTGGAAAGTGTAAGGGAAAGAATGAAGGGTGTCTTCTAGGTTAGCTTGCAATACTAACATAGGGTGAAATGTCTTTATTACCTTACTAAAATGAAGAGGTGTAAGGGAACAAGGGAACTACCCACAAAGCTTTAGGTACAACACCTGACTTTGGGGTTTACTAGTCAATTACTAGTCCCCGACTATTGAATTTCAAGAATTTAAGGAATTAAATTACCAATTGGTTTAGGATTAATTACTTAATTAATCCCTTAATTGAATTTGGATTACGGGGTGTCACATCCTCTCCCCCTTAAAAGAAGCTTTGTCCCCGAAGCTTGGGTACGACGAATTAGAACAAACGAAGAAATAGAACAACAATGTGACAAGAGTGTCAAGAACATCCTTATTTGGTCAAAACTCAAAGGATTCAAAAAGGTATCAACATAAGCAAGAAGTCATGTCATTCAAGAGTTAGAAAGAAATTATCAACGGAGATAATGAGCACAACAAACTCTAAGCCAAACACAATCACCAACTTCTATTCAACAACCAAAGATCTAAACAACTAGCTCCTAGCACAAGCCACTAAGCTAACTACTCAACTCAACAAGCAAGCAACAACGAACACACAAGGCAAATAACAAGCAACTAACGAGCGGTAACAACAACTAAAAAGATAACAACAAGCGAAGGAAGGGAGACGAGATTGCCACAACTCCACCCTAGAAGGACTCGCTCTCCGACTCCTCGGTGTCTTCATCAGACTCTTCGTCGGCTCTTCCTCGGCTAGAACTGGCCTCAAGCTGGTCCAACCTCTGGTTAACTGCGACGGATGGCGTCTTCATAAAAGCGAAGCAACTAAACCAACTACTCAAACTACAAGCTAACAACCATGGAAAACAAGAGATAACGACTAAACGCACAACTGAGCAAACAACTTCCAACGAGCCTACTAACAAAACAAGCAAGGGACACAACAAGGTTCCATAACGAAAACGGTCGGCTTGCGAAACGGATGACAAAACTTAAGAGATGGGTTGCAAACGAGGTTTTAAGCAACAAAGGTGTTCGCCACTAACCAAAGTTAGAGGAAACAAGGGTTTAAAGTAAGGTAGTAAGATTGATAGGCTTGGTCGCAACGAAGTTCAACACCAAAACCGTTGGTTAACAAAACGAGAGATAAGGCTTAGAGATAGGTTGAGAGTTCTCAAAGGTAAGACAAGAAAGAAAGATAAAGTGATAGATAAAAGATTTACCAGAGAGGAAAGCTAACTTCACACCGAGCCTAACTCCTGCTCAAACTAGCTAATGATCAACTCAAAACGAGACGGCTCAGCTAAGGAACAAGCCACAAACAGAAACTGACACCACAAGAACCCTAAACTAGATCACTCGGGATCACAAAACCAGGATTGCATCTTCAACTGATCTCTGCTGACTTTTTCAACCAAAGGAAACAAGGTACTCCCACTACTTAACTTGAGCTCGGCATCTGCGTGAACTTGATCCGTCACTTCCGACAAAAGCTTCAACTGCTAGATCCAAAACACAAGTTGGGTGTCCTTCTCTCTGGCTTTAGGGTGAACTTGATGCAGGCTACCGACTTAACACTTGCATTAGCACACCACTTCCAACTTTCTACAAAGCAACGCTTGAAACATCAAAACTTCGGTCCGGATGAAAGGTTCAAAACAGGATCGGTAACAAAGGAGAAAGGTAACTCAGGGGAAAGAAGGCTCACAATAAGAGATGCGGTTCAACGGTAAGGATTAGAGTGAACAGTTTTAGGGTTCAAAACTCGAAGATCACATTGGTTAAGAAGAGAGGAAAGATGAACAGGGCTACAACTTAGGAAGTAAGGAATCAAAACGAGGTTTTAGGGAGTTTAAAGAATTTCCTCATGGAGGGTATCCGATTTAAAACTCAAGGATAGCATTGATTATGAAGGGAATCAAGATTTTCAAATTCGCAACTCTGGAAGGATGAGGTCGTAACCTTGAATAGAGTCAAATCGAGATGGGAACAAGAACGGGATTTGAAAACACAGGAAGGATTTCTCGAGAAGGGGCAAGGGATTTGACGAGAGAAAGAGAAGAAGATCGGTTTCAAGAGGTGAAAGGGTTCACGACTTCCGGCGAAGCTTCGGCTTGACGATGATCACTACGCTTGTCGAACTGGAGGCTCTCTACCTCGACTCGGACGCGGCTTAACTCTTAGACCTTGCCAGATTCCTTCAAAAGCAGATGTCACTGTCGTCTTGCACAAGGTGACTGGACAGAAAACAAGAACAAGGTTCGGAAGAAACAGACTGCTTGGCAAAAGGGTGATAGGGTTTGTCTAAAGGAAAGAAAAGATTAACGACGGTCAAGGGTAACTCTCGAACAAGGTAACGCTCGAAGCTAACACGCAAGGAAAAACACAAAGAGTAAGGGAGGTGCAACAGAAAGGGTACAAGAACTTACTGCAATGATTCCCACTTGTATCTGCCCCACGATTGTGCACTTGCCTTGCCGAGGTTGTTGTTGAGTCCGTTGAAGTCTTCCTCTTAGCCTGCACTCAAAGGACGGGTGACCTTTCTTGCCACAAACAAAGCACTCTATCGATTTCCCAAGACAGACGACGTCGGGGTGGTCACCTCCACACTTCTTGCAAACGGAGCGCCTTTCCTTAGCCTTGTTGTTCCGGATTGGTTTGGGAGCCTTACCTCTCTTAGAGTCGTCACTTTGAAGACTTCTTGTTGACACAACACTAGCAACCATCAAGCTCCTAACCATAGGTGAAACACTTTCTTCCAGCTTCCTCTTACGGTTCTCCCGGATTCCTTTTTGAACTTGCTGAACTAGGTAGTGGTCAACAATACCCAGGTAGACCTCCTTGACTTGGGCAGGATTGAACCGCTCGCGTAACCTAACCTTCAGATCTTCCCAACTGAACTCCGGATCTTGTCTACAAGCTGGCCCTTCAAGCATCCACCACGAGTCCGCTTCTTGCCGAAGGTAGAACGTAACCAACTCCACCTTGCGATTCTCCGGGCATACCACAACTTTGAAGATCTTGTCAAACATCCGGATCCACTCGTCCAGCACTGCGGGATCTTTTTCACCGGCGAAGATCGGGGGACGGAGACTTGCGACTAGGCGTACTACGTCACGATTCCCATTCTGAAGAGGGTGGTTGTTGAGGAGGGCGTTGCTTAGCGTCTGGGTGATCTGTGTCAGTTGATGAAGACTTTGAGCTAGCTGTTCACTGGTGACTGCTCCTGAAAACCTTGCACGACGTCTCAATGGTGCCATCCTCGACTTCTACAGCAACAGCACGATAACGGGAGGAAACTTAGGACCCGCACCCTTACCTAGTGCCTTAACTAAAGAGAACCAAAGCTAAAAGGAAAACAAAAGAACAGAAAACACAACAAAAAACGACACAAGAACTCACAACCTCACTGCGCGTCCTAAAGTCCTAAGTCCTAAACACTTAGATTCTTACGGTCGCTTAGGGTTTCAAACCACACTTAACCACTTAGAAGTCTAGACCCTATCATCCTAGGCTCAAACCTAGGCTCTGATAACAACTGTAACACCCCCGATTTCCATACCAAATTAAACGTTAAACATGCAGATAAACTAACCATAAAACATACACAGCGGAAGACTAGATATGATAAAGATGGAAAGTGTAGAGTGTCATGTCACGCTCACACAATGGTGAATGCACAGGCGTAAACATCTGCAACATAATCTATCAATCTCAAACCAAAGTCAACGACATAACGTCTAAGTCTAAGCAAAGGCACGCAGGCCCAAATCATCATAGAGAAAAGGGGATCTAATCTAACAGCTTCTAGACCGCGCCCTCATCTAATCAGCACCTGAAAGAAACACAGATATATATATATAAGGGACGACGCTCGGTCAGCGAATGATGCTGGTAACCCACTAATACATGTGAAATATCATATGTAGATAGTTTATATGTATACAAAATCATTTGCAAAACGGGATATAGTATATATTCAAAGCCAAGATAGAAGTCAAACACAAGACTCTTTGCACTCACAATAAAGATAAGGGAACACATCACAATGCATCAAGAAGTAATAACGACTCACAAGAACGGCTCAAGGCATAATCTACCATCACACAGTAGACTAACACCCGACATGCATAACACAAGAGAATAAGGACACAACCATTGACAACACATGTCTTTGTGACTACACATGTCACAAATAGAGAAACACAGAACAACGGCTACACAAGCCTTCATAACATCACCCATCACGAATTGAGATGCCATCTTTATGCCCAGTTCCAACCTTATGGCTACCCCCAACCCTATGTCTAGTTCCAACCTTTACCTCCAGGACCCCTGTACATACAAGTCCAACCTTTTCCCTCCTGGGACCATCATCCCCCACCAACGACCACCAACAAGACCACCGATTCATAGTACACGAGGGTACCGATCGCACACACGGCAACACATGCCACCCAAGAAATACGTGAACCCATCACTTGGTCACAAACTCCATAATCGCGTCATGGCTACCATGAGGACCACTGCCGTACCTTGGTGACTAATGTCACATACCATTAATCGTGCAATCCAGGTACAACCACACACACCACATCACAACAGGAATCAATCAACGGATCACAACGAAGATATGAAACCATACTCAATCAAGGAATGGATCACAGTCCAATAACAACGGTGATAAACACAAGTCATCATTAACAATAGGAAAGGACAAACAACACACACACTAGCATTTAAACACCGAACTAGCATGCTTATCAAACGGGTAAACCAAACGTAGTTCCGAAGAACACACAAGACTCATCACAGTTCAACGAATCAAAATGTTGAACACTTAGCACGATTCAAGACACCAAAACCTACATGGAATCCTACCATATAGTTCTAGACATAGGAAACATCAAGAAGATGCTCAAATAGTTCCACAAAAGAACATCGGGAAGTCAAAAGACCAAATACCGAGTCAAAAGAATCACGGGGAACAAATCCCCAACCAACCACATAACGTACCCCGCGGGTGGGGCCACGGGTGGACCCACACCCGTGGTTCCGCCTGCAGGAACCACCTCCCAAACCACCATGTACCCCGCGGGTGGGGTGGCAGGTAGGCCACTACCCGCCGTTCCGCCCGCGGGTACACTCCTGTACCAAAAACAATCCCTTCGGGGATTTTCAACTCCAAGCTCAAATTCAAGTCCAAAACATGCCAAAACTCACCAAATACAACAAAATGACTTGGATCAAAGGAATAGCCAAGCAATGGCATACATGAACCCTAATAACAAGCTTTGGATATGGATTTTCACAAGACAATGCTTAAACACTCATATTTCATAGCAAAATCATATGTAGAATCCAAGAAATCATCATATAGGTAAGCAAAATAGATTTTGTAGAGCATGGGTTACCTCTTGTAGACAAAAACATTCACTTAACACTTCACCAAGCTCCTAATAGGGTTCACCTTCCACACCCACTTCAAGAACACACCAAAATATCATAAAGATTCTATCTTTAAGAAAAGACACCTTAGAAAACACTAAAAACACAAGATAAACATAGATCTTACCCTCCTAGATGCTCAAAGGTAGGAAAGGTGGAATCTTGAAGACAAACGTTGAAGATTTGGCAAAGCTCCAACTTGGTTTGGAAGAAAAGCAATCTAACTTTTAGAGAGAAGGAGTAGCTCAAGTTTGGAAAGTGTAAGGGATACAATGAAGGGTGTCTTCTAGGTTAGCTGGCAATACTAACATAGGGTGAAATGTCTTTATTACCCTTACTAAAATGAAGAGGTGTAAGGGAACAAGGGAACTACCCACAAAGCTTTAGGTAGAACACTTGACTTTGGGGTTGAATAGTCAATTACTAGTCCCCGACTATTGAATTTCAGGAATTTAAAAAATTTAATTACCAATTGGTTTAGGATTAATTACTTAATTAATCCCTTAATTCAATTTGGATTATGGTGTCACAATATATATATATATATATATATATATATATATATATATGTATATATATATATATATATATATATGTATATATATATATAAAAATATATATGTATATATATATATAAATAAATAAATATATATATATATATATATATATATATATATATATATATATATATATATATATATATAGATATATATATATAGGAAAACCATTTTGAAGTCCGAAAATATATACTTAGGAAACTCTAGCTTTAAAACCGAGAATAGACTCAACAAGTAATGATAAGCACATTTATTAGTTATAATCATGCATATCAAGATACTAGCATACACCCTAAGGTCACAAGATTATTTCATACCATTCGAATCATTATTCAATCATTATCTCAACACATAAGCACACTTTGGTGGCATCACAGGACCAATCGCATGCCCATACATGAGGGTTAGCGCATATAGCGCTAACACGACCCCGCAGCACCCTGCCTCGTACAGCAGCACGAAGGGGTTGATCACAACCAACCGATGAACCGCAGCTCATCATAACGTTTGATCGCAACCAAACGGTGGACCGCAGCCCAAAAAGTGTATTTCTGATCGCAACCAGATTATGAACCGCAGCTCATGTATAACGTTTGATCGCAACCAAACGGTGGACCACAGCCCTATATAATATTTATATACCTGACCGATTGCAACCGGCCTGGTTAACAGCCGATGGTTCTCAACCCATCCAACTGCCCGTATAGCCAATTTGATTCAACCAAATTTGGGTATCATGCACACATAACACATAGCAAGCACATGCAACCCACATTAGCACATTGGGAAGGGGGGAAAACGTATAAATAAAACTATGCGTGGTCATCCACATACTAGGAATATTCCTAAGGGGTTCATACATCTTTCACCTAGGTCAACGGGATACCAATTCAACTAGCATGCAATACACAAGACTCTTTTATCCTACGAATGGTACCTGAAACATCAAACTAGACTCGGACACGACAAACGACGTCCGTTGGGACACCACGGGGTACGGGGAAACATCAAACGGGAAAACCTCCATCCCACTTTGGGAATTTCCAGCGGGTGGCCGGCTGGTGGAGGACCACACGCCGGCTGCCCACTGCCGGCGACACCCTTAGGGGCAGCGGTTAGGTGGCGGGTTCCCCTACCCCCACCTATCCCCCATTAACTCTTTTGCAATATTTTGGTCCCGGGATCTTTCGTGGAACCCGAAACCATGTTTTAATACTTTTAAACACAAATGACAACGCCAAGTAGTCAAGTAACGGATCAAAACCAAGAATCACATTGAATACATCCTAACATGACTTCTAAACATAATCAACACCCGAACATGCGAAATCCCACCCGAATATACCAAGAATGTCACAATACGAATTTCACGATTTAACCTAGGGCTCTAATCATATTTAAATCACAAAATCATACTTTATCTTTAAAATCAAGAACAACAAGATTTATCAAGAGCAACACACAATTATCAAAATCCTCTCATAATCATCAAGATTATTAATATCAACACATAAGCTCATCTTGTAACACCCCGTGTTACGGCCCCTAAACCAAATTAATCATTTAATTATTTACCCAAAAGAAAGGACTAAATCCCAATAATTAATTAGGAAAAGGCCCACCATAGTCCATGGGCCCTTATCCCTAAACCCAATCCCCTAGTCCTAGAAGGAATAGAACTAACCCTAATTAGGGACTCTTAGGTATATACATAGGGGGCATAGGAGGCACCTAGAACCCACACCACAATAATCTCTCACCACACAAGAAGTTCCAAGAATCCCCCTAGGAGAAATCAAGAAAGAATGAATCTTAAAGAAAGACCCTTCATAGCCAAGGAAATTAATTAAGGCTAAGAGGTAACCCATGTCTTAACAAAACCTATTTTCCTTGCTATAATTATCTTCTTTGGCCTCCTCTCTATACTTGTGTCTTGATGAATCGTTTATGATATTAATGATATGTTCTTGATGATTGTGAGATGATTTTATGTGTGATCTTGATGATCTTGATGATGATAAGAGGTTCTTGATGATTATGTGATGTTCTTGATGAATCTTGATGTTTTGGCAATTAAAAGATGAACTATGATTTTATTGATTTGAATACGATTAGAGCCCTAGGTTAAAATTGGGAATTTGGTATTGTGTTATTCTTGAAATAATTGGGTGGGATTTTGCATGTTCGGGTGTTGATTATGTTTTGAAGTCATAATAGGATATGTGCTATATGATTCTTGCTTTTGATCCGTTAATTGTCTACGTGGTGTCATCAATTGCATTTAAAAGTGTCTAAGCATGGTTTCGGGTTCCACAACGGATCCCGGGACGTCTATTTTGATAAAGAGTCAGTGGGGGGTAGGTGGGGGTAGGGGGACCCGCTGCCCGAGAAGGGCGTCGCCGACAGCGAGTAGGGGACTGCCCACCGGGCACCCGCTACCCGGAGGCTTGTCGCCGGTGGGTGGTCCTCCACCCACCGGCTACCCGCTGGAAATTGTCCAACTCGGGACTCCGGCTTTGTAACACCCCAGATTTTCAAGACTTTTAAAACTTATATAATAAAGATAGAATCTCATTAATTCCCAAAACACAATACAAAGAGTACGGGGTGCTATGCCACACCTGAGCTGGAGAACTCAGGTGCACAGGCTAACTAACTACTATCCTCAATAATGCAAATACATAATCATGGCACGCAGGCCGAAAGGGAAACTAACTACTTCTACACTTCAAGGTTCTAGCGCGCTCCAGTGTCTACTCTTCTGTGCCTGAAAGCCAAATATATCTGTTCAGCGAGAGATGCTGTAACCCACTCCAACGCGTTGAAATACAATACATATAGAGATATATATAGATATATGAAAACCATTTTGAAGCATGAAGATATATCCTGCGAGACTCTAGCTTGTAAAACCGAGAATGACTCGACAGATAAGGCTAGACACAAACAACAGTTATAATCAAGCGTATACAATCCACAACAGGCAAGACAGATAAAGCTGATCACAAATAATAGGCATAACCCAACATACACAATCCCCAGCATAAATCCCATAGTCAAATCCCCCAATATACTCATAAACACAACTCATCCATATCTCATCAAATAGCACACTTTGTTGGCGCCACAGGACCAATCGCATGCCCATACATGAGGGTCAGCGCATATAGCTCTGACACGGCCCCGCAGCACCCTGCCCCGTCTCTCATAAGGAGGAGCCGATCGCAACCGACTGATGGACCTTTGTCCTACATAATATTTATATACTTGACTGGTCTTTACTAGCCTGGTTAACAGTTGAGATGGTTCTCAGCCCATTCAACTGCCCGTATAGTGGACCTTTGTCCTATATAATATTTATATACCTGACCGGTCTTTACCAGCCTGGTTAACAGTTGAGATGGTTCTCAGCCCATTCAACTGCCCGTATAGTGGACCTTTGTCCTATATAATATTTATATACCTGACCGGTCTCTACCAGCCTGGTTAACAGCCGGTATGGTTCTCAGCCCATCCGACTGCCCGTATAGTGGAACTTAGTCCTATATAATATTTATATACCTGACCGGTCTCTACCAGCCTGGTTAACAGCCGGTGTGGTTCTCAGCCCACCCGACTACCCGTATAGCCCGATTGATCTTAACCAACTCGGGTTACACACACACATAACATATAGCAAGTACATGCAACCCACATTAACACGTTGGGAAGGGGGAGAAAACGTATAACAAAACCTATGCGTGATCCTTCACATACTAAGAATAGTCCTAAGGGGTTCATGCTTCTTCCACCTAGGTCAACGGGATACCAATTCAATTAGCATGCAATATAATAGACTCATAAACCTACGAACGGTACCCGAAATATCAAACTAGACATAGGCATGATACACGGAGCCCGTTGGGACACCACGGGGGACGGGGGAACATCAAACGGGGAAGCCGGGATCCCAAGGTGGGATAATTTCCAGCGGGTAGCCGGTGGGTGGGGGCCACCCGCCGGCTGCCCGCCGGACTTTACTGTTCCGGGCAGCGGGTCACCGGCGGGCAGCTGCCCGCCCGCCGGCCACCCGCTGCCGGGCGGTGTTTCACGGCCGTGGGTAGGTGGCGGGTCCCCTACCCCCCACCTACCCCCCACTGACTCTTTTCACACACTTTACGCCCCGGGAACCGTTGTGGAACCCGAAACCATGCTTAGACACTTTACAATGCAATTAACGGCAACACGTAGATAATTAACGAATCAAATACAAGAAACGAACGGCACATAACCTATCATGCTCTTCTAAATATAATCAACACCCAAACATGCGATTTCCCCACCCGATAAACCAAGAATAAGATCATACGATACAACCTAGGGTTCTAATCACTTTTATACCAACAAGAATACGGTTCGTCTTCTAATTACAAGATTCGGTACAAATAACACATAATCATTAAGAATGCCATACAATAATCAAGAACGACATATAATCATCAAGAACTCCACATAATCATCAAGAACACCATAATTATCAAGAATCTCTCAATATCAAGATCGCCCATGGAATTATCCCATCAATCGTCAATAATAATATCACAAGTCACCAATACACAATAATATGGGGAAATCCTACGGGGGAAATCATAGCTATGAAAATAGGTTTTGTTGAGACATGGGTTACCTCTTAGCTTTAATTAATTCCTTGGCTATGAAGGGTCTTTCTTTAAGCTTTCTTCTTTCTTGATTTCTCCTAAGGGGATTCTTGGAACTTCTTGTGTGGTGAGAGATTATGGTGGTGAGAGATCTAGGTGCCTCCTATATCCCTATTTATATATTTAAGACTCCTAATTAGGATCGGAATGGTATGGGTTTACTAATTCTATTCCTTACAGGACTAAGGGCTTATTTTAGGGATAAGGGTCCATGGTCCATAGTGGACCATATTAATTAATTAAGGGGAATCCTAATCGTAGCCTGAATAGTAAACGACCTACTTCCTTTATTCCTAACTAGGTCTAGGATTCCTAATTAGAATCTGAATAGTAAAGGGTTTACTTTCTTTATTCCTAATAGGCTTAAGACTCTAATTTAGGCAAGGGTCCACGGTTCATGGTGGACCTTATTAATTAATTAAATCATATTTAATTATTATTAACGGGATTAATTAAATAATTAATCCGGGATTGAAGGCCGTAACACGGGGTGTTACACTCTCCCCCCCTTACGAGAAGCTTCGTCCCCGAAGCTTGGAAATCATTGCGGGGGTAACGAGTCCCAAGTAGTACGGTGGTCCTATAGCGAAAGTATTCTACGGGGAAACTGTATAATTGTATGTTTACGTGTGCTGGGTTTTTGGGAACGATTAGGTTTAAAGGGCTAAGAGAGTGGGTTTCAAACCTGAGGACAAAGTGAATTTAGGAATTAGGATCAAAGTTTTCAAGGTTGCAACTTAGGGTGTGAGGTTTCCACCTTGTATGGAATCGTTAAAATAGGGGATCAAGAGTGTGGTTGAAGGGTAGAAAGGGTTTTGAAATAAGGAGGGGGCCGATTTTCCGAGGGAGGGAAGGGAATTCGGCTAGGATGGTTTAAGGGTTCTCGATCTTCAAGTGGCTATTCTGGTTTGATGCTTTGATCACGACGTATTGACGAACTGATGATCCTTCTTCCTTGGTGTTGGCACTTGCTTGACTTTAAGATTCTTGTTAGACCTTACTTCCCAGGCAAAGGTTTCATCCTTCTCCCCTATCTTGAGGGAATCTCCCGTGATGATTTAACACTTACTTCTTTAACGCGCCCAAGGTCTTGACCAAGTTTGGTCAACCAAGCCAATCTCTTAGGGCGCACTTCCCAAATTCTTCCCAAAGTTTTTTGGGAGTCGGTAAACTTTGGGTTGATTTTCCCTTCTTATTGAATTTCATCTCCTCTTTAGTGAATGAAATTCTTAGTAAGACTTCATGTCTTCCCCGAGGTTCGACTAGTTGTGCCTTTTTGTGTTACTTTTAATGATGAAGGTGTCCTTGCATGCTCTTTTTCTTCTTGAAGCGCAGTTGGTTACCTAATCCCGTTGTGGAATGACTTGGTGAGTTTACGAGTCATCTCATTTCCTTGTGGGTCCTTAATGATCCTTGAGATTTTTGGCACAAATGTGCTCTTTGCTTTTTGCCTAGCACCACGGGCTACGTCGTTCTTGATTCCATACAACTTGTAAGGAGTCCTCTGATTTGCTTGAACGATATCCATGGTTTGGAGGAGTCCCGATCCATCCTTAGCATTTTGACTCTTAAGGCCTTTGTGGGTCCTTAGCACGAGTTCCCAACTCGTCTCCTTGGTCTGCACAATCCTTTATGCCAATCATCCCTAGTCGGTTGCATCGTAGAATCCAACTTCAACTCCACGTGTAATGCAATTGGTTGTGCTTTTCCGACGGTGTCTTGCGTGTCAAGGTCTTTTACCGATGACACCATGTTTGGGCGACCCATGGTTCCTTACCCAAGACTCGCGTTCATCAATCGAGGCACACAAGTGCGCCATGAATCAATAAAACGAGGGGTTAAGAAATCAGCACATTGTACCAGTGGGCGCGAGGTGGGCGGTCGTCCGCCTGCCAAGCTCCTGTCAGGGACCCGTCAAGGTCCCACCAAGGTCCCGTTGGGAACCCGCGGGAAGGTGACTAGGAAGAGTGAATTTCTTCGGGAAAAATCCCATGAATGCACCGATTCAAGTCCCGACAAGCCCCATGCCCATGTGCACAACAAAAAGGTACTTGAATACATAGGATGACCCATCGTATAGTTTTATTGATCCTTAAGTACGAGTTATAGATGAGTCAAGACTCTCGCATGTTCTTTCCGTTTAGTAGGTCGGGTCCGGTTTCCAATTGGCAACCTCGTCACCTTCACTGGGAAGTTGGTTATAAGCCAACTTTGTCTTTTCCTTGCTTAATTGATGACAAGCCTTCTTGGTTTTTCTTGGAGTTCGGCTTGTCGTTCGTTCTTTGTTCAATCCTTTGGTGCCCAAGTGCTTGGTGATGCGTTTCTCTTCCTTGGAATGCATTTGATTGACTGCCCTTTGATGTCGTATGGTGTTTTGGCGATTTTGTGGTTTACATGTACTTCTTACGGTGCCTTAAAACCATCAAGGTCCTTGTTCCAAGGTAAGGCCCTTATTGCCGGGAGGCTCTAGTTGTATGATACTTTCTATGCGTCTGTGTAAATCTTGCATTGCACTCCGTATAGGTAATGCCTCCAAATTTTCGGTGCGAATACGATGGCGGCTAGCTCGAGGTCGTGGGTGGGGTATTTTCTTCGTGGGTTCTGAGTTGCCTAGATGCGTATGCTATTACCTTGCCTTTTTGCATTAGCACGCACCTCAACCCCCTTTTTGGACGCGTCACTGAAGACCTCGAACCCTCCCACCCCGGAGGGGATGGCTAGTACGGGTGCCGTGGTTAACTTATCCTTCAATTCCTGAAAGGCTGCGACGCAGTTGTCGTCCCCTCGGAAAGGGGTCTCCTTTTTCATGAGTTTAATGAGAGGTTGGGCTATCTTGGTAAAGTCGGGTACAAACCTCCTGTAGTAGCCAGCCAAGCCCAGGAAGCTTCGGACCTCTGAAAGTGAGTTCGGTGTGGACCATTCCTTAACGGCCTGGGCTTTGGTGGGGTCCACCTTAATTCCTTCTTTGGTTATTACGTGGCCTAGGAAGGTCACGCTGTCTTTCCAGAATTCGCATTTGGAGAACTTAGCGTATAGCTGGTGCTCTCTTAGAGTTTGTTAAGGTTATGCGGAGGTGCCTTTCATGTCCTTCCTTGTTTCGGGAGTAGCCTAGGATGTCGTCAATGAATACGATGACGAAGTCATCCAGGTGAGGTCGGAATACTCGGTTCATGAGGTCCATGAGTATGGCGGGTGCGGGGTGGAGTCGTCCTTGTAGCCGTGCCCCTAGGTACTCTCAGTTGAACCCCCGGTTGTTGCCCATAAGTTCTTTGTGGACCTATCAAAGATCAACCTCGTGTCTTGAAGTAGAACGAGGCTATCTCTACGTGGCGTTCCTCTGGGCATTCTCCTAACCCAAGGATTTTGTTGAAGGTTCGGATTCATTCTTCGAGGAGTGTGGGATCCTTGACTGTCTTCTTATTGGCGCCATGCTGCTGGTTTTCAGGGTCAATATTTATTGTAATGATGAGTCAGTGTGTTGCACCCTTACCTTGGTGTGGTAAGCGTAGGGGGAGTTCTTTTAGAGAGGGATAAAGTGAGGGGAAGTTATGTGTAGGTTTCACAATCTCACCGCGCGTCCTAAGATTCCTGAATCCTATGTCCCTTAATACCTAGAGTTCAAGCCTAATGTCCTAAAGTCCGGTCTTAAGAGTCTTATCCTAGGGTCAAACTTAGGCTCTGATACCAACTGTAACACCCCAGATTTTCAAGACTTTTAAAACTTATATAATAAAGATAGAATCTCATTAATTTCCAAAACACAATACAAAGAGTACGGGGTGCTATGCCACACCTGAGCTGGAGAACTCAGGTGCACAGGCTAACTAACTACTATCCTCAATAATGCAAATACATAATCATGGCACGCAGGCCGAAAGGGAAACTAACTACTTCTACACTTCAAGGTTCTAGCGCGCTCCAGTGTCTACTCTTCTGTGCCTGAAAGCCAAATATATCTGTTCAGCGAGAGATGCTGGTAACCCACTCCAACGCGTTGAAATACAATACATATAGAGATATATATAGATATACGAAAACCATTTTGAAGCATGAAGATATATCCTGCGAGACTCTAGCTTTTAAAACCGGGAATGACTCGACAGATAAGGCTAGACACAAACAACAGTTATAATCAAGCGTATACAATCCACAACAGGCAAGACAGATAAAGCTGATCACAAATAATAGGCATAACCCAACATACACAATCCCCAGCATAAATCCCATAGTCAAATCCCCCAATATACTCATAAACACAACTCATCCATATCTCATCAAATAGCACACTTTGTTGGCGCCACAGGACCAATCGCATGCCCATACATGAGGGTCAGCGCATATAGCTCTGACACGGCCCCGCAGCACCCTGCCCCGTCTCTCATACGGAGGAGCCGATCGCAACCGACTGATGGACCTTTGTCCTACATAATATTTATATACTTGACCGGTCTTTACCAGCCTGGTTAACAGTTGAGATGGTTCTCAGCCCATTCAACTGCCCGTATAGTGGACCTTTGTCCTATATAATATTTATATACCTGACCGGTCTCTACCAGCCTGGTTAACAGCCGGTATGGTTCTCAGCCCATCCGACTGCCCGTATAGTGGAACTTAGTCCTATATAATATTTATATACCTGACCGGTCTCTACCAGCCTGGTTAACAGCCGGTGTGGTTCTCAGCCCACCCGACTGCCCGTATAGCCCGATTGATCTTAACCAACTCGGGGTTACACACACACATAACATATAGCAAGTACATGCAACCCACATTACCACGTTGGGAAGGGGGAGAAAACGTATAACAAAACCTATGCGTGATCCTTCACATACTAAGAATAGTCCTAAGGGGTTCATGCTTCTTCCACCTAGGTCAACGGGATACCAATTCAATTAGCATGCAATATAATAGACTCATAAACCTACGAACGGTACCCGAAATATTAAACTAGACATAGGCATGATACACGGAGTCCGTTGGGACACCACGGGGGACGGGGGAACATCAAACGGGGAAGCCGGGATCCCAAGGTGGGATAATTTCCAGCGGGTAGCCGGTGGGTGGGGGGCCACCCGCCGGACTTTACTGTTCCGGGCAGCGGGTCGCCGGCGGGCAGCTGCCCGCCCGCCGGCCACCCGCTGCCGGGCGGTGTTTCACGGCCGTGGGTAGGTGGCGGGTCCCCTACCCCCCACTGACTCTTTTCACACACTTTACGCCCCGAGAACCATTGTGGAACCCGAAACCATGCTTAGACACTTTACAATGCAATTAACGGCAACACGTAGATAATTAACGAATCAAATACAAGAAACGAACGGCACATAACCTATCATGCTCTTCTAAATATAATCAACACCCAAACATGCGATTTCCCCACCCGATAAACCAAGAATAAGATCATACGATACAACCTAGGGTTCTAATCACTTTTATACCAACAAGAATACGGTTCGTCTTCTAATTACAAGATTCGGTACAAATAACACATAAGCATTAAGAATGCCATACAATAATCAAGAACGACATATAATCATCAAGAACTCCACATAATCATCAAGAACACCATAATTATCAAGAATCTCTCAATATCAAGATCACCCATGGAATTATCCCATCAATCGTCAATAATAATATCACAAGTCACCAATACACAATAATATGGGGAAATCCTACGGGGGAAATCATAGCTATGAAAATAGGTTTTGTTGAGACATGGGTTACCTCTTAGCTTTAATTAATTCCTTGGCTATCAAGGGTCTTTCTTTAAGCTTTCTTCTTTCTTGATTTCTCCTAAGGGGATTCTTGGAACTTCTTGTGTGGTGAGAGATTATGGTGGTGAGAGATCTAGGTGCCTCCTATATCCCTATTTATATATTTAAGACTCCTAATTAGGATCTGAATGGTATGGGTTTACTAATTCTATTCCTTACAGGACTAAGGGCTTATTTTAGGGATAAGGGTCCATGGTCCATAGTGGACCATATTAATTAATTAAGGGGAATCCTAATCGTAGTCTGAATAGTAAAAGGCCTACTTCCTTTATCCTAACTAGGTCTAGGATTCCTAATTAGAATCTGAATAGTAAAGGGTTTACTTTCTTTATTCCTAATAGGCTTAAGACTCTAATTTAGGCAAGGGTCCACGGTTCATGGTGGACCTTATTAATTAATTAAATCATATTTAATTATTATTAACGGGATTAATTAAATAATTAATCCGGGATTGAAGGCCGTAACACGGGGTGTTACAGGCTTCCCCGTTTGATGTTTCCCCGACCCTCGTGGTGTCCCAACGGACTCCGTTTATCGTGCCTAAGTCTAGTTTGATGGGTCGGATACCGTTCGTAGGATAAATGACTTTTATATATATATCGCATGCTAGTTGAATTGGTATCCCGTTGGCCTAGGTGAAAGAAGTATGAACCCCTTAGGACTATTCCTAGTTTGTGGATGACCACGCATAGGTTTCTTTATACGTTTTCTTCCCTTTCCCAATGTGCTAATATGAGTTGCATGTGCTTGCTATGTGTTATGTGTGCATGATACCCCAATTTGGTTGCGATCAAATTGGTTATTCCTGAGCTGCGGTTTAGAAGCTGGCTACGGTCAGAATTACACTCTTGGGCTCCACCGTTTGGTTGCGATCAAACGTTTTACATGAGCTGCGGTTCATATTCCTGGCTGCGGTCAGATGATCACTTTTGGGCTGCGGTCTACCGTTTGGTTGCGATCAAACGTTTTACATGAGCTGCGGTTCATATTCCTGGCTGCGGTCAGATGACTACTCTTGGGCTGCGGTCCACTGTTTGGATGCGATCAAACATTATGATGAGCTGCGGTTCATCGGTCGGTTGCGATCGACACCTTCGTATTGCGATACGAGGCAGGGTGCTGCGGGGTCGTGTTAGAGCTATAAGCGCTGACCCTCATGTATGGACATGCGATTGGTCCTGTGGCGCCACCAAATTGTACTTGTGTGTGATGAGATACGAATTGGGATGATGATATGAATGAGATGAAGTGAATCTGTGACCATAGGATATATGCTACTATCTTTATATGCTTGATTATAACTATTGAATGTGCTTATCCCTATCTGTCGAGTCTATTCTTGGTTTTAAAACTAGTCTCTTAAGTATATATCTTCCTGCTTCAAAATGGTTTTCATATATATATATATATATATATATATATATATATATATATATATATATATATATATATATATATATCTATCTATAATGTATTTCAACGCGTTGGAGTGGGTTACCAGCATCTCTCGCTGAACAGATATATTTGGCTTTTAGGCACAGAGGAGTAGACACTGGAGCGCGCTATAGATTTGGAGCGTTGAGTAGATAGTTTCCCTTTCGGCCTGCGTGCCATGCTTATGTATTTACATTATTGAGGATATTAGTTAGTTTGCCTGTGCACCTGAGCTCTCTAGCTCAGGTGTGGCATAGCACCCCGTACTCTACTATATTATGTTTTGGGATTTAATGAGAATTTACCTTTATTATATAAGTCTCAAAAGTTTTAAAATGTCGGAGTGTTACAGTTGGTATCAGAGCCTAAGTTTGACCCTAGGATAAGACTCTTAAGACCAGGACCTTAGGACAATAGGCTTAAACTCGAAGTATTTAAGTACATAGGACTCAGGATACTTAAGACGCGTGGTGAGATTGTGAGCATAACCACCATCACATATCCCCCCCCCCCCGCCTTCACTCTTGTTTAAATTAAAAGAACTTCCCCTCCGCTTATCACACCAAGGTAAGGGTACAAAACTCTAACTCGACATTACTATAAACATTGGCCCAGTAAACAGCAGCATGGCACCAAACCGAAGACAATCAAGGACCCCGGAACCCACCCCACACGATCCCCTGACTCAAACCCTACAGCAACTAACACAAGTCGCCCAGACGCTAAGCGACGTAGCTCTCCGCAACAACAGACCCCCACCACCTCCATCAAACACTAACTCGGAAGTCGCCCGACAAGTTTCAAATCATCGACCACCCACTTTCTCAGGAGAAGAAGATCCCGTAATCCTCGAAGAATGGATCCAGACCTTAGACAAGATTCTAGGGTTGGTAGAATGCCCAGAGGAACGTCGTGTAGAGATAGCCTCATTCTATTTCGGACACGAGGCGGACCTTTGGTGGATCCACGAAGGGCCCACTTACAGACAGGAACCAGGATTCGACTGGGAAAACCTCAAAACACGACAACGAGAACGATTCTATACAACACACGTCAAGGCATCCATGCACGAAGAGTTCCTCCACTTGAAACAAGGAACGACTACCGTCATGGAATACCATAAACGGTTCCTCGAGCTAGCACGCTTCGCACCAGAACTAGTCCCCACTGAGGCAACCAAAATAGAAAGGTTTGTAGCAAGTCTCAACTTCGAAGCCCGAAAAGCACTAATAGTAAGCAGACCCCGGACCCTCAACGAGGCTTACTCTAGTGCCGCAAATCTCTATCGGATCCAATTGCAACAACGTGGGGTTCAGGAACATATTCGAAAAAGGAACACAGGAAGTGGAGCACCACCTATGAAAAGAACAAGGAACGACGCCAACACGAGATCAAGCAATCCAGTCGGCCAGAGGCCACCCCTAGGAAACAACGAAACTAACACAAGGAGCTTCCCTTGCCCAAAATGCAATAGAAGCCATAGGGGCAGAGATTGCATGGGCAACCCCTGGCGATGCTTCAACTGCGGGGAAGAAGGGCACAAGGCCTTTCAATGCACTAAACCCCAGAAATCACGCCCCACCACCACGGTCCAACACGGGGGCATGAATCATCAAGGAAACTACGGTGCCCCCGGAAAGGTGTTCGTCATAAGCCGCACCCAGGCCGAACTCGAGAACGAAATCAACCACAAGGAAGGAAACATGGCCCCAGGGGACGAGGACTACGCAAACCCACCAGAAGAAAACCAAGAAGATGAATTCCGTTTAGGATAACTGGCAAATCTCTTGTAACCACCCTCGTAGTGGAATTACTTGCTTAGATTAGCTACTTCAGAATTATTATAAATAAAGAGCTAAGTGGAAATTAATTTTAGCGTAAGGTAAAAAGACTAGCTTATGCACATCAACAACAAAAAGGGGACCAAACAAAAAACCAAGTCTTCTACCACTAGAAGACGAAAGAAGGAAAAAGACAAGGATCACACAATGAAGAAAACTAGTGTTACCAATGAGAATTAAACCCTTGACCTTCCACTTATAAGATTAAGACCCTAACCACTAAGCCATGAGTGTTTCTTAAAACTTCAAGGGAACACTCCCTTCTCAAATCCCTAAACCCCACAAAAATCCCCAAATCAAAACACTTCTTCTTCTTCCACATTCCCTCACCCTCTCTCTCTCTCTCTCTTCCTCTCCCTCTCACCTCCCCGCCGACCCAATGCCACCCCAGCAACCATCACTGCCCGTCGCCGTCACCAGCCGAGTCGCCACCGGCCACCCAGGCGACGCCCCAACGCACGCCACCGGCGCCACCCGGAAGCAACACGCGACGCCACCACCGTCCGTCACACGCCCAGACACACCCCGCTACCACACGCATCACCACTGCCCGTGTAACACCCCGTGTTACGACCCTTAAAACCAATTAATCCTTTAATCAATTACCCAAAAGAAAGAATTAAATTACAGAAATTAATTAGGAAAAAGCCCACCATAGTCCGTGGGCCCCCATCTCTAAACCCAACCCCTAGTCCTACAAGGATTAGATCCTAAAATAAGACCCTTAGATATATAAATAGGGAACCTAGAGGGCACCTAGAACCCCCCACAAGAATAACGCCCCACCACCCCAAAAGAGCTCCAAGAATCCCCTTAGAAGATATCAAGAAAGCAAGAAAGCTTAAAGAAAGACCCTTCATAGCCAAGGAATTAATTAAGGCTAAGAGGTAACCCATGTCTCAACAAAACCTATTTTCATAGCTATGATTTCCCCTGTAGGATTTCCCCGTATTATTGTGTATTGATGATTTGTGATGTTATTATTGATGATTGCTGGGATAATTCCATGGGTGATCTTGATATTGGGAGATTCTTGATAATTATGGTGTTCTTAACGATTATGTGGAGTTCTTGATGATTATATGTTGTTCTTGATAATCGTATGGCGTTCTTGATGCTTATGTGTTATTTGTACCGAATCTTGTAATTAGAAGATGAACCGTATTCTTGTTGATGTAAAAGTAATTAGAACCCTAGGTTGATGTTCTTGTTGGCGTTCTTGATGCTTATGTGATATTCTTACCGAATCTTGTAATTGGAAGACGAATCGTATGCTTGTTGGTATAAAAGTGATTAGAACCCTAGGTGGTATCGTATGATATTGTTCTTGGTGTATCGGGTGGGGAAATCGCATGTTTGGGTGTCGATTATGTTTAGAAAAGCATGATAGGTTATGTGCCGTACGTTTCTCGTATTTGATCCGTTAATTGTCTACGTGTTGATCGTTAATTGCGTTGTAAAGTGTCTAAGTATGGTTTCGGGTTCCACAATGGTTCCCGGGGCGTTTTGTGTATAAAGAGTCAGTGGGGGGGGTTGGGGACCCCGCCACCTACCCGCGGCCAGAAGGGACGCCTCCAGCAGCGGGCAGCTGCCCGCCGGCGACCCGCTGCCCGGAACAGTGCTTACCGGTGGGCAGCCGGCGGGTGGCCCCCCCACCCACCGGCTACCCGCTGGAAATCTCCCCCATTCGGGATCCCGGCTTCCCCGTTTGATGTTTCCCCGATCCCTGTGGTGTCCCAACGGACTCCGTTCATCGTGCCGTGTCTAGTTTGGTGTTTCGGGTACCGTTCGTAGGTTTATGAGTCTTTTATGTTGCATGCTAGTTGAATTGGTATCCCGTTGACCTAGGTGGAAGAAGTATGAACCCCTTAGGACCATTCTTAGTATGTGAAGGATCACGCATAGGTTTTGTTATACGCATTCTCCCCTTCCCAATGTGTTAATGTGGGCTGCATGTGCTTGCTATGTGTTATGTGTGCATGACACCCCAATTCGGTTGCGATCGGATTGGTTATTCCTGAGCTGCGGTTCAGAAGCTGGCTGCGGTCAGATTTACAATCTTGGGCTGCGGTCCACCGTTTGGTTGCGATCAAACGTTTCTACATGAGCTGCGGTTCATACTTTCCTGGCTGCGGTCAGATGACATACTCTTGGGCTGCGGTCCACTGTTTGGTTGCGATCAAACTATGATGAGCTGCGGTTCATCGGTCGGTTGCGATCGACGCCTCCGTGTTGCGATTCGGGGCAGGGTGCTGCGGGGCCGTGTCAGAGCTATATGCGCTAACCCTCATGTATGGGCATGCGATTGGTCCTGTGGCGCCAACAAAGTGTGCTATGTGATGAGATATGGATGAGTTATGAGTATCTTGGGGGATGTGACTATGGGATTTATGCTGGGGATTGTTTATGTTGGTTAAGTTTATTAATTGTGCTCAGCTTTATCTGTCTTGCCTGTTGTGGATTGTATACGCTTGTTATAACTGTTGCTTGTGTCTAGCCTTATCTGTCGAGTCATTCCCGGTTTTAAAAGCTAGAGTTCGTAGAATATATCTTCATGCTCAAAATGGTTTTCGTATATCTATATATATATATCTCTATATGTATTGTATTTCAACGCGTTGGAGTGGGTTACCAGCATCTCTCGCTGAACAGATATATTTGGCTTTCAGGCACAGAGGATTAGAGCACCGGAGCGCGCTAGACTGGAGCGTAGAAGTAGAGTAGTTTCCCTTTCGGCCTGCGTGCAATGTTATGCATTTATATTTCGGAGGATATTAGTTAGATAGCCTGTGCACCTGGGTTCTCTAGCCCAGGTGTGGCATAGCACCCCGTACGCTTATGTTACACTTTGGGATTTAGTGAGATGTTATCCTTGTTATATAAGTTTTAAATGTTCTTGAAAATCTGGGGTGTTACAGTTGGCATCAGAGCCTAAGTTGACCCTAGGATAAGACTCTTAAGATCAGACCTTAGGACATTAAGCTTAAACTCTAGGTACTTAGGGACAAAGGATTTAGGAATCTTAGGACGCGCGGTGAGATTGTGAAACCTACACATAACCCTTCCTCACTTTATCCCTCTCTAACTTAAAGAAACCCCCCCTTCACTTATTGCATCAAGGTAAGGACGCAAAATAACATCGACCTATGAACACCAGGATGGCGCCGAAAAGAAGACAGGAAGGAACACCGGAACTCCCCACTCAGGAATTCCTGACTCAGAATCTGCAACGCCTGGCCCAAATTGCCCAGGCACTAAGTACCACCGTTTCCCAGCCTTCACCAACAAACAAGAACTTGGAGATCCACCACCAAGTCTCGACACACCAACCACCCACCCTCTCGGGGAACGAAGACCCCACGACCCTCGAGGAGTGGATCAGGACTTTCGACAAGATATTCAGGGCAACTAAATGCCCCGAAGGACACCAAGTAAGAATGGCCTCCTTCTACTTCAGACACGAGGCCGACACCTGGTGGGCTCACGAAGGACCCACCTGCGAACACGACCCCGGATTCAACTGGGAAGCCCTAAAAACGCGGCTACGAGAACAATTCTATCCCAACCATCTAAGAGCCACCATATACGAAGAATTCCTCCACCTAAGACAAGGTGCAACCTCGATCACGGAATACTACCAACAATTCCACCGACTGGCTCGCCTCATCCCCGAGCTAGTACCCACCGAGAGGACCAGAATCGAAAGGTTCATAACAGGCCTCGACCCCGAATATCAAAAAGCCCTGGCCACACAAGAGCCAGGAACCCTCGGGGAGGCCTATGCCAAGGCATCCCAACTACAACAAGTGCCAAACCAACCCCAGGAAACACGTCTGGGGTACAAAAGGAAATCTGAAGGAAATCACGTAAACTCCACCCGCGGCCCTAAAAACCCAGGGCCGCCTCACCACGCCAAGTCACGGCGACAACCATTCAAGGAAGAATCCTTACTCTAAGCAAAGCCAAAATTGGGGATAGCAACATAGTCTCCGGAACCTTCCAAGTACACGCCACCTCCGCCACAGTATTGTTTGACTCAGGGGCTACCAACTTGTTTATAGCAACCGAGTTTGCCACTCAGCTCGGCCTCAACTCCAGCACCAAGGTCCGACTTCAGGTCAAGGTGGCCTCAGGCGAAATCCTAGAATGCGACCGCATGTACGAAAATATAATGATCACCATACAAGGGGTGGAATTTCCCAGCAACTTAATCCGATTCAAACTGGATGGGGTACAGGTGATCTTGGGCATGGATTGGCTAGGGAAATACCAAGCACAAATCCTATGCGGAGAACAAAAAGTGGTCCTACGGGGGCCAAGCGGTAAGAGGGTGTCATACCGTGGGACCCACCGGGAGGCTGGGATCAGAGTGGTGAACATGATAAAAATGAAGAAATACCTAAACAAAGGAAGCAAGGCCTTCCTATTTTCGGTCGAGGACCTCAGCACCAAAACCCCCGAACCACAAACCATTCCAGTGGTAAACGAATTCACCGACGTCTTCCCGGACGAAATCCCCGGGGCACCCCCAGCCAGAGAAGTCGAGTTCACCATAGATCTCGTATCGGGCGCTGCCCCGATTTCTAAACCACCCTACCGGTTAGCACCAAAAGAAATGAAGGAACTGAAGACACAACTGCAGGAATTGCTAGACAAGGGCTACATCCGTCCTAGCACCTCCCCATGGGGAGCGCCAGTGTTGTTTGTTAAAAAGAATGATGCGAGCATGCGCCTATGCATCGACTACAGGGAACTTAACCAAGTCACAATAAAGAATAAGTATCCCCTTCCCCGAATCGACGACTTGTTCGACCAACTTAAAGGGGCAGGGGTATTTTCGAAGATTGATCTAAGATCCGGGTATCACCAAATACAAGTGGCCAAACCGGACATTCAGAAAATAGCCTTCCGGACACGTTATGGCCACTATGAATTCACCGTAATGCCCTTCGGACTCACCAACGCGCCTGCCATATTCATGGACCTCATGAACCGAGTATTCCGACCCCACTTGGATGACTTTGTCATTGTATTCATTGACGACATCCTAGTCTATTCCCGAAACAAGGAAGAACATGCAAGACACCTCCGCATAACCCTGCAGACTCTAAGAGAGCACCAACTATACGCCAAGTTCTCTAAATGCGAATTCTGGAAAGACAGTGTGGCCTTCCTAGGTCACGTGATAGCCAAGGAAGGAATTAAGGTGGACCCCGCCAAAATCAGTGCCGTTGAGGAATGGACCACACCGAGCTCACTCTCAGAAGTCCAAAGCTTCCTAGGCTTGGCCGGCTACTACAGGAGGTTTGTACCCGACTTCGCCAAGATAGCCCAACCCCTCAACAAACTCATGAAAAAGGAAACTCCCTTCCGATGGGACAACAACTGCATCTCAGCCTTTCGAGAATTGAAGGATAAGTTAACCACGGCACCCGTACTCGCCATTCCCTCTGGGGAGGAAGGATTCGAGGTCTTCAGTGACGCATCCAAGAAGGGGTTGGGGTGCGTGCTAATGCAAAAAGGCCGAGTAATAGCCTACGCATCCAGGCAGCTCAAAACCCACGAAGAGAACTACCCCACCCACGACCTCGAACTAGCCGCTATCGTGTTCGCACTAAAAATTTGGAGGCATTACTTATATGGGGTGCAATGCAAGATCTACACGGACCATAAGAGCCTAAAGTACATCTTCACCCAGAAAGACCTAAACATGAGACAACGGAGGTGGTTAGAACTCATAAAGGACTACGACCTGGACATCCAATACCACGAGGGGAAAGCTAACGTTGTGGCAGATGCCCTAAGCAGAAAGGCTAACCACTCCCTCAACACCACCTGGGTCCTATCGGACCAACTGTACAGGGACTTCCAAAGACTGAATTTGGAAATAATAAAGCAAGATCAAACCCACCCCGATGCCCACTTGTTCAACACACAAGTCATACCTACACTCTTCGAGGAAATCAAAATAGGGCAACAGCAGGATCCGGAACTAGATAAGATCCGCCTCGACCTAACCCAGGGGAAGGAAGGACCCTTCAAAATACACGAAGACGGCAGTCTCCGTTACCAAGGTAGGTGGTGCGTGCCCTCAACGCACCCCCACTTGAAACAACAAATCTTGGAGGAAGGACACAACTCCCCATACTCAGTTCACCCAGGGGGTGACAAGCTATACCAAGATGTGAAAAGGTCGTTCTGGTGGCCCAACATGAAAAAGGAAATCGCGGATTTCGTGGCCAAGTGTCTGAATTGCCAAAGGGTGAAGGCCGAACGATGCAAACCCAAGGGACTCGTACAACCCCTCGAGATACCACAAGGAAAGTGGGATTCCATATCCATGGACTTCGTCGGAGGACTACCCCCAACAAAAACAGGCAAGGATAAGATTTGGGTCATAGTGGACCGACTAACCAAAACGGCGCGATTCATCGCCATGAAGAAAATGTGGACAATGACACAACTAGCCCAAGCCTACTTGAGCCAGGTAGTGAAGTATCATGGAGTCCCCCGAAACATCGTATCCGATAGAGACTCCAGGTTCCTCTCACAATTCTGGAAATCACTGCAATTAGCCTTGGGGACACAACTAAAGCTAAGCACTGCCTTCCATCCCACCACGGACGGCCAAACCGAAAGGACCATTCAGACTCTCGAAGACATGCTAAGAGCCTGCGTGTTAGACTTTCAAGGGACATGGGAGGAACACCTAGACCCTATTGAATTCTCATACAACAACAGCTACCACGCGAGCATTTGTATGGCACCCTACGAAGCTCTATACGGACAAAAATGTAGAACCCCCTTATGTTGGGAAGACATGGTCGACCCAATAACACTAGGGCCCCAACACCTACAAGATACCATCACCAAGGTCAAGCACATCCGGGAAAGGATGAAGGCCGCCCAAGACATCCAGAAGTCCTATGCCGACCTAAAGAGGAAACAAGCCGAGTTCAACACCGGGGACAAGGTCTGGTTGAGAATCTCGCCCACACGAGGGGTGATGAGATTCGGAAGGAAAGGAAAGCTCAGCCCTCGATTTATCGGCCCCTATGAAATCATAGAAAAAGTCGGGAACCTAGCCTATCGCCTCGCTCTACCCGTTGAACTAGAACGAGTACACAACGTATTCCACATATCCCAGCTAAAGAAATACGTACACGACCCAAGCCACGTGCTTCAACCCGAGGTCGTGAACCTCGACGAGTCACTAGCATACGAAGAAAGACCCGTGAGGATCCTGGACACCAAGACAAGAAACACCCGTCGCCGAGCCATAGAAATGGTGAAAGTCCTCTGGAACAACCATGGGACCAAGGAAGCAACGTGGGAGCTCAAAGACACCATGAGGGAACGCTACCCCGAACTCTTCACACTAGGTAACTAAGAGAAGGTCACACGGCAAGGACCAAGCTTAGGGGACGAAGCTTTCCGTTAAGGGGGGGGAGAGTGTAACACCCCGTGTTACGACCCCTAAAACCAATTAATCCTTTAATCAATTACCCAAAAGAAAGAATTAAATTACAGAAATTAATTAGGAAAAGTCCACCATAGTCCGTGGGCCCCCATCTCTAAACCCAACCCCTAGTCCTAGAAGGATTAGATCCTAAAATAAGACCCTTAGATATATAAATAGGGAACCTAGAGGGCACCTAGAACCCCCCACAAGAATAACGCCCCACCACCCCAAAAGAGCTCCAAGAATCCCCTTAGAAGAAATCAAGAAAGCAAGAAAGCTTAAAGAAAGACCCTTCATAGCCAAGGAATTAATTCAGGCTAAGAGGTAACCCATGTCTCAACAAAACCTATTTTCATAGCTATGATTTCCCCCGTAGGATTTCCCCGTATTATTGTGTACTGATGATTTGTGATCTTATTATTGATGATTGCTGGGATAATTCCATGGGTGATCTTGATATTGGGAGATTCTTGATAATTATGGTGTTCTTAATGATTATGTGGAGTTCTAGATGATTATATGTTGTTCTTGATAATTGTATGGCGTTCTTGATGCTTATGTGTTATATGTACCGAATCTTGTAATTAGAAGACGAACCGTATTCTTGTTGATGTAAAAGTAATTAGAACCCTAGGTTGATGTTCTTGTTGGCGTTCTTGATGCTTATGTGATATTCTTACCGAATCTTGTAATTGGAAGACGAATCGTATGCTTGTTGGTATAAAAGTGATTAGAACCCAAGGTGGTATCGTATGATATTGTTCTTGGTGTATCGGGTGGGGAAATCGCATGTTTGGGTGTCGATTATGTTTAGAAAAGCATGATAGGTTATGTGCCGTACGTTTCTCGTATTTGATCCGTTAATTGTCTACGTGTTGATCGTTAATTGCGTTGTAAAGTGTCTAAGCATGGTTTCAGGTTCCACAATGGTTCCCAGGGCGTTTTGTGTATAAAGAGTCAGTGGGGGGTAGGTGGGGGGGTAGGGGACCCCGCCACCAACCCGCGGCCAGAAGGGATGCCTCCGGCAGCGGGCAGCCGACGGGCGGGCAGCTGCCCGCCGGCGACCCGCTGCCCGGAACAGTGCTTACCGGCGGGCAGCCGGCGGGTGGCCCCCTACCCACCGGCTACCCGCTGGAAATCTCCCCCATTCGGGACCCCGGCTTCCTCGTTTGATGTTTCACCGATCCCCGTGGTGTCCCAACAGACTCCGTTCATCGTGCCGTGTCTAGTTTGGTGTTTCGGGTACCATTCGTAGGTTTATGAGTATTTTATGTTGCATGCTAGTTGAATTGGTATCTCGTTGACCTAGGTGGAAGAAGTATGAACCCCTTAGGACCATTCTTAGTATGTGAAGGATCACGCATAGGTTTTGTTATACGCTTTCTCCCCTTCCCAATGTGTTAATGTGGGCTGCATTTGCTTGCTATGTGTTATGTGTGCATGACACCCCAATTCGGTTGCCATCGGATTGGTTATTCCTGAGCAGCGGTTCAGAAGCTGGCTGCGGTCAGATTTACACTCTTGGGCTACGGTCCACCGTTTGGTTGCGATCAAACGTTTATACATGAGCTGCGGTTCATACTTTCCTAGTTGCGGTCAGATGACATACTCTTGGGCTGCGGTCCACTGTTTGGTTGCGATCAAACTATGATGAGCTGCGGTTCATCGGTCGGTTGCGATCGACCCCTCCGTGTTGCGATACGGGGCAGGGTGCTGCGGGGCCGTTTCAGAGCTATATGCACTAACCCTCATGTATGGGCATGCGATTGGTCCTGTGGCGCCAACAAAGTGTGCTATGTGATGAGATATGAATGAGTTATGAGTATCTTGAGGGATGTGACTATGGGATTTATGCTGGGGATTGTTTATGTTGGGTTATGTTTATTAATTGTGCTCAGCTTTATCTGTCTTGCCTGTTGTGGATTGTATACGCTTGTTATAATTGTTGCTTGTGTCTAGCCTTATCTGTCGAGTCATTCCCGGTTTTAAAAGCTAGAGTTCGTAGAATATATCTTCATGCTCAAAATGGTTTTCATATATCTATATATATATATATATATATATATATATATATATATATATATATATATATATATATATCTATATGTATTGTATTTCAACGCGTTGGAGTGGGTTACCAGCATCTCTCGCTGAACAAATATATTTGGCTTTCAGGCACAGAGGATTAGAGCACCGGAGCGCGCTAGACTGAAGCGTAGAAGTAGAGTAGTTTCCCTTTCGGCCTGCGTGCCATGTTATGCATTTATATTTCGGAGGACATTAGTTAGATAGCCTGTGCACCTGGGTTCTCTAGCCCAGGTGTGGCATAGCACCTCGTACGCTTATGTTACACTTTGGGATTTAGTGAGATGTTATCCTTGTTATATAAGTTTTAAATGTTCTTGAAAATCTGAGGTGTTACAGCCCGATTCCGCCCAAGGCCACCGCCACCGCGCTGAGCCGTCGCCAGAACCAAGCCACACCGCCGCCCACTCGCCGTCAAGAAAGCCACGTCACCGGAAGCTCGCCGGAGTCACGCCAGAGCCTCGTCGGAACCCTCACCGGAAGTTCATCGGAAAACACTACCCACCCAAAAATGCCGAAAAAACCCCTCGGAACCCGCACCCCGGAATGGAGCAGCGCCGACTACACCGTGATCGGAGGTAAAGCTCTCGAACCCGACCAATTCTCTCCGGAATTGGTCGACATGCTTAACTTCCAAGGGCTCTTGGATACGTATCTCACCATAAAAGGGGATACATACCCCGAATTGGTGAAAGAGTTCTACCGTCACTTGGTGGCCGTCAAGCGTGGTGATAAATTGGAAATCACCGCCAAGGTCCGAGGCAAGGAAATCATACTTTCCGAAGGCCGCTTGGCCAAGCTCTTAAGACTAACCACCACAGGTGTGTCAGACTACGACCGAAAGGGATGGATTGGTACCCGAAACCTGGGGTACAAGGACTACCTCGGATACCTACTTGGAGAGGAAAAAGGCTTCACCTCGGCCACTCGGCCAAACAGGAAATTGCTAAACGCAAAGCAAAAGATACTAGTCATGATTGTAACTGATAGCCTGTTGCTTACAAATAACAAGAGCAAAGATGTGGGAAGTTTGGAGTGTACTTTTACTTACCTTCTAAAACACAAAATCAAGTTCAACCTACCGGCCTTCATGTTAAAACACATGGAGTTTTGCAAGACTAGTAACCGGCTTAGCCTACCTTACGGAATGATCCTGAGTTGGATCATGGAGAAGAAGGGAGTGGACCTGAGCCACACGGAAGTCAAGCCCGCAAGCGGCATGGTTTTCAATGCCCAGAACCTCCGTCGCAATGATATCTACTACACCGAGGGAGGACAGTATATCACCCTCGAGGAGATTTGCCTTAAACCCGAGGAGGAGCGAAGAGAGTTGGTTGACCGATTGGACATCTCCAACAAAAAGCTTAAACGGGCAATGCAAGATTGTGGGGGACTAGAGGGAAACGAGGAACAGGAAGAGGATGACGAGCCAAATCCACCGGCACCCGCACGAACAGGAGGAAACCCAAGGGGACAAAACGAAGAGTCTGTCAACGAGCGCATCCTCGCACAGCTCACCCAGCAAAACCAAATCATGGACGAAGGGTTCTCGTCCCTAATCCACGCAACACGCGCTTTAGATCAGAGGGTGGCAGCAATCGAGGCCATCCTGGGCACTCGCGGAGCATCCAGTTCGGGAGCAGGAAACCAAGGTAGACCCGAACTTACCAATCACCACGTCACTTGAAAACCAGTCTACCCCAGCAAGGACAACACATGGGGGCTACGTTCCTAACCAGGAGGCCAAAATACGGAATGTCCAGGGGCGAAAGAATGGGTTAACGCACCGGCCTCAGAGACGAAGCCTCTTGTAAGGGGGGGAGAGTGTAACACCCCGTGTTACGGCCCCTAAAACCAATTAATCATTTAATTATTTACCCAAAAGAAAGGACTAAATTCCAATAATTAATTAGGAATAGGCCCACCATAGTCCATGGGCCCTTATCCCTAAACCCAATCCCCTAGTCCTAAAAGGAATAGAACTAACCCTAATTAGGGACTCTTAGGTATATAAATAGGGGGCATAGGAGGCACCTAGAACCCACACCACAATAATCTCTCACCACACAAGAAGTTCCAAGAATCCCTCTAGGAGAAATCAAGAAAGAAGGAATCTTAAAGAAAGACCCTCCATAGCCAAAGAAATTAATTAAGGCTAAGAGGTAACCCATGTCTAAAAAAAACCTAATTTCCTTGCTATAATTATCTTCTTTGGCCTCCTCTCTATACTTGTGTCTTGATGAATCATTTATGATATTGATGATATGTTCTTGATGATTGTGAGATGGTTTTATGTGTGATCTTGATGATGATAAGAGGTTCTTGATGATTATGTGATGTTCTTGATGAATCTTTATGTTTTGGCAATTAAAAGATGAACTATGATTTTATTGATTTGAATATGATTAGAGCCCTAGGTTAAAATTGGGAATTTCGTATTGTGCTATTCTTGATATAATTGGGTGGGATTTCGCATGTTCGGGTGTTTATTATGTTTAGAAGTCATGATAGGATATGTCCTATATGATTCTTGCTTTTGATCCGTTAATTGTCTACGTGGTGTCATCAATTGAGTTTAAAAGTGTCTAAGCATGGTTTCGGGTTCCACAACGGATCCCGGGACGTCTATTTTGATAAAGATTCAGTGGGGGTAGGTGGGGGTAGGGGGACCCGCTGCCCGAGAAGGGCGTCGCCGGCAGCGGGCAGGCGACTGCCCACCTGGCACCCGCTGCCCGGAGGCTTGTCGCCGGCGGCCTGCCGGCGGGTGGTCCTCCACCCACCGGCTACCCGCTGGAAATTGTCCAACTCGGGACTCCGGCTTCCCCGTTTAATGTTTCCCCGACCCTCGTGGTGTCCCAACGGACTCCGTTTATCGTGCCTAAGTCTAGTTTGATGTGTCGGATACCGTTCGTAGGATAAATGAGTCTTATATATATCACATGCTAGTTGAATTGGTATTCCGTTGGCCTAGGTGAAAGAAGTATGAACCCCTTAGGACTATTCCTAGTTTGTGGATGACCACGCATATGTTTCTTTATACGTTTTCTTCCCTTTCCCAATGTGCTAATATGAGTTGCATGTGCTTGCTATGTGTTATGTGTGCATGATACCCCAATTTGGTTGCGATCAAATTGGTTATTTCTGAGCTGCGGTCAGAATTACACTCTTGGGCTGCGGTCCACTGTTTGGTTGCGATCAAACGTTTTACATGAGCTGGGGTACATATTCCTGGCTGCGGTCAGATGATCACTTTTGGGTTGTGGTCCACCGTTTGGTTGCGATCAAACGTTTTACATGAGCTGCGGTTCATATTCCTGGCTGCGGTCAGATGACTACTCTTGAGCTGCGGTCCACTATTTTGTTGCGATTAAACATTATGATGAGCTGCGGTTCATCGGTCGATTGCGATCGACCCCTTCGTATTGCGATATGAGGCAGGGTGCTGCGGGGCCGTGTCAGAGCTATATGCGCTGACCCTCATGTATGGGCATGCGATTGGTCCTGTGGCGCCACCAAAGTGTGCTTGTGTGTGATGAGATACGAATTGGGATGATGATATGAATGAGATGAAGTGAATCTGTGACCATAGGATATATGCTAGTATCTTTATATGCTTGATTATAACTGTTGAATGTGCTTATCCCTATCTGTCGAGTCTATTCTTGGTTTTAAAACTAGTGTCTCTTAAGTATATATCTTCCTGCTTGAAAATGGTTGTTCCCACAACAGTGTGATCACATTGTCCTTTCGTTTAAGCAGCAGTGATTCTTCTCAAGTTCATCATCTTAATCACCATGAACATATTGTATTGAGAAGATGCATGACAATCAAAGATCTAGTCTCATATAGTAGATAGGGAGAGTTTCTTCTTTCTTTCGGCGTAACCCTAATTCTTTTCGAGTAAGGGCACTTATAGATTCTTCAATAAACACTCTCCATAAATGACTTTGATTGTAGAAGGTAGGACTATAAAGGAGGAATGTAATCTCAGAAGATTTGGTCCATACCTTTCTTGAAAATATACACTAATCTTCTTTCCAAACTTGTCTGATAATACCGCGTAAGACTTTTTAGAAAACAGCTTCCTAAATCAGATCTTCAGTGTCAGTCCTTCTGTTGTTGCTTCTGATTGATCAGTCGTCTGTAGAGCTGGACGGACAGACTCTAAACCTATCTTAGTATGCAATAATAATATTGCCAATTATAATATGGGGTTTTTTGAACATTTAAAAATACTAACAAACTCCCCCTTTGGCTATTATTTGGCAAAACAACTCGACTATATAAATATACACAACATAAAGAACTAAGATAGGATCATATAAAGAAGCAGCCTAATAAGTCTGATCTGATTACAAGGAAAGGAAACAGAAACATAAGATCCAAAAAAGTTTATGATCAAAAACAAAAAAATGGTGCCATCAATAACAACGCCCAGCCTGGGCCAGAAGGTACCCAAACACAATACTACTCCCCCTTTTTGTCAATGATAGCCAAAGGTCAAGCATTGGAGGGAGTGTCACTGTCAGACTTCGCAGGATCAGTAGCAGCAGCAGATTCAGATAGGCTTAAACGAAGAAGAACGGTTGCCAGCTCAGTACGGGCCCCTGTAAGTTGCTTTGCAATAATGCTATGTACTGTCTCAAGATCAGCGACCCTTTCCTTCAACTGTATGGAAAGCTGAACATCCTTAGCATGAGGAGAATCATCAGACACAGCATCAGGTTCAGAAATGGATGGGGCAGTCGGAACAACATCTCGAAAGTGATCTCCAGTCAGCAGACGTTTATCAACAGTATAGAGCAGCGTTGGACTGATCACGTCACTAGGCATAGGCTCAAGACCCTGACTGAGTGGTAAGAATGCCAAAAATCAGATTTGGAAAGGGTAGTCTTACCTTCTGTTCCCGTGGATGAATCAAGGTAAGGATGTGAGAGTAAATCCATTTTCCCAGATCAATTGGCATCTTCATTCCAATTTGAAATAAGAAGCCTGCCAGTAGTTTGCCAACAGTGTGGAAATGGGCTGATGGGAGCCAGTTGTGAAGGGCCAGGCGATGTAAAATCACATATCTGGATGTGAGATGCGAGCTCTGCAGATAGTCCTTATCTCCTGTAGGCCAAGATTCTGTCTGTCCACCAGTAAGAGTTCTGGCCACCAAGTTCCAGTCAGTGACAGGGTCTTCTTGTACAGCAGACAAACCATAGTATTCATTGATCATGTCCGGCCCAAAAACGTACCACCTTCCTCTGATGAAAATCTGCATCGACCGTGGCCCAGTTAGGATGTCAATCTCGTCATTGAGATTGCAATAGAATTCATACGTGAGAAGCTTAGAGTATGGGCAGATGTTCGTGACAGTCTTCAACAGTCCGACTTCATTCAGCAAAGGTAAAATGTCACATACAGAGTTCAGCTGGTTCTCATCCACAGATCATTGAACAATAAGATCCCTTCTAACCATGGTAGACCATTTGGTCTGAGCAGTAGGAGAAACAAACTGAGGCCTGTAAACAGATGGATCAGTTTCTTCGACATGTTGAACCTAAGGAGTAATGCTTCGTCCTCTTGATCGTGTGGATGGCTTCCCTTTTCTGACAGATGGTGCAGGTACAGAAGTAGCTTGAACAGCAGGCCTCTTTTGCTTAACAGACGATCTCAGAGTCTTGAACACTTGTTCAATAGGCGGATTTCCTTCCGGCTTAACAGCCTAACTCGACTTCCTCTTCTTCTCAGGCTGATCCACATCAGCACTGTCATCACCAGTCTCAACAACAACCTTTACTGGAACATTCTTCCTTTTAGACCGTCTTGTTTCTTTGGTTGGGGATTGAACATGAGTCACAGAGTGACTGGAATCAGAAACATTGGCAGATGAGCTCCCAATAATATTCGAAATTTCTCGAATTTTGAAGGTCGTGGAGTCAGGATAAGCAGTGGCCTCAATAGTTGGAACATCAGATGGAATTGCTTGAGATCCATACACTTCAGCCAGTATTTTATCATCTTCGCTGGAGGATTCAGAAGGATGAATCACTCGATAAAGTTGAGGGATTGAAGCAGATGGTAGACCAGCAAAGTGTCGCACATCTTCCAGACTTTCACTTAATGATGTGGCAGTGTAGACTGGGATTCCACCTGTTTTCTCAGACTTGTGGGGGCTTGATAGATCAACAGTTTCAACATTAGCAGGTAAGACAGGAGTGTCATCGACAGAACAAACTTCTTTAGGGACATCAGCAATTGCAGCCGGAGGCAGAGCAATATTATCAGAAGCATAAACAACTAAACTCAATTTATTTGGCTCATCCGAGGACTTTTCTTTCTCATCAGACACATGCAAGACAACAGTTTTCACATCAACAGACGCACTCAAAGGCAGAGATGTAGAATCAACATTCACAGGGAGATTCTCGGAATCCAAAGCAGTTAAATTTTCAGAAATAACAGGCACACAAGATGGGGTAGCAGAATCATCAGGTTTATCAGGTGAAATTTCAATAGGAGTTTCAGAATTGTTTGACCTGTTTCGGAGGATCTCCTGTCTGTGTTTTGCCTCTTTCTGAGCAGCTTCAAGATACAGAGGTTGGGACTCCGCTCGCCGTCGAGAGACCTCAACATATTCTAGGGCTCGTTGTGCAAAATATCGAAGGAATGCCTCTACCCGATTTCCATCCGAGGGTTCTGGAATAGATACTGGAGAAACTTCATCACTGGCTTCGAAAACCATCATAAGCAGTTCAGTCGCATCATCTTCAGACCATTCTGCATAAAACTCTGGGTAGTTGGACATCACAGTCACCAAAATCTCGTCTCGAAGCAGAGGATGAAGTTTGAGCTTCTTCTTCATAGCAAACTGCAATAGCGTCTGAATGTGCTTAAGGGCCACCTCTGGAGAATGTGTCTTACTTCCGAGCTTGATGATGATATTTCTTATCGAGTCCGCCATTGAAGAAATTTTTTTGTGAGAGGAGAAGAACACAATACTGAGAGCAGATATGCTGAGAGAGAAAGGGTTTGAGTGCTGAGATGCTTGAAATCCTGTTCTATTCTTGGCCCGGTATCAAATAGACTAAAGGATGAAGAACCCTAATCAATGCGGCTTGTCAAATATCATGCAGACGCGATTGATTGACACAACGGTACAGCTTCTTTTTAGAAAGGAAACGGAACCCAAGGAAATTTGAATTTCGAAAAAAGATTAAAATCTTTTAAAATATCATTATGGCCAAAATAAAACCACTTAACAAAAATAGAGAGGATTCTTCAAAAAGAAGTCAAACCGTAATACTGACCCGTGTACACCACTCCTCTCTGACTGACCAACTGCTTTAATTAGTCAATTCTATAAATTCCCAGAGCAGACTTGAGAATTTCAAAACTATTAGAGTCCAGTGGCTTAGTCAGAATATCCGCCAGTTGTTTGTCAGTTTGAATGTATTCCAATTCAATTTCCTTGGATTCAACCAAGTCTCTGATGTAATGATGCCTGATGTCAATATGCTTTGTTCTGGAATGTTGAACTGGATTCTTGGAGATATTAATAGCACTGACATTGTCACAATAGAGTGTCATTATCCCTTGAGAAAGACCATAATCCAGAAACATCTGTTTCATCCATACCAACTGAGTACAGCATCCACCTGCAGCTATGTATTCTGCCTCTGCGGTGCTTAGTGAAATTGAATTCTATTTCTTGCTTATCCATGATACTAAGTTCTTTCCAACAAAGAAACATCCCCCAGAAGTACTCTTTCGATCATCAATATTTCCTGCCCAATCAGCATCACAGTATGCAACCAGACTCAGTTCACTGTCCTTGGAGTACCAAAGGCCATACTGCATCGTTCCTTTAACATATTTCAGAATGCATTTTGCAGCTATCAGGTGTGATTCCTTTGGGTCAGATTGATACCTTACACAGATTCCAACACTGAACATTATGTCTGGTCGACTGGCTGTTAGATACAGCAGACTGCCTATCAAGCTGTGATAGACTGTGTTATCCACTGATACACCAGTTTCATCTTTCGATACTTTTGTGGAGGTGGAGATTGGTGTCCTGGATGATTTACATGATTCCAGATCAAACTTTTTAACTAGATTCTTAGCATACTTCTCTTGTGAAATAAAGTATCCCTCAAGACTTTGCTTGACCTGTAGACCTAGGAAGTATGTCAATTGACCAACCATGGACATTTCAAACTCCTCCTTCATCACTTTTACTAACTCGTCAGTGTATTTCTGTAAAGTTGATCCAAACACGATGTCATCAACATAGATTTGGGCTATGGTTACATGACTTCCAGTAGTTTTTACAAACAGGGTTTTGTCAACACTTCCCCGTTTATACCCATGCTGGAGCAGATACTGTGTCAGTCGTTCATACCATACCCGTGGGGTTTGTTTGAGACCATAGAGAGCTTTTCGAAGCTTATAGACATATGAAGGATGATCTGGATCTTCGAAACCTTTAGGTTGAGCCACATAGATATCTTCATGGAGATAGCCATTCAGGAATGCTGTTTTGACATCCATCTGAAACAATGTGAATCCCAAAATACATGCGACAGCCAACAAAATCCTGATTGACTCGAGTCTAGCTACAGGAGCAAAAGTCCCATCATAGTCAATTCCTTCAATCTGAGTATACCCTTGAGCCACTAACCGAGCTTTGTTCCTAGCTATATTCCCTGCTTCATCAGTTTTATTTTTAAAGATCCACTCCGTTCCAATTACGTTAACACCATCAGGTCTTGAAACTAGATCCCAGACATGATTCCTCTCAAACTGATGTAGTTCCTCTTGCATTGCCTTGATCCATAGATCATCCTGTAAGGCTTCTTTAACATTCCTGGGTTCTATCTTTGAGGTATAACAAGCAGACCCAGATAATGTTATCTGATGGATGGTTTTTCTGAGTTCTGGTGGGTTTTTCTTTACCTGTATCATTTATGAGGTTTGTCTCTTGATCCAAATTTTCTTAATCTTCATTTGACGATTCTTATGGTTTGGGCTGACTGTTGCTATTAGTGGCAATTGGATCACTGAGATGGAGTTCTGTCACTGAATCTGTCACTGTTGTGTCTACTGACTCTTCTGGACTGTCATCTATAACCACATTTATTGACTCCATCACAGATTGAGTCCTCTTGTTGTAGACTCTGTAGGCACGCCTGTTTGGAGAGTATCCAAGGAAGATGCTCTCATCACTCTTTGGTTCGAACTTCCCTCTTTGTTCTCTATCAGCTAGCACATAACACTTTGTCCCAAACACATGAAAATACTTCAGATTTGGCTTCTTACCCTTCCAGATCTCATATGGTGTTTTGGTTGTTCCTGGTTTAAGATAGACCCTATTTATGGTATGACAGGCTGTGTGTACTGCTTCAGCCCAGAAGCGTTGCGGCTGATGCGAGGCATGTAGCATAACTCTAGCCATCTCTTGTAAAGTTCGATCTTTCTTTCCACTACTCCATTCTGTTGAGCAGTTCTAAGGGCTGAGAACTCATGTGATATACTGTGCTCAGAGCAGAAATCTGAATATAGTGAGTTCTCAAATTCCTTTCCATGATCACTCCTCAATCTCTGAACTTTTATTATAGACTCATTCTTTTCCTTCTGAACTCTTATACACAGAGTTTTAAAGGCCTTGAAAGCTTCTATTTTTTCTCTCAGAAAGTATACCCAGCTGTATCGAGAGAAATCATCTACACACACAAATATGTATTTCTTTCCCCCAATGCTTTCAGTCTGTGTTGGTCCCATGAGGTCTATGTGAACAAGATCTAGGCACTTCTCAGTGATGATGCCTCTTACTGCTTTGTGTGGAGTTCTGATTTGTTTCCCAATAGCACATGCACCACAGATTTTTTTCGGATCTATTCTGATCTTAGGTAGACCTTTCACTGCTTCCAGTTTTATCAACTTATCCATATCTCTGAAGTTTACGTGACCCAGTCGTCTATGCCAAAGTTTTGATTCATCAGATTTGGATAGGTGACAAGTAGTTCCATTTGCCAAAACATAACAATTGTCTGAGGACCGAGTTCCTTCCATGACAAGTTGATTTTCTTTGTTACTAACTCTGCAGCAGTTACGATTGAAGCACACATTCCAATTTTGATCACACAACTGACTGATGCTAATTAGATTCGCTTTCAACCCACTGACTAGCAGGACTTCTTCTAATTGAGGTAAACCTGGTACATTTAGGATACCTTTCTCAACTATTCTCCCTTTTTGTCCATCTCCATATGTTACAGCTCCACTGCTGGGTTGAACAGCCATCAGACACTTAACATTTCCTGTCATATGTCTGGAACACCCACTGTCAAAATACCATCTATCATCAGTTGTAGATGCAGTCAGAACAACGGTGGGGTAGCAGATAACTTCTAACTTTCTGACCCAAACCTGTTTAGTGAATGGTGTAATGGTCTTATTCTGATATTTTTCCTTCCTTTGATCTCTGTAGAAAAAATAACACTCAGGCCGAGTATGACCTTTTGTTTGACAGTAGTGACAAATAGGGGTGTAATATTTAACTTTGACAATATTATTTTTGAACCTTGAATAATGAGATTGATGAGTTAATCTGGCCAGGCCAGTATCAGCAGTCTGGTCGTACCTCCTTCCCTTGTTCTGCACTGACAGAGATGACTGGCCTTGTTCATAGTTGTGATCAGCTGTGGTCTTAGACATACCCTCTTTGATGAACTTAGGTGCGTTATTCGAAGGTTCAGCTCGTTCAAATCCCAAACCCTTTTTATCATTAGGATTTCTGCCAGAGTGTAGAATCTTATCTAGGGTAGATGTGGTGTCCATCATCTGGATATTTTTCGTCAGACTCTCCAATTCCTTGATCAGTTTTCCTTCTCTGGACCTTATCTGAGTGATGAGGTCTTCTTTTATGACTAGATCTGTATTCAGTTTCTTTAGAAGATCATCTCTTTGCTTCAGCTCTTCATTCAGATTCTTATTCACTTTCACAAGTTGTTCCCAGCTAGCAACAAGTTTTGCAAATTCTGTTTTAAGTTGAGTGTGTCTCTCTTCAAAATCATCAGTTGATATGTACGATTCTTCATCTGATTGATCTCCGTCTGACTGAAGGTCTGTAGCAGTAAAGAAGGCTACAAAGTTTCCCACATTATCATCTGACTGATCATTTGAAGTTTCCTCCTCATCATCGCTTAAAGTAGCTACAGACATAGCCTTTTTCCTCTTGAGATACGTTACACATTCAGCTTGTATGTGTCCATATCCTTCACATTCCCTACATTGCACTGACCGGTTGAGGGATTTACCTGTGTCTGTGGAACTGTTTCTGTTTTGTCTTGTTCGACCAGTCTGAGATTGATTGTTCTGTGAGAAAGGTGCTGTATCAGCCTTTTGATATGAGGAGTTGTTGCCTTTGTATTGTGTCCTGGTAGACTGACCTTGACCCTTTCTATTGAAACCTTTTAAGATTTTCTTGAAATTCTTGGTTAGAAGTGCCAAGGTTTCATCATCTATGTCGTCTGTGTCAGATTCTTCGATCAGCCTCAGCCACAAAGGCCACTGACTTTCCTTTTCTGTTGCTTCTAAGATCATCATCAGCAAGAACTTCTAGTTCATATGTGTGTAAGCTTCCCATAAGTTCTCCGACATTCTTCTTTTCCCAACCTGTGTGTTCCAGAATAGCAGTTACTTTCATTCGAAAGCGTTTAGATAAAGATCGAAGGATCTTTTTGACCACTCTCTCAACAGTGAATGGTTCTCTAAGAATTGAGGCTCGGTTCATAAGTTTCTAAACCCTACTGTGGAAGGTCGAAATGGTTTCTTCTTCAGTCATTCTGAGTGCTTCGAATTCTGACAGAACCATTTGTAGCTTTAACTGTTTGACATCACTAGTTCCTTCAAATCTGGTTTCAAGAATTTCCCATACCCGTTTAGCCTCTTTTACTCCTGTGACAAGAGTAAAAACAGATTCATGCAAAGCTCCTACAATTGAATTTAATGCCTTGTTGTTTAGATCTGAGGCATTCATTTCATCGTCTGTCCAAGTCTCCATGGGCTTATCTTCAGTAACTCCTTGTGCATTCTGAATAGTGGGATGACTCCACCCAGTTAGGACAGTACGATAAACCCTGGTACCTTGTGCTTGAAGATATATCTCCATGCGAGCCTTCCAGAAGGAGTAGTTATGACCATCTAGTTCTGGTGGTTTCATACTTGCATCCATCCTGAATACAAACAACCAGCCAACGAACACACAGAAAAGAAAAACTTGCGAAAGACAGAGAGAATGCAAAACTAAAAACAACTCGTCGGATCAAGTCACTATGTAGACTTAAAAGCTCTGATACCACATGTAATTTTGCATATTCTCTCTTTAGATAGATTAACAGGATTAATCAACTGTCAGAGATTACTGATTGATTCAGTTACGAAGTCAGTCAGTAATAATAAATCGTGGAGAAGTTGTAAGAGAAAGATAACAGCACAAAACCAACGACACAAAATATTTACCCAGTTCGATACAGTGTGTATCTACGTCTGGGGGACGATCACATAAGCGTCCAATCCACTAAATCATAATCCAATGTACAAAGGTAGATATACAATAATCTTACCCAAGTGCCCCACACAAGGTACATACCCAGTCTACACAGGTTTAGTGGATTGTTGAAGATGGAGAGCCATGCATACAGAAGTCCAATGAAATCCCTTCACTTGGAGAGCCCACTCTGATGCAGTCCACTTCAATGACGCTCTTTACAGTTGTTCCCACAACAGTGTGATCACAGTGTCCTTTCATTTAAGCAGTAGTGATTCTTCTCAAGTTCATCATCTTAATCACCATGAACATATTGTATTGAGAAGATGCATGACAATCAAAGATCTAGTCTCATATAGTAGATAGGGAGAGTTTCTTCTTGCTTTCGGCGTAACCCTGATTCTTTTCGAGTAAGGGTACTTATAGATTCTGTTAGGAATAAAGTGTAATGGTTTTGATATGCCAAATTTGTATTTGTAGATCCCCCAATTTTATTTCTAGGTCTAGTAGAGTCTTAGACCATGATCGGGAAATTATTTAAATTGGAAAAGAGAAAAACAGAGGAAGATGCATGAAAATGGAAGAAGAAGATATAAAGCCTAAAATCAAGAATTTGTCTGGAGAAAATGACAAATTGAAGAAGAAGATGAATGATACAATAATTCACGTCAATGCTACTCAAAGAAGATATCCCTGAAGAATTTTCGTGAAGAAAATTAATATTGGAAGAATGCATGAAATTGACTTGGAGATCAAGCATCTATGGAAAGAAATGAGTACATCAAATGTGATTGAAAATTTAATCAAAAGTTGTATGGACGAAGTGGATGATGTTTGATATGTTATGTGAAATGGCTCAAGTTCGAAACTCATCATTAATAATTTTACAAGGTAAAATTTGAGAATCCAAATTAAATTAATCTGATGGAGTTGGGCGCTAGTTTAAGCTTTGGGCGCCGATTACAAGTGGAAATTGGGAAGCAATTTCACTGGCAATTGAGATACGCACTTGGGAACCAATTCAAAGGAATTGGGAGCCGATTTCATAGCAATTGAAATTGGGAGCCAGTTCGAAGCAATTGAAATTGGGAGCAAGTTTCAGAGAATATAGAATGAAATTGGGAGCCAGTTTCAGAAAATGTAGAATTGAAATTGGGAGCCAATTGAGGTTGTAGCAATTGAAATTGGGAGCCAGTTTCAAAGAATGTAGAATTGAAATTGGGAGCCAATTGAGGTTGTAGTATGAGCCAATTGAGGTTGTAGTATGAGCCAGTTTCAGAGAATGTAGAATTGAAATTGGGAGCCAGTTGAGGTTGTAGTATGAGCCAGTTTCAGAGAATGTAGAATTGAAATTGGGAGCCAATTGAGGTTGTAGTATGGGATGCAATTTCAAAGTTGGGGACCGATTCAAAGAAGACATGGAGATCAAATTGAATTGATATGAAATTCAATACCAGGAGAAGTCTGGGAGCCAATTTCGAAGTCAAAGTCAACAATTCAAATTGGGAAGCAATTGAAAGCACCAGGAGCAGTCTGGGAGCCAATTGCAAGTCAAAGTCAATTGGGAGCCAATTACAATGGAGAAATTCAAATTGGATGCCAATTACAAGCCAATTGAAATTGGGTGTCAATTACAAAGGAGAAATTCAAATTGGGTGGAACTTCAAAGCCAGTTTGAAGTCTGAGAACACCCAGACGTGAGAATGAAGAAGATGAAGATGAACTTACAGTGAAAATATTCTCACAAGGAAAAATACTAGTTTTAACTAGTATGGGATTAAATTGATGAATATTTTTAAATCCCAAAGATATAAGAACCACTTCAGAGCTAATCAGAGAAGCCGTTCTACACCCAGATATTCCCACTCAACGTAGAACCAGAGGAAATATCATATGAATTTTGGGAACCCATTTACATGGAGATGAAGCTCTAACAACGGCTACCTTATCCTTTCTGACATCTTTGCAGAAGATAAGATAAGATCTCTGACAAAAAGATACAAGATTTCAAAAATGATAGCGTCTCTTTCCAACGGACAGATTCTCATTACCAGCTATAAAATGATGAAGATATGAAGACTTGAAGAAGTGTGAAGAGCAATAGAGCAGTTGAGAAAACTCGCGAACAAGAGAGCAGAAAATTCGAATCCAGAAAAGGGATCGAATAGAGCAATTAAGCTTGAAAGAGCATAGAGCAAAAATCTCATTTGGTACAGAGCATACCAAAAATCTTCAAGTGAGAAGTGAGAAAAGAAAAAGAACTAAGAGAGCTTCAAAGAAAAATATTCAGAGAGTTCTTAAACAGAGCAAAGCAGAGCAAAAATATCAAGTGCTTTACTTGATATATTCAAAGAGAGAAAACACTCAGAGCTATCAAGAGAAATCATTCCAGAGTGTTTATCTTCATCAAATAGACCTGCGCATCATTGAAGATCATCTACAGAGTCTCAGAAGTTGGAAGCAAGACAACACTTGTTTTGGAGCAAAACAAGAGAAGGGAGGAAAGTAGCACGGAGCTGTGAAATCCTGGATTGTCACACGGAGCTGTGAGATCCGAAGCAGCAGTGTCGGAGGCATTGGGCGTGATTGGTGTGGGCTTGGTGATCAAAGCACCAGATCACGGGATACGTTTCTACCGGAGTGTGGAAGACGGGGAGAAAGTAATGCGGAGTCGTGAAATCCTGGGATATTAGCGCGGTGACGTGAAACCCGAAGCAGCAGTGTAGTGTCACTGGGCGTGATTAGTGCGGGCTTTGTGATCAAAGCACTAGATCACGGAAATTCATTGTATCTTGGAACCAAGGAGTGGTAGATATAGTGAATTGCTCTTGGAGATAAGAGCAAGTGGAGTAGGAGGATTACACCACCTCGCGAACCACTATAATTGTCTTGTGTTCTTTACTGCTTTCTTTACTTACTGCTCTTTACATATTCGCTCTACACGAGATATACTGCTCACACAATCTCACACACACTTTATGTTTATTTATTTCCACTGTGCACCATACTCTAACAATCTAGTTAAGAGTTTTGGTTTATCTCTGGCTTAGCAATTGTTGTGCTGTGCGAAAAAGTTTGAAAGTCTATTCACCCCCCCCCCCCGCCCCCCTCTAGACTTTCACCTTACCTCTTTTGGGACCAACAATTGGTATCAGAGCCTGTTGCCTATTTGAGTCAGTTTATACCAACCTTTGGTATTAAAACACGTTGCCTAACCGGGTTAACTGTTTTTGACTGCTAGGCTGATCCATTCTACAAAGTGTGTAAATTGGATTAATCTTTCATATCTCTCGTGATGATGATGAAGAAAGATTTAGCTCAAAATCTATTATTCTCACTTGATAAATTTGATGATTGGAAAGTTCGTATGCAGGTACACTTATCGGCCTTACATGATGAAATGTGGGAAGTTATTTCCACTGGCCCTATAGAAATATTAAAAATCAATACGGCGTTTGTTATATCCCCGGATGCTCCACAGTACGTACAAAAGCCAAAACCGGAATGGACATCGGACGATAGAACGCGGAATAATCTTGACAATATTGCCAAGGATATTCTATTCAAAGCCGTTGATGATACAGTATTTTCGAAGATACGAAAGTGTGCCACTGCCAAAGAAATATGGGAAACTCTCATCAAGATTGGCGAAGGAGATGAACAAGAAAAAGACAATAAGCTCACAATCACCATGAAGAAGTTTGAAGATTTCAAAATGCTCTCAAATGAAAGTGTTGCAGACATGGAAGCTCGAATAATCAAAGTTGTTGGAGAGATTAGTGATCTTGGCAAAAATATTAGCCAAAAAGAAATTAATCTCAAAATTCTACGAGGCTTACCATCTGCATGGGATATGAAGGTTACGGCTATGCACGATCGCCGAGATCTAAGAATGTTGTCAACAGACAAATTATTTAGTGATCTAAAAGCATATGAGTTCGAAATGAAGGCCAAAGATGATGATGTTCATGAAGCTCGAAATTCTACTCTAATGGCCGAACAACCGTCAACCTCCAGGTCAGTAGAAAATAATGTTGATTTTATGACTGACGAACAATTTGCTCTTTTTGTGAAAAGATTTAAAAGGTTTATGCGAAAAGGAGACAACAAAAATTCTGCTCGTGGAAAATTCATCTCTCGCATAACACAAGAAGAAAAAGTCGAAGAAAATAAGGATTTGTGCTACAATTGCCGCAAACCCGGACATTTTAAAATAAATTGTCCGTATCCGATCGTTAGCAAGTATCAAGGCAAAAATGTTGAATCTACGCCGAACAAATCCGAAAGCAAAAGGTTCAAGCGCGACAAAAGAAAAGCTCTCGTTAGCAACGAACCAAACGAAAATGATGATTCGGAGGATTCATCATCAAGCGATGAAAGTTCATGTTCGGATGATGATACGGCACTAATATGCAAGTCAATTGAGTTGAGTACAAGTGAAGATTGTCTTATGGCTCTTGAAGCAGAGGAAGAAGAGGTAACATCTAATTCTTTTAATTCTGTTAATTCTTCTTTTTCTCGTGAATCTATTGACAATCTAATGCGAGAATGTCAAGAGATTATGCTCACTCATCCTCAACTCAAGGAGCGCAACAATATTCTAATTCTTGAAAAAGAAGAAATGAATAAAAAATTGCAAGATGCTTTACTTGAAGTGAGTAAATTGAAGAAGGAAAATATTCATCTTCAAGAAGAGTGTAAAGCTAGAGAGGTTAGAGAGGTTAGAGAACATAATCTTAGAGCTACTATTGCTACGTTCACTAATTCGTCTAAAATTATAGATAAAATGGTGAGCATGCAAAAGCCATCAGGAGATAGAACTGGAATTGGTTATGACTCCACATGTTCTCAAACCCCTCAAAATCTGACTAATTCTACTACTACTTTAAATAATAAAGTTCAAGTGGTAAAATTTGTTAAAAGTCAGAATAGCACGATGAGACAAGGACTTGGCTATCAAACAAATGCAAAGTTGAAAGTTGAAAGGCCAAAACAATTCTATGATACGGCAAAACAACAAAAATTCATCAAAATTATGGAATTACAAAAGGAGTTGGCACGATCAAGAAAAATGGTTTGAAGATTGAAGATGTTTCTTTCGTTGAAGGATTAAAATTTAATTTGTTGAGCACTAGTCAATTTTGTGATAAGGGCTATCTTGTAGAATTTTCTAAAGATAATTGCCTAATCAAAAATGAGCTCACAAATGAGATTGTTCTTTCTGGAAAAAATGAAAGAATATGTATGTTGTTGATTGGAGCACAAGCAAAGATTCAGTGTGCTTAATGGCCAGAAATTCAAATGAAGCTAATTGGGAATGGCACAGAAAGCTCAACCACTTAAACTTCAAGACCATCAATCAGCTTGCAAAGAAAAATCTAGTAGAAGGTTTGCCAGATATTATCTTCAAGAAGGACCAAGTGTGTGATGCATGCCAACGCGGAAAGCAAATCAAATCATCATTCAAATCAAAGACACACGACTCAACGTCAAGACCGCTAAGCTTACTACATATGGACTTATTTGGACCGGTTGATCCAATAAGTGTAAGTGGTAAGAAATATACTCTCGTTGTCGTTGATGATTTTTCCAGGTACACTTGGACCGTGTTTCTCAAGAAGAAAAATGAAGTTGAGCAAGTTCTACCGAAGCTGTTGAAGCAACTACAAAATGAGAAAGAATTGCAAATATCAAAAATACGAACGGATCGCGGAACAAAGTTCGTGAATGGAGTTATACAAGCTTTTTGCAATTCACATGGAATTTCTCATCAATTATCTGCCGCAAGAACACCGCAACAAAACGGTGTTGCCGAAAGAAGAAACCGGACGCTCAAAGAAGCCGCACGAGTGATGATTAGTGCTGCCGGTCTCCCGAAATGATATTGGGCAGAAGCTATCAACACTGCTTGTTACACGCAAAATCGAAGCATGATCCATAAGCAGTACAAGAAGACGCCATATGAGCTTTATAAAGGGAGAAAACCAAATATTGGTTATTTTCATATTTTTGGATGCAAATGTGTTATTCATATTAATGATAAATTGCATCTAAAAGCTTTTGATGAGCGTGCAGATGAAGGAATTTTTCTAGGATATTCAGCTACCAGCAAGGAATTCAGAGTTTTGAATAAAAGATCAATGGTGGTTGAAGAATCCATACACGTGGTATTTGATGAAAAATCACAGATCAAGAATGATGCACTGGACGAAGAAATTGCACAAAATGGTAACAAGTGTCATATTGATTTTTGTGATACTAATGATACGTGTGTAGATGATGTTTTGCAGGGAATGGATGAGTTGGAGATTAATTCTCTAGAAAATCCCATCCCTCATCTAGAGGAAGTTGGAAACTCTTTTAATAATAATTTTGGGAGTGATGCCTCGCGTGATAATGAGGATGCAGTACGGGTTCCAATTAGTGATCAAGTTACTGGTGAAGTTGGTGGTCAATTACAAAATGAATTAAATGTGGAAATTCGAACCAACTCTCCCAGTACACAACAAATGGATCCACCCAGTACCATGCACCCATTTGAACCATATTTAAGATGGCTCAAAAATCACCCTCCAGAATTAATTATTGGGAATATTCATGAAGGCGTGAAAACAAGATCATCTACCATGGAAGCATTGTTCACGTGTTATCTATCTCAGATTGAACCAAAAGAAATTGACGAAGCTCTCAATGATCCGGATTGGATAAATGCTATGCAAGAGGAGCTCGATCAATTCAAAAGAAATGATGTTTGGCAACTTGTTCCAAGACCGGCGAACCACAATGTTGTAGGAACCAAATGGGTCTTCTGGAACAAAGCAAACGAAGAAGGCGTGATTGTTAGGAATAAAGCAAGGCTCGTTGCAAAAGGATACTCTCAAGAAGAAGGAATAGATTTTGATGAAACTTTTGCACCGGTGGCTCGACTTGAAGCAATCAGAATTTTCCTAGCCTACGTTGCACACAAAGATTTCACCGTTTATCAAATGGACGTGAAAAGCGCATTCTTGAATGGTCTACTCAAAGAAGAAGTTTATGTCGAACAACCCCCAGGTTTTGAGGTAAAAGGCGAAGGTGATAAAGTCTACAAACTTAAAAAGGCATTGTATGAGTTGAAACAAGCACCTAGAGCTTGGTATGATACTTTGTCAATGTTCTTCATAAGCTGTGGATTCACCAAAGGCCTTGTTGACAAAACTCTATTTAGAATTCAAGATGGTGATCATATTTTATTAGTGCAAATATATGTTGATGATATTATTTTTGGAAGCACTAACAATTCTTTGTGTGAGAAATTTTCGAAGCTTATGCAGAATAAATTCGAAATGAGCATGATGGGTGAATTGAATTACTTCTTGGGCTTACAAGTCAAACAACTGAAAGAAGGAGTATTCATCAATCAAGCAAAGTACACCCGCGACTTGATAAAGAAGTTTGGCATTGATGGAAAATCATCGATCAAAATTCCAATGAGCACATCAATAAGGCTAGATAAAGATGAAGATGGAAAGGATGTCGATCAAACAAAATATAGAGGAATGATTGGTTCACTTTTATATCTTACTGCAAATAGGCCGGACATTTCTTATGCTGTGGGCGTGTGTGCAAGATTCCAAGCAAATCCAAAAGAAAGCCACCTCACCGCAACAAAGAAGATCATACGATATTTGAAAGGCACAATCAATGTTGGATTATGGTATCCAAAAGGTACAGATTTTACTCTAACAGGTTTTTCAGATGCGGATTTTGCAGGTTGCAAAATAGACAGAAAAAGCAGTTCCGGGACATGCCAGTTCTTGGGGGGAAGGCTTGTTTCTTGGTTCAGCAAGAAGCAAAATTCCATCGCAACTAGTACCGCCGAGGCCGAATATATTGCTGCAGGAAGTTGTTGTGCGCAAATTTTGTGGATGAAGCAACTATTGAAGGATTACGGAGTTAATTGTGATGACGTTAGTATTTATTGTGATAATACTAGTGCAATTGCTATCACTCACAATCCGGTGCTTCACTCAAGAACCAAACATATCGACATTCGACATCATTTTATAAGGGATCACGTTGAAAAGAAAAATCTGAAGATCGAATATATCCCTACGGAAAACCAAGTTGCTGATATTCTCACGAAGCCTTTATGCGAAACGAGATTTTCTACCTTAAGGCATGAGTTGGGAATGATCGAAATGAGCTAAGTATCACTGGACTTAATCTCTCTATTTAAATTGATACTTGTGCTCAAACTAAATTGTTTTATGTGAATAAATTGTTTTACGTATTTGCATGTATGTTTTTATTCGAAATTTTTATGTGATAAAATTGCAATATGTGTTAGAAATTTAATTATGAATTTGCATGTGTTATTTAACGTGAGATCATATGCCATGCAAATTAATTTGATAAAATGTGCAATTCATGATTAATTTGATAAGTTGTTTAAAATTGCATGTTTTAATGTGCTAAATCAGTTTTTGAGTATGTGTTCATGTTTCTGTAAATTAACTAACTTGTTTGCATGAACAATTTGCTCTAAAAATGATTTACCGTGTTTGTTTAATAATATATATGTGTTATGTGCAAAATGTGATTTAATGTGTTAATTGTATATGTGTTTCGTATATATGTGATATAATTCGCAATAAAATGTTTTAGAAATCTAGAAGTTAATATTTTTGTTAATTTCTAAAATATTTTGGAATCTGATTTGTGTGTTTTTTATATAAAGTTGTTTCTAATTATAATTTAGGAATATGTGTGTTAATTTTGTTAGTTTCCAAAATGTGTTTAATTTTTGATTGGAAATTACCGTGTATGAGTTTAATATAATTGGTATGTGTGATTAATTATTTGTGGAGTAATTTTTGCTACTAACGAGATGTTTGAGTGTTATTATGTTTGTGGTACACGAATTTGAGAAGGAAATCATGAGATAAAGGAGGAAAATTAGAGTTTAATTGGACATCAGACCTCCACCGATAAACTCCTACCCTTTCTAAACCTCCACCCAACCTAAACCTCCCCCCATAATCCTCTCCTAAATCAAATCTTTCCAAACAAGATTTACCCCCTCTCTCAATCGCGCATCATTGAAGATCATCTACAGAGTCTCAGAAGTTGGAAGCAAGACAACACTTGTTTTGGAGCAAAATAAGAGAAGGGAGAAAAGTAGCACGGAGCTGTGAAATCCTGGAATGTCACACGGAGCTGTGAGATCCGAAGCAGCAGTGTCGGAGGCACTGGGCGTGATTGGTGTGGGATTGGTGATCAAAGCACCAGATCACGGGATACGTTTCTACCGGAGTGTGGAAGACGGGGGGAAAGTAACGCGGAGTCGTGAAATCCTGGGATAGTAGCGCGGTGACGTGAAACCCGAAGCAGCAGTGTGGTGTCACTGGGCGTGATTAGTGCGGGCTTTGTGATCAAAGCATTAGATCATGGAAATTCATTGTATCTTGGAACCTAGGAGTGGTAGATATAGTGAATTGCTCTTGGAGATAAGAGCAAGTGGAGTATGAGGATTACACCACCTCGCGAACCACTATAATTGTCTTGTGTTCTTTACTGCTTTCTTTACTTACTGCTCTTTACATATTCGCTCTACACGAGATATACTGCTCACACAATCTCACACACACTTTATGTTTATTTATTTCCGCTGTGCACCATACTCTAATAATCTAGTTAAGAGTTTTGGTTTATCTCTGCCTTAGCAATTGTTGTGCTGTGCGAAAAAGTTTGAAAGTCTATTCACCCCCCCCCCCCTCTCTAGACTTTCACCTTACCTCTTTTGGGACCAACAGTTGGTATCAGAGCCTGTAGCCTATTTGAGTCAGTTTATACCAACCTTTGGTATTAAAACACGTTGCCTAACTGGGTTAACTGTTTTTGACTGCTAGGCTGATCCATTCTACAAAGTGTGTGAATTGGATTAAATTCGAAAAACCCCTTTGAGTCATCCTCTTCATATAAACCCCTCTCTTATATCTCAAAAACTCTTTCAAGACCTTCAGAATATCAGAAAACTCTCTCTCAAATTATCTCTCTTCGATCAATCGATCTGATCATCATGGCCCAATCTGGAAGAATGCAAATTGATCCTATTTTTGCCCTCTCGCAACAAGTGACGAATGGGATGGTACTCAATCCTGAGTTTTTCAGACTAGGTTCTACCAACAAGGACATGGCCGAGAAAATTCTTCAAGCTTTAAAAGACTGTGGACTGTTTGATTTCTTCACCTACAACTACTTTGGAACCTTTGAAGAAGATGTAGCCGAATTTTATCTACATGCAGTCGTTGAAAACGACTCGATTAAATCTAAAGTTGGAGGATCAGAAGTTTCGATCACTGAAGATGACATACACAAGTGCTTCAACTTTCCTGAATCTCAGATAATGCCAGAATCTCACAGCTATGTTGTTCAAAATTTTTGGAACGAGATTCGTGGTCTTACGGCTCCAATTTTCTCTGATGTATCCGCTCATAAAAATGTATTGAAGTTTGAATACGAGATGTTGGTGGACATGATTTACAAGATTCTTGAACACAAACTGGGAAGTACTGAAAATTTGACCGCGTCAACAGTGTGCCTGATGGACGGAATCATGAAAGGAATAAAATTCAAATTGACAAAATTTATCTACAGGAAGATGGTTATTTTTGCTCATGCTGCCAAACCAATGAAGAAACCCGCTGTAGTAGACCGATTCTATCAAAATGTTGGATATGGTCTTATCATTGGAGAACTACTTAGGAAGAAGACAATTCCAATGAGAAAACACAAAAATATTGGAATTTACAGAGCTCTCTTCAGAAAATTCAGTCCTAATTTTGGAAAAAAGGTCAAGCCAGAGAAGAGGACAAGAAGGTGGGAGTTCTACAAGTTCAAAAACACCTCAGAGTTCTAGACCGAGAAACAGCAAAGCAATCTCAACCTCAAGTAATCAAATGGGATTAAGCAATCGATCAGGAAGAGATCAAGAAGTCATCAGTACGACTATGGCAGTTGTTCCGATCAAATATGCCGAACCAAACTTGTTGGCCGAAGGAGTTAACGATACTACAAGAATGGAATTTGCAGGAGTTGATGTGCAAATTTCGAATGATCTACAATGAAGACTCTCGAGTCAATCTGCAGCCGAAGGAAGTGCAGGACCTATAGTTTTTGACTCAGCTCTCATTCAAGATGATCCGGAGCTGTTGAAAGAATTGATAATGGTGCAAACTTGGAGAGAATGGAAACTTGAAAGATATCATTCTTTCATGTCAAAAATCACCCCAGATTTGATACGGAGTGAAGATTTTTCCTTGGAATGGTGCGGAACGAACGTGATGCTAGATGCACTCAACATGGATTTAAATCAAGTTTATCACATGAAGCTACACGAGAAGGCAGCCAGACAAAAAGGAAAAGCACCAATAAAGGGAGGCAGTACGGCTCAAGACCGTTTAGCCGAACAAGAACGACAGAATGAAATTTCACTTCAGTTAGCTCTGCAAAGGTCAGTTTATGACACACATCATTATCCAGGTAACACATCTCTTGTGGATAATGAAATTTTTGATGAAAGAACTGAAGGGACGGCACTCATTGATGTACCAATCATGAGCACTGAAAATCATATGGACATACCTGTGAAAGTCCATGATGCTTCTTTATTAATATCTGATCTGACCCCCACAACAACTAATGTGAATCTGGAGTGCAATGAACAACTTGTGGGATCCAATGAAGCAGAAGTGTCAGTGCAAGAAGAAATAAGAGAACAAGTGTCAGAAGAAAGAAGAAGAGATATACCAGTTGAAGTTGCAGTAGAAGTTGCTACTGAGAGTAGACTGCAAATCACAGAGGATTTATCCAGTGTATTGCCGGTACACCATACCGAGTCTACCATGCCTACCATCGACCCTGTTCTAGAAAATGAAGAATTATTTACAGACAATTACACGAGAAAAGAAGTCCTAGAAGAACAGGTTGGTGATCTAAACCAAGAAGCCGAATCACCTGAAGAAGAAGGGATGCAACTTATTGATACAGTTGTTCTCACAGATCCGAATAGAAGTCCATTCGTATCCCCTCAAAACTTTGTGCAGATGAATGATCAATATGATGGCATATTTTCATCCTTATTTGCCAAAGTAGCTGAATCCAGTGATGTTGTTTGTCAAACAATTGGAGACAAGTTGGTTGAACAAAATCAAAAGATAGATCAACAACACACGGATACACGAGTCAATCTGAAGGAATTAATGGAGCATCAAAATATTTTGAAGACCCAGATTGACAAAGCAGAAAGAATTTTGAAAGGAAAATTGACAAAAGGCTTACTTGAAGTGATCCAGCTCATGAAGAAGGAACGTGAAGCAGCTGAAAAGATTAACAACGAACGTCATTTGAGACAGATCAAAGCAATTCAAGACCAAGAAAGCCGAATCAACAAACTTGAAGCTGAACTCGCAGTTACAACAAACAAGCTTGACAACGTGCAAACCGTTTCCATTGAAACACACAACAGTGTTGAAACTGTGAAGGCAAACCAAGACCGAGATTTTAAGACCCTTGCATTTTTGGTTGATAACGCCAAAAGGGGGGAAGAAATTCTCAGTCACTTGGCTTTGCAACAACAAGAATTTATTCTTGGAAGCCAACAAAAGCCAGTAATGTCTACTCAAGGTAAAGGCCGAAGCCGCGGACAATCCTCACAAGGACCATCTCAGATTGGTTTTGCTCAGTTCGCGAATCCTAGTCTTGGTACGAGTACATCGAAGGTTGCTGAACAGCGTGGCTGGTTTGAATGCTCTAAGGGTACCGCCACTCAGACAACAATATGGACTAAGGAAAATCTACCAAGCATGATCAAGAAATGGCCTGCAGCCGATCAAGCCCAATGGATCTCGGAAAAGAATAAAGAAGAAGAAGACAAAAGGAAAAGAACCGAGATGTGGTATGAACTAAGAGATTTCACCGGAAATATGGGCATGAATCTTGGAGAAGAAAGAAGCTTCGAAGAATGTGTCTTATGGTGGGAAAACGGAGTTCTTCCGAGCAACAATATCAAAGAAGCTTATGGATACTATATGGCCGGACATCTTACAAAGAAATTTCAGAATGCAAAGTTCAAAGATGATTTCTTCAAGCTCAGAGAACATGTCAAGGAAATTTTGAAGAAAGACTCTGGTGTGAAGAAACCCAGAAGGTAATCTGAAAATTCTCTTAAGCTGATATTTTCTATTTTCGAACCTCTGTTGCGTTTTTCTCTATAAATTCGAAATATATCAATAATAATTTCCCATGGTCTATTTTGAGTCTTTAATTTTATTTGTTTAATGTAATTAGACTTTCGTGAATTAAAAGACAAGAAATATGTCAAACGCACGACAAAATTAAAAAATGATGATGATCAAAAGAAAAATAATTCAAGATGCGTTTAGGAGCTTGTCTAAAAATTTAATTCACAAGTTTCTTTTGATTATGTCTAGAAAACCATTTGTTAAACTCATCTTGGCTTTGTCAAATAAAATTGAGCAAAAAGATTATTTTTCAAAGACTTAAAGCCAATGACTGAGTATAGGTTTTGGCATTATCAAAAGGGGGGAAATTGTTAGGAATAAAGTGTAATGGTTTTGATATGCCAAATTTGTATTTGTAGATCCCCCAATTTTATTTCTAGGTCTAGCAGAGTCTTAGACCATGATCGGGAAATTATTTAAATTGGAAAAGAGAAAAACAGAGGAAGATGCATGAAAATGGAAGAAGAAGATATAAAGCCTAAAATCAAGAATTTGTCTGGAGAAAATGACAAATTGAAGAAGAAGATGAATGATACAATAATTCATGTCAATGCTACTCAAAGAAGATATCCCAGAAGAATTTTCGTGAAGAAAATTAATATTGGAAGAATGCATGAAATTGACTTGGAGATCAAGCATCTATGGAAAGAAAGGAGTACATCAAATGTGATTGGAGATTTAATCAAAAGCTGTACGGATAAAGTGGATGATGCTTGATATATTTTGTGAAATGGCTCAAGTTCGAAACTCATCATCAATAATTTTACAAGGTAAAATTTGAGAAGCCAAATTAAATTAATCTGATGGAATTGGGCGCTAGTTTAAACTTTGCGCGCGGATCACAAGTGGAAATTGGGAAGCAAATTGGGAAGCAATTTCAAATTGGGAGCCAGTTTCAGAGAAATTGAAACCAATTGGGTGGCAATTGAGATACAATTGCACTTGGGAGCCGATGAGAAATTGAAACCAATTGAAATTGGGAGCAAGTTTTACATGGGAATCAATTCAAGATGGGAGCCAATGTAGAATTGAAATTTTGAAATTGGGAGCCAATTGAGGTTGTAGTATGGGATGCAATTTCAAAGTTGGGGACCGATTCAAAGAAGACATGGAGATCAAATTGAATTGATATGAAATTCAATACCAGGAGAAGTCTGGGAGCCAATTTCGAAGTCAAAGTCAACAATTCAAATTGGGAAGCAATTGAAAGCACCCGGAGCAGTCTGGGAGCCAATTGCAAGTCAAAGTCAATTGGGAGCCAATTACAATGGAGAAATTCAAATTGGGTGCCAATTACAAGCCAATTGAAATTGGGTGTCAATTATAAAGGAGAAATTCAAATTGGGTGGAAGTTCAAAGCCAGTTTGAAGTCTGAGAACACCCAGACGTGAGAATGAAGAAGATGAAGATGAACTTACAGTGAAAATATTCTCACAAGGAAAAATACTAGTTTTAACTAGTATGGGATTAAATTGATGAATATTTTTAAATCCCAAAGATACAAGAACCAATTCAGAGCTAATCAGAGAAGCCGTTCTACACCCAGATATTCCCACTCAACGTAAAACCAGAGGAAATATCAGATGAAGTTTGTGAACCCATTTACATGGAGATGAAGCTCTAACAACGGCTAGCTTATCCTTTCTGACATCTTTGCAGAAGATAAGATAAGATCTCTGACAAAAAGATACAAGATTTCAAAAATGAGAGTGTCTCTTTCCAACGGACAGATTCTCATTACCAGCTATAAAATGATGAAGATATGAAGACTTGAAGAAGTGTGAAGAGCAATAGAGCAGTTGAGAAAACTCACGAACAAGAGAGCAGAAAATTCGAATCCATAAAAGGGATCGAATAGAGCAATTAAGCTTGAAAGAGCATACAGCAAAAATCTCATTTGGTACAGAGCATACCAAAAATCTTCAAGTGAGAAGTGAGAAAAGAAAAAGAACTCAGAGAGCTTCAAAGAAAAATATTCAGAGAGTTCTTAAACAGAGCAAAGCAGAGCAAAAATATCACGTGCTTTACTTGATATATTCAAAGAGAGAAAACACTCAGAGCTATCAAGAGAAATCATTCCAGAGTGTTTATCTTCATCAAAGAGACTTGCGCATCATTGAAGATCACCTACAGAGTCTCAGAAGTTGGAAGCAAGACAACACTTGTTTTGGAGCAAAACAAGAGAAGGGAGGAAAGTAGCACGGAGCTGTGAAATCCTGGATTGCCACACGGAGCTGTGAGATCCGAAGCAGCAGTGTCGGAGGCACTGGGCGTGATTGGTGTGGGCTTGGTGATCAAAGCACCAGATCACGGGATACGTTTCTACCGGAGTGTGGAAGACGGGGGGAAAGTAACGCGGAGTCGTGAAATCCTGGGATAGTAGCGCGGTGACATGAAACCCGAAGCAGCAGTGTGGTGTCACTGGGCGTGATTAGTGCGGGCTTTGTGATCAAAGCACTAGTTCACGGAAATTCATTGTATCTTGGAACCAAGGAGTGGTAGATATAGTGAATTGCTCTTGGAGATAAGAGCAAGTGGAGTAGGAGGATTACACCACCTCGCGAACCACTATAATTGTCTTGTGTTCTTTACTGCTTTCTTTACTTACTGCTCTTTACATATTCGCTCTACACGAGATATACTGCTCACACAATCTCACACACACTTTATGTTTATTTATTTCCGCTGTGCACCATACTCTAACAATCTAGTTAAGAGTTTTGGTTTATCTCTGGCTTAGCAATTGTTGTGCTGTGTGAAAAAGTTTGAAAGTCTATTCACCCCCCCCCCCTAGACTTTCACCTTACCTCTTTTGGGACCAACAGATTCTTCAATAAACACTCTCCATAAATGACTTTGATTGTAGAAGGTAGGACTATAAAGGAGGAATGTAATCTCAGAAGATTTGGTCCATACCTTTCTTGAAAATATACGCTGATCTTCTTTCCAAACTTGTCTGATAATACCGCGTAAGACTTTTTAGAAAAAAGCTTCCTAAATCAGATCTTCAGTGTCAGTCCTTCTGTTGTTGCTTCTGATTGATCAGTCGTCTGTAGAGCTGGACGGACAGACTCTAAACCTATCTTAGTATGCCATAATAATATTGCCAATTATAATATGGGGTTTTTTGAACATTTAAAAACACTAACAGTTTTCATATATCTATATATATCTATCTATAATGTATTTCAACGCATTGGAGTGGGTTACCAGCATCTCTCGCTGAACAGATATATTTGGCTTTCAGGCACAGAGGAGTAGACACTAGAGCGCGCTAGAGATTTGGAGCGTAGAGTAGATAGTTTCTCTTTCGGCCTGCGTGCCATGCTTATGTATTTACATTATTGAGGATATTAGTTAGTTAGCCTGTGCACCTGAGCTCTCTAGCTCAGGTGTGGCATAACACCCCGTACTCTACTATATTATGTTTTGGGATTTAATGAGAATTGACCTTTATTATATAAGTCTCAAAAGTTTTAAAATGTCGGGGTGTTACACATCTCATCAACATCAAGATTATATCATAATCATCATAAAAGATTTATCAAGACGCAAGCATAGAATCGCATATCAAAGGAGCCAAAGAAGAAGATTATAGCAAGGAAAATAGGTTTTGTTGAGACATGGGTTAGCTCTTAGCCTTAATCAGAATCCTTGGCTACTAAGGTTCTTCTCTAAGATTTTCATCCGATTGATCTCCCTAGGCTTGGTGGTGGAGAATCTCCCGGGAATATTTTCATGTAATATAACTATGGGTGGTACGAGTTCTAATTGTTTTCTAATCCCCTATTTATAGAATCAGGAACCCTAATCATAATCTGAATAGTAAAGGCCTTCTTTCTTTATTCCTAATAGATATATAGGTCTAGGATTCCTAATTTGAATCTGACTAGTAAAAGGTTTACTCTCTTTATTCCAAATTAAATCCTTTTTAATTATTATTAACGGAATTAATTAAATAATTAATTCGGGATTGAAGGCCGTAGCACGGGATGTTACAGGATATATCCTACCAATTACATTAAATTACTATTATGAGTTCATAAAATTACATATTGCATGTTCATAAATTCTTGTAGGTTTATCATAGAATTGTAATTATATTGAAAAAATATATGAATATAGGTGTGGCTTTAAAGATCTTAACTAGATATTTTTAACCATATATATTTTTATATATTGATCTTATTTATACAAAAAGAAATAAAAAATTAATATATTTAACTGAGAATTGATAAATTTGTGCTATTTTTATGAACCTAAAGTATTACTGTAATTTTATGGACAATATATAGTATTAGTATTATTTTTATGAACCTGGTCCATAATATAATTTTTATAAATCAGAATCAAACTGCAGTCATGTTTAGCTCTCAATCTCTAACCATAATAAGATTACTTGTCTTAATCCCATTTCATATGCTAGGGATAAATATAGCGTATTGGGACACCAGCAATATATCCGATCTTAGCTCAGTTGGTAGAGCGGAGGACTGTAGTTGGAGTATTTCCTAGCTGAAATCCTTAGGTCGCTGGTTCGAATCCGGCAGGTCGGATTTTTTTTCTATTAATAATTCCGTTTATCCTTAACCAAGAAATCCAAAAAATGTTGAAAACGCCGTTGCCGGGGATCGAACCCGGGTCACCCGCGTGACAGGCGGGAATACTCACCACTATACTACAACGACTTCAACGTTCTAAGTTTCTACAGAATTATATATATTACGGGGGAAAAGATATATAACACAAAATCCTTTATATAATAAAGCTATATGGTTTGGGAAATAATTAATGTCACAACATCCTTTATTAAAAAAAAAAAAAAAACACAACATTTAAAAAATAAAATAGCTATATATTATATAATCATATAAAAAAAATACTTTTGAAAAATAACATAGCTATATATTATATAATCATATAAAAAATGTGTTCAATTAGAGTTTAAATTTACACATACAAAATTTGAAATTTGCTTCCAAATGTAATTATCTTAGTTATTATTTGTATTGTGAAAATTATAATATAGATGAAATACAATTAAGAATAAATCAATGTAATTATGTAAATTATCTCTATAAGTTTATTTGAATATGCACATAATTAAAGATTATATTAAGCATACAAAATTATAATTATAATTTTAATTTTAATTTTAATTGTAATTTTGTATTCTATAAAAATAATAAATACTTGACCAATGGAAGCTCAAAAATATTATTATATTAAATAATTTAAAATATTTTAATTTTTTATTTTATATTTATATTTATAATAGCATAATTTTTTTCCGTGCATCGCGCGGGTGAATTACTAGTTAGTGCCAAAATCAACAGATATAATACTAATGTAAAGTCTACAGTAAACGGCGGATATTCACAAATCAGAATCTAGGTGACAATTGAAGGGCAGTGCTCGCCTTCACATTCTAATGACAATCATTATTGCATGGATTGTGAACTACAGTCTAAAAATACATAAAGTATATTATTTTAACTTATAAATATATTATTTTATCTCAAAAATTTTATTAAGAATGTAAGGAACAGAGTACAGCGCCAACTAAGAGTTTTGAGTTCGTCTTTCAAACACAAAGTACATTATACATTATTCTAACTCATAAAATACATTATTTTAACACATAAGGTATATTATTCTAACTTATAAAATACATTATCTTACCCTAGAAATTTCATTATTCTAACACATAAAGTAAATTATTTTAACACATAAAGTACATTATCTTACTCCAAAATGTTCATTATTCTAACACGCTCGCGGAGTAAAATTTTATTTTTTTTTTTAATATCAAAACAACGTCATTTTAAAACGTAGTCCACACAATAATATGCCGACAAAAGAGTGATGGTCATACCAGACCATCCAGAGGGGGCAAATTATACCCGAACCAGGGTCTACCTTGCATTGTAAATCCTAGTCCAAAAATAGTATTCAGATTCTATATCTATAGTTGACAAATTATGTACTTGCAGTTGATAGTTTTTGTACCTGTAGCTATCATATTATGTGTCAACAATTATCGAGTCAAGTTTTATATCTATAGTTGACACATTATGTACCTGTAGTTAATTTGGTTCTATGGCACTATAAAAAAAACTACTACATTCTCACCCCACAACTTAATATTTCAAGGTAGAAAAGTAGGGAACATGATGCTTTCTTTCTTCAGCCAACATAAAAAGATGAGAGTTCAAAGGCAAATGCCGCATATGCATCAAAAGGACATCCACTACGCCGCTATAATATCAACAAAACTGTATTTCCTATTTCAAAGCCTTACCATTTGTAGCCATAAATCCATAATGAGTGAAATTTTTAAGCTAACTTTGGCTAGTGTCTTCTTTCTTGACCCACTGTCTAACTTGTTTTCTTTGAGTGTTTCCCCTGGGCTTTCTCCTACTGAAATTCCGGTTTGTGCTGGTAGCAGGTGCTTCTGATGAACCAATTACTACATTTATTTGAGAATTTGCTGTCAGATTCTCGTGTTGTTGATCACTTGTTTCTTTCTCATCCACCCCCGTGGGTGGTTCTGTTGATCGCTGAAGATAGACACCCGGTCGTAGCACTTCATGTTGTTTTGTTTCAATTAAACCACCCTTCTCTTGCTGGATTTTCAATATAGCATCAAATTTCTGTTTTCTGATTTTCTCCAAGTCGGACTGAAGAATCATATCTTCTTTGTTGACTTCAACTCCATCGGAATTCTGAAATTCATTAGATAAATGTCTAAGTAACTTCACATGAACAGCTTTCTTTTCAAGGAAAGAAATACTTCTGAATAGAGCATGAATTACCACATAAGAAAAATAGAGCATGTTTCAATTTTAATACATTGTTGCAACCTTAAAAGTTAAAAAATGGTTTCAATTTGCACAGAGAAGCATGCCAATATGCCATCACAACTATTATGAATGTTTGCAGTCCCACCAACAAAACCACAGAAACTTGCAAAATTACACGACTTAACTAGTAGATATATGTATTTACAAATACATACCGGTTGTGATTGCATCCCCACCAAGTGACGTGCATGTTCTATATCCCTGGCAAGGAAAACCTTCCGACACACTGGGCAATTGCCCTTACTATCTTCTGTTGCATAATGCATTGCAATGAAGTATAAACAGTTAGCTTTGGTATTAAGTAACATAAAAAATCAGGTTGGGATAACAATCAATTACCTAAAGGAATACATACAGACATATAGGGAGAGAGAGAGAGAGAGAGAGAGAACTCCGGCAGATTGAACAAGTAATTTAGAGCATATAGAGGGGAAACAATGTAAAGAGATCCACTTGTTCAACTTCAACTCAGAGAACCTGTGTTAGATCCTTATTTGTTTGCAAGATATTGGCAGCAATAGTACTGAGCTAGCTTGCAAGAGACTGGTCTCACAAAAAAGAAACCGATCTCTGGTAGACTTCTATAGGTGCTTGGTGCTCTTTTTTTTGAATGAAAACATAAATGAAGAAAAAGAGATTGGTCTCGTGAATACTACACCATTCATTTTCCAAAACAAAGAGAAGGAAGGTCTGATGTCAAACAATAGCATGACAATTATATTTCCCCAAGAAAATTAAGAGAAGTTACCTAAGAAATGCTAAAACAGTTATGGACCTAAAGAAAAAATCAGTAGAAAAAATTGTTGAAAACTAAAGAGTTAGGTTTATCTATAGGGTTGTGTCTGTTTATGAATTGGTGTCAGTTATGGGTAGTTACTTACAGTTATGTATTTGTGTATATATATGTACTGTGTTTCTGTATTAGAAACAAGAGAGAATACCAATATAATTTCAGTTTTATATTCATTTCCTAGTCTTGATTCTTCATATTGCTTCCGCCTAACTCGCGGGTGGTATTATTCTCCACCCGCCAGGCCATTCCATCTTCCAAATTCAACAAAAATAACTAATACTGTGAGAAAACAGATCACAAAAAGTTAGCATGTTCATTTAGCATTTTCCACTATGGAAGAATTGGTGATTTCTAGATACTGGAATAACATTGAGCCTATTGGGTAGGTATTATCTTGAATTTGGTGGTGAAGAAGAAGAGAGGCCCACAAACCTATGTAACAAATTAGAGAATTACATAAGCCTAAATGGTAACTGGTGGTAAATGAGGGGCTAGAACAGCTAGCATTCAGCATAACATTAGTACAGCACATTACTATATATAATACACACATGATAATTATCTAATTTAGCTGTACCTTGCTTAACCTCTGCATTATTAGGGGATCTAGAGGAACCCAAAACATTAGCACCATCTGTTTCTTTTGGATCTTGGAGCCAATTCCACCATCTAATAATGCAGTCACTGCATGTATAGAAGAATTAAAAAATCAAAATGCAAAGGGGGACAGCTCTGCACCATCTGTTGGTACATGAATTGAACATGAAAAAAGAAGTATAAACAGAACTTACCAATGAAAGCAGTGAAAACAAGACATCAACTTCATAAATGGCAATGAACTATTTCCAGTGTCTTCATCAACCAATGGATACAAACATAACGGACAATTTCCATCAGGGTGATTCATGCTGGATAGCCTTTCCACTGCTTCCTAGGAACACATTCAAAGCCATGAATATCTTATAACCCACTTGGCAAATCTAAAGTTAAAGAGACTGCTCAAGACTATTAATGAGAAGAGGTTTTAAATAATAAGCGATAAATTTATATATTTTATGCAAAACTTTTATTGAATTTAAGGTTATTGATTTTGTTATTTTAAATTTATTTCTACATTTTTATAGGAACAAATTTGATGGCTTACTACATAGCTAATGAAAGAAAATGGCAAGGACTTAACTATGGGCTAATGCTCCAGTTACAACGAAAGATATTACATTCGCTAGACTTAAAGAAGACAAATGTTGATGTAACTTCATAGAACTGTGTACCTTGAAAACCATTCAATTACTCATCCATTTCCCCACTAAGTAATGGAAAAACAAACCATTGATAATGGAATCAATTTGACTGTTAGTGGTAGTTTGTGGGCTGCATAGTAAAATAATAACCATATTTTGCACTTGATGGAGCGAAGCCCACTACTTCAAAAATAAAGGAGGGGATTAATGTAGGATTAATGGAAGGAAAATACTACATGGACTCCCACTTTTTACTCCCAACTTCTACTCCCTCTCATAAATCCTTGATGTAGACACTTTTCCTAGGAATCACATGATGAAAATATCCTATCCTTGGTTGCCACATCATGGAGTAAAGTGAGGGAGTAGAATTTGGAAGTACATGTAATAGAACTCTTAATGGAATGAAGTGGCTATTAATTGAGAGTAGTGGGTGGGAGTTTTTCTGGTTTTGTCAAGTACAATTGCTTTAGTGTTAATTACAAAGGGAGTACTTAGACACTTAGTATTTCAAAAAGGAAGTAACGGAAGAAGAAAAAAGGAGAAAGGGAAGAAGAAAAATAAAAGGAAGGAGATCTGTTTGTGCCTAATTCATCAAGTTTTTGTATGAAATTTTCTAATTACCCAGTGAAATCCTTTCAATATGCACTAAGGGTCTGTTTGGAAACCCGGAAAATGACTTCTGGAAATCATTTTCCGGGTTTTTGGTGTTTGGGAAGGCTGAAAATGAAATGGTCAAAGGAAAATGCTAGCTAGTCAATGGAAAATGAAGGCTAAAATCCGGAAAATGACTTCCCCTTTTTTTTTGGCGGAGGTCATTTTCCATCTTTCAATCAACACACGCAGACACGCTCAAGCCTTCTTCTCCCTTCACTGCTTCTTCTCCCACTTCACCTCCTCCTTCAACATTCAACAGAGAACTACCAACACATCTCCACCAACAATCCACAACCACAAAAGCTTCACCAACACTAGAAAAGCTACAAGGTATATCATTTTTCCTTTTTGATTTTTTTTTTCCAAATATTATGGCTTCTTCACTGGTTTCCCCGGCCGGAAACCAGGGGCTGGGGAAACCAGTGAGTCTGGTTTTCCGCATTGGAAACCAGATCTGGTTTCCGATCGGAAACCAGTGACTGCACTGTTTTCCGATTGGAAACCAGATCTGGTTTCCGATGCGGAAAACCAGCGGAAACCAGTTGCAATTTTTTTTTTTTTTGATTTTTTATGCCAAATCAGTGAACTTGTTGCTGATATTTTTTTTTTTACTGATTATATAATAAAATGCTTTGCTTAATTTGTGGTTATGTGTTAGTTTTAATTGTTATTATTTGTTGTCATATCATTTGATTGTATAGATGGATAGAAATGTCTAAGTATGTCATTCTGTTCATTTTCTGGAAAATGAACCAAACACCAAAAGACAGTTTTCCATCATTTTCTGGAAAATGAACCAAACACCAAAAGACAGTTTTCCATTGTGCAGCCAAACACAGGAAAGGAAAATGACTTCTAGAAAATGACTCATTTTCCAGAAGTCATTTTCTGGGTTTCCAAACAGACCCTAAATATAATTTTATAAGGCAATGGTGTAATTACTAAATACTTAAATTATGTAGGATTTTTAGGTTAACTGTTTATGAAGATTTTAATATTTTATTTCATATATTGTTGTCCTTAATGATTTAAAAAGATTGATCACCATTTAAATTGATATGGACATACATAAATGAGAGTGAGAAGTGATACCGTGTATTAACAGCTTATACCACATACCGTGAATTGAATGAAATATTGAGATAGAATTATACAAATGTGATTCATGCATGAGCATATTATGCAATTTATATTATTGCTTGCACTAGAGCTTTTCACAAATATTAATGCATTCATAAATGAGCATATTACACAAATGATATTATTGCTTGCACTAGAGTTTTTCATAAATATTAATGCAACTTTGATTATTTAAATCTACAGAGAGATGATTTGCATTAATAATTGGAGATAAATTTGATATAGCTTGAGAAGGTTTATCATAATGTTGATACTATTATTATTATTAGAAATGAAAACTGTGCCTATAATCCTATATTTGGGCAAAGAATGGTGTCTATCTTCACTAAATACAAAATATCTCAAGCAATCAAGCATCTTTCCGAATTAGTACCATCTATTTCAGAATGGGAACCAAACGTTTAGATCTCATTAGGCAATGATTTACCTCACAGAGTGATACAAGCATTAGACATGAGGACAGTTCTTGTGCCTTTTCAGATATCCAACTTGTCAGACTCTTTTGTCTTTGCTCATCAAGACCCTTTGAATCAACAATACTTATACAAGGTGGTTCATCAGGATACTGTCACAGGAATTTCATCAGAATCAGTATTAAACTTTTACTGTATACTTTTCTCTTTCATGAGTAGTATGCATGACTTCTGAACCTTATAGAATCAGTACTTGGCTGTCCTATAGACCAGTTTATTGAGATGGAAAATGTGATGTGACAACAATTTATGTCACAAAGGAGCAGAGTTAACCGCTAGATGAACCCTAGCTTTATTATCTTAACTAACATGCAACATATTAATGGATTCAGAAAAATACTACACGGACTCCCAAATTTTACTCCCTAGACCCAAACTACTTGATGTGGAGTGTGAACTACCTTCTCTTGTAAAAAGAAAGAAAAGAAAAAATCTTGGTACTTCTAATGCTCAACACATCAGGGAGTTTGGTCAGAGTAAAAACTGGGAGTCTATGTAGAAGGACTCATAATGCATTCAGATGCTAGCTTCTCTCTCTCTCTCTCTCTCTGCATAAGTACAAATATCTTCTCTTTGTTTTTCATAGGTATTTAGGTGCTAACTTCTACCACACATAGTGTACCTTAGGACATGCCCGGATGCTTATGATTGCCTCCACAAACTGCAAAAAGAAGGAAACACCTGAAAAATGATGTTTCTATGACAAAGAAACACAAAAATGCAATGATACAAAGAATGCATCACTAAAGAATCTAGTTCATGATGCAAATGTAAATCTAGGAAAAGGCCTTCTCAATAAGCAACCGGTGCATCACACTTCTTTTACAGTTGTACCAAAAAATTATGCTATCAATAGCGTAGCCAAGAATGCAAGATTGTGGCAAGAAACACAAACACTAATAGCTTAGAGGAAAGACAGCACAAAAAAAACCCGCATCTTCTCCCTTTTCTACAAAACTCACCGCTTACGCACACACAAATATACATCCTTCTAGGAAAAAAAAACTTACTACCAACTTCAGTGTCACAGATTGAGAAGAAAAGTCAGAAAAGAGCAACAGACAGGAATAAAGTTGAATAGCATAACGATTGAAATTAATATTCACAGTTCCTTGAGTGATTGTCGTCCTATAAGAGCACAAGTTATTGATTGATTCGATCATAAAACTACAATTTCAATTAGAAAACATAACATGATTATACAAGCAAAGCATTCACCTATAGACAGGGAGGACGGAAGAGACTGACCTGTTGAGAGGTGATATCGGCGGTTCGAGGTTTGATGCGAAGATGAAAACTCGGAGGGCACTTGTCGAGAATGATACAATCGTCTCCATAGACAGCTTCTACTGCTTCTAGTTCAGCCAGTACTTCCTCTTCCGACATGTTTTAGCTGCCGGGGTTAGAGACTTGCAGAAGGAGAGCAGCGTCCGCCGGTGGGTGGGGATGTGGAGACCGGGTACTGGGTCTGGGTATGTATACTTCACGCCGGATCGGTTTATATATTCAAGAAATGGCAAGATTTAAAAGCATGCGTCAAAAATAGGCAACTTTTCTTCAATTGGCGAATCCATTTTTTATGTTCATCAAATCACAAACACATTTGCCAAATGCGGTTAACGTTTCTTGTGAAATTTTTTTTTTAATTCAAAAGAGTTTCTAGTAGAGTCCTACCTATGATAAACTATGTGCCCCTCGATTGATTTGGGATTGATTTGGGTGCGGATGCGATTACCAGGCCTGATATTTCGTTTGCAGTGAATCGTTTGGCTCAATCTATGGCATCGTCGACTGAGAGTTATTGGCAAGCTGTGAAGCGAGTCGTGCGCTACTTGAAAGGTACAGTGCATTTTGGCCTTTATTTCCGGTGTGGTTGCCCACTATCACTGGTGGCATATTCAGACTCCGACTGGGGTGGTATTCGTGAAGGGGGGTGATCAACCACGACCTACTGTGTCTTTTTTGGCTCCAACCTCATTTCCTGGAAGTCTTCTAAACAACGGCCAGTGTCTTGGTCGTCCACGGAAGCCGAGTTCCGGGCGCTTGCTAATTCCGCTGCTGAAGTAATGTGGGTCCAGAGTCTGTTGCGGGAGCTTGGTATTTTTCTACGGTCTACTCCTTGCTTGATAACGGATAATTAAAGTGCCTCTTATGTGTGCAAAAATCCGGTGTTCCACTCTAGGATGAAGCACTTGGCGCTTGACTACTTTTTTTTTTTTTGTTCGTGAACAGGTTACTTCTGGTGCCCTACGTGTCAGCTATGTTCGTTCCGCTGAGCAAGTGGCTAACCTCCTTACTAAGCCTCTTGGTTCTCATTTGTTTGCTATGTTCCAATCCAAGCTTGGGCTCATGACGGTGCCTCAATCTTACGGGGGCGTGTTGAGACTTAGTTTTAGGCTTTTGTTATGTTTATCTGGTTATGCTTATTTTTCTGTTTATTCGTTTACCTAGTCTTTTGGTTTAGGTATAACCACTCCTCTTTTCATGATCATGTAGTCTATTTAAGCTTTGTGCTTTACGTTGAATAAACTACAATTGATTACACTTCAACATAGAATACCATTCATGAGAGGTTACTTTTTTATTTTAAAACCATACTAGCTACTCAGAAAACCATTGATATTTTTATTTTATTTATATATGTCCAACATGTCAATTTTTCTTGGTCTAAGCAATTAGTAATTAATTTTTTTTTCTTTAGCATTTTGGTTGAAAACCTAAATTTGTAAAAATAAAACACACTTTAAAAATATTATCAATCAACATATTGGAGAAATAGGGGGGGGGGGGGGGGGGGTTTTCAATCAAAATACCCTTATACATTAACAAAAAAATCTAGTGTCACCAATTTCAAAAAACTTCATTATTGACTAATCACTAATAGAATTCATTTAATATCAAGATTTTTTCATGAATAAAGAATAATTTTCCTAATGGAGTCGTCATCAATATAGTTTATCATAGGTAGGACTCTACTAGAAACTCTTTATTCTTATCTTATTGAAATTAGATATCACATTCATTCCCATTTAGACTCCTCAAAATTGTACTCAAATTTCCTCTGTCATTTAGAGTTCTTGACAAGTTGATTTTGCAAGCAATTGATAAGAATTACCACGTTTAGTCCTAAACTTTCAAATTGACCATCTGTGGCCCTTCGACTTTCAAATTTAACCATTCATGGTCCAAGTTAACCACCCATGATCCTTAAACTATTAAATTTTAACCAATCATGGTCCTTTCAAGAGGGCCATAGCTGGTTAAATTTCGAAACTTGAAGGACCATGGGTGGTTAACTTGGACCACGAATGGTTAAATTTGAAAGTTGAAGGACCACAGATGGTCAATTTGAAAGTTTATGACTAAACGTGGCAAAATCACTATACTCGGAGGACCTCAGATGGTATTAACTCTTTCAAATTTTTTAAAACAATCTTGTTGGGAAACATCTCATGGTATGATAGCTCTTTCGGCATGTGCAACATCGAAATTAAAACAATAAAACTTATGCATATATTGCACTTTCCAAATATTTAATAATTTAGTAGTATAAAATTGTTCAACAATTAATAATCTTGACACATGTTAGGTGTAACATCCTCAAATTATAACACCAAAATATAAGGGAAAAACATCTAATTTAAATGACATAAATATCCTTAAAATAACATCCATCCATTCATAATATTAAAATCCTTAAAAGAAGAGAGTGTTACGGCCACACCTATCCACACACAGATAGATGTAAGCCTTCCACCAAAACAAAAATTCCGAAATACGCGTTCTACGGGACCCCAAATCCATACATGTCAAAGTAAGGAGATCCTAAAGTTACCATCTCAACAGAATCCATAAAAGTAACATCAATGTTTCAAACGTCATGAGAATTACCAAATCACTACTAAGAAGGACTACCAAATCACTACTTCGCTCTCTCAAGGCAAGCACTACTCCAAACCTGAAAATGGTAAGTTCAAAACATATTAAAACACAAAGTTAGCATAAAAATGCTAAGTAAAAAGCATTCTACCCCATAAAACAATTAAATTTTTAACTTTATAAGAAAAATGATTATATTCAAAATCATAAGATTTACATTTAAGCAAAAAGTTTCACACTTAGAACATTTAAGCACTCATACACTCACTCACCCATAAGCTCAAAAACACTAATCATGATTGAGAGGAAAGATTTTAGCAATCGTACATATATACATACATATATACATTCATACATAAATACATACACACACACACACACACAAGTGTATATACGTAGATATAAGTAGGGAGGAATTTCAATACATTTCTCAAAGTATTCCCAAGTATCACATACACATATTGAGAAATTCAAATCACAGTTGTGGGCTAGAGACATCATCTCAGTGAAGCCCTAAGCGAACAACAACTCTCTATTGAACACACCACAAAAACCTCCAATTTTCAAAGGTAGAATCAGGACCGCTACCTTAAGTGTGCTCACGGCACACCCCCTAATTGGGATTCCAAGCCTAAAAGGTAGTAAACCAGCCCTAGTAACCTATGATGTTTTCTACTAGGTTACTCCTCAAATAAAGTATCCAGAATGTTTCCTACCGGATACACCTCAAAAATAGGGCCTTAGTCCACAAATCACATATCCTTCGAAATAATACATTTTTATATGTCCTCCCAAAATAATATAATTTTGTAACATATTCTTCTAAATACATTTACATAATCATATACTCTTCAAAATAATGTAAATATACTTCAATATTCATTGTCCTTAGGCTATCAAAATATCATTTCTTATATACAACTTCATATCAATACCATAATCATACATTTTCTAAAAATAGCAATCTCTCAACCATAACACTTCTAACTCATATACTCCATCAGTCCCGTTTTATGTGTCTGGTTTGGTTAATGAGGCTTGACTAAAGTTATTTTTAATTCAATTTTTCATAATATTAAGTTTAGAATTAGTATACAAAATTTATATATTTAGAAACTACACTAAAAGTACTATCAAACACTAAAAATAAAATTTAAAAATAAGTAAAAAATACTAAAGAAAATAAACAAAGAAAAAAGAATTGGTTTGACCAATGAATAGTAAGTAGGACAGATAAAATGAGACAGAGGGAGAAATATTTATATCCCAAGTATCAAAAAACATCCTCAACAATATTGAAAATATTTTCCATAAGTATTTCCAAAATTATAACACAAATTATCACCCCAATGCATGCCAATTGATTTGAACTCACGGGTCCCTCGAGACCCGTGAAGAGGTCCCGCGGCCAGGGGCCTTGTGGCAGGACTATCTAGTCTCGCCTCTAAGTCCCATGGTCTCACGGGCTTAGGTAGCAGGACTAGAGGTCCCGCCACATTGGCCTTTAACCTTCTCGCAGGGTTGGCCTACGAGTTTTTCGGACCCGTGGCTAGTCTGATGAGCTCAACAACAACCTACAAGTTCTCTTCTCCGACGATTCTAATGCCAAAACACACACACATTTATTTATTTATTTATTTATTTATTTATATTTTATTTATATTTATAATCCAAATATCAACACATTTACTACGGCCTGCCCTCATTTTGAAACCAAAAACAATTTGTAAAACTTCATGAATAAACACATAGATAGCATACAAACAATAGGGCAAAATATACATTTAAAAGACATGGATCCTTACCTCTAATGCTACCACCTCAAAGCAAGAATCTCCCCTAAGTCTCAAGCCTGATCTCCTGCTACTCCACCTGCTTTAACCTAGACCACCACACAAATACATCACAAAACGACAACACAAAGACAGGCCTCAATACAAGATAAACAAATGGAATGAAAGGGAAATGAAGAAGAAGTGAAGAAGCTTACAAAGACAACAACTCATCAGACTAAGAAAAGCTCTGATTTTCTTCTTCTCAGCAAAGGAAATGGGGAGGAGATTGAAGAGGAGAAACGACTACAGTAGCCATTATATAGGGGCACAAAACCCTAGGTCGGATGAGATGTGGTTGTTTGGTCTCCAAGAATATATTCAAGGAGTATTCTATGATTTAGGGTTGGGGTTCAGCCTTTTGGAAGAAGGAATATTCTAGGATCAAGAATGAGTGGGTTGGGCTGAGAGATTAGGCTAGGGAGTTGAGTCATTAGATTTAATAAAATCAGATTTGTTGTTGTAAAATAGTGTGGACTTGAGTTTGGACTTATAATAAATATAATAATGATTATAGGATAGTCTCAAATAGATTTCTGGGTTCAAACATTGATATAATATATAAGGTCTGTAAAATCATAAAATAGTCCTATAATTATTTTTGTACTAAAATAATTTATTTTGAAATCATAAACGAGGTAAAACCAACAGTGGTCAAAATTAGTTTTATTTTTAGAGTATTTATAGGAAAGTAATAATATTGTTTAAAATGACAGGGTATTACATTAGGTCATAATAATAATAATAAATGTCATGTAGTTGCAAGTTTATTTTCTATTTCCAACCTAACGAGCACACAGAGTCAACAATGCCTCAAACATTCTTTTCCAACCTAACAAGCACTCAAACATTCTTTTCCAACCTAACGAGCACACAGAGTCAACAATGCCTCCATTGAAGCTCGATCTCATGGAAGAAATCACTACATGCCATCTAAGCAAAAAGTGTTTGGCCATGTGGCTGCAAATTTAACCGTCCAATTGAATTTATGCAAATCGGCTATCAGACTTGCAGCAGAATGCAAGTCCTTTTTTTATTTTTTAAACTAATACTTTTATTATTATTTTAATTATTATTAATACTTTATTGATAGAAAATATTTTTTTTAATAAGTTGATATGATATTGGAGTTATTTTTTAAAGAGGACAAAAAATTGTATGAATGAAGAATGAATAGTGAATAATTGCAAATTTAGTGATGTGGCATTTTAATTTGAAACTGAGAGAAGATTGCATGAGTACAGATAGCCTTAGGTCTTTTGTGTCTAGGGGAGGGCACATGGACTAATGCAGAAAATAGACTATATTAGATGCACACAAAGTTTTACATAAAAGTTATTCATGTTTTTATTACGTAAATTCATTTGATTAATTTAGTAATTTAGCATATTCTCTTGTACGTAAAAAACTAATAGGTTTTTGGCCGGTAATTTCTTTTCATTTGAAATGCCAACAAATGACTTGTTTAAATTCATAAATGTGTACCTGGAGTGGTTGGTGGATTATCATGATCACATTCTTCCTTGACATTTTGAATAACATCAAAGTCACACATCTTCTCCCGCCCATCTTTGTTAAAAATTGTAAGATCAAAGTTCATGCCTCCAACATATCTATAGATTACAACTTGACCAATGTCAAGACCATTGTCCTTATAAAATGTCTCCCAACCGTTGCTAAAATATGTGCCATCTCTCTCCGTATGTATGTGAACCCTCCATTGGTGACTTGATGGTCGCCTCAAAGTTGCAATCTCACCTAACTACTTTCCCAAGTGCTTGACAAACATCGGTGGAATCAACTTCAAAATGGCAAAACAATGAAAAAGTTACTACTAATTAAATAAGTTTGTTGTTTGGATATTTCTTTTTTATTTTTATGTTTTGTTGACATGATAAAATTTTATTATGACATAAAGTGAATAGATACACATTATAAATAAATATCAAACAAAAAATAGCCAAATAGAAATGATATAGCATGCAACCCTACAATAAAAGTATCTCGTAGAATAAATAACAACAATATAAATACGGTGTAAAAAGAACCGACCATAGGCAACAACTCAAACTTTTCTACAACAATAGTAGCCCAAAATGTTTGAAACCATTTCGAACAACTTTAATATAGGTCATCCAACACAATCCTCCTGCAACCCTCTGTTAAAAATAATTTCTCATCACCCTAAGATGCTAATAATCTAGTCCCAAAACAACTACCCTTTACGATCCCTTCAATGGTTAAAGTGACATTTGCATCAACCATGACTACTACTTAGATTTATAACCTAAAACAAGCATTCTTCGACACTAATTCCTTCGAATTCATCCCTAATCCCTATTATCCCAAATCAATGACTTCGGTACCAAAACTAAGAGATCTACTTTTTGAACATCAATATTATTGAGTATAAATCCAACAATGTATCACTAATCCTCCATGACAACCAATAGATCTATAATCCAAAATCCACATCTTTCAACACCATATTCTAAAACTTTTACCCTATTCTCTAACATCCTAGATGTATCACACAACCAAAAAGGAAAAAAAAAAAAAAAAAAAAAAACCCAAATATGTCAACGCCACATCCTCAAACTTTAACCCTAACCTCTAAAATCCTAGATCTACAACTTCACAACAAAAACTAAGTGAAAACTTAACAAAGTTTCTCTAGTCCAGGATGACCACCATAAGATCTACAAACAAAAATCCACTTATTCAAACACAACCCCAACTTGAACCCTACTAACTACCATGATAAATATACTACTTAACTACCAAAATCAAATGAAAACATGATAAAGATTCTTTACGACAGTAGTTTTGTTTTTATGAAAAAAAAAATTAAAGAAGAATGTTGTGAATGATTCATATATAATTACCTTTTTCTCCTTGTCGTCATTCCCTATAGTTTGAGAGAAATGAAAACCATGAACTTCAAAAGTATAAGTGTGTTTCATATTTTGGTTGCTTGAAGATCGTCCTTCCCCTTGGTCCTTAGTTAGGTTTTTCATTTCTCCCTCTTACACGATGTGATAGACCACAATAAAATAAAATAAAATAAACACCAAAGTGTTTGTACATAGGATTCTTAATTAGGTGTTTGTAGATATATAGTGGCGGAATCAAGGCAAGTCGAGGTGGCCGGCCCATTCAAAATTATTAGTTTAACAATTAAATCTAGTGATAGGTCTAAAAGAGATTTTTGATATTTATGACTAAAAGAGAAATTTTTTTAAGGTTAACCGAAAGAGAAACAAATAAAGTAAGATGATTAAAAGCAAAATTGCTATTAAAATTCACTACTACAAAACACACTTACCACGGCGGTTATTTTTATAAATACACGGCGGTTCTTGAAGTGCCGTGTAAGTGACCGCCTTTGTAAATAAAAACTTTCTACGACGGTTATTTGAACCGCCGTGTATACTTCTAAAACACGGCGGTTGCTAACCGCCGTCTAATCTCACGATGTATGTCGTGTAATCTCAACAATTATATGTATAGACGGCGTTTTTCTTGAGGAACCGTCGTCTATTCATATGTATAAACAGCGGTTCAATATAAGAACCGCCGTCTATTCATATGTATAGACGGCGGTTCAATGTAAAAACCACCGTCTATACATATGTTATAGACGGCGGTTGTCTGAGGAACCGCCGTCTATACATATATTTTTCACCTCCGTCTATACATATATTTTTCACCTTAAAAGAAAATAAAATAAAATTATGTATTTTTTTTGAAACTACATCAGTAATTGGGTGGGGTTGCTGACCCTAAGTGCAGTGTAGGGTCCAGGATCATTTTTATCAACAATATTCCAACCCACGCTTGGGATAGGAATCGATCTCGAGCTTGCCTTTTTGAAAGTCTATACCGGATACCATCAGACCACAAGGGAAATGGTTAATTATGCTATGTAGGAACATAATATACGTGCACATGTATATAATTAGAAAATACTAGGTTTTCTTGGATTAAGAAACTATTAAGCTTAATGAATAATATTGATTTAGGAAAATTTAATAAAATTAGTCGTATGCACATACGGTCCTCGTACAATGCCCAAAAAAATATGGAGTATCACACCTTTACACGGCGACCACCGTCTATTAAGTGACGTAAATATATATTAGAAGGCGGTTATTTAGGAACCGCCATCTATTAAGTGACGTAAATATATATTAGAAGGCGATTATTTAAAACCGCCGTCTATTAAGTGATGTAAATATATATTAGAAGGCGGTTATTTACAACCGCCATCTATTAAGTGACGTAAATATAAATTAGACGACAGTTATTTAAGAATCGCCGTCTATTAAGTGACATAAATATATATTAGAAGGCGGTTATTTAAGAACCGCCGTCTATTAAGTGACGTAAATATATATTAGAAGGCGGTTATTTAAAACCGCCGTCTATTAAGTGACATAAATATATATTAGAAGGCGGTTATTTACAACTACCGTCTATTAAGTGACGTAAATATAAATTAGACGGCGGTTATTTAAGAACCGCCGTCTATTAATTGACGTAAATATATATTAGACGGCGGTTATTTAAAATCGCCGTCTATTAAGTGGCGTAAATATATATTAGAAGGCGGTTATTTAAAACCGCCGTCTATTAAGTGATGTAAATATATATTAGAAGTCGGTTATTTACAACCGCCGTCTATTAAGTGACGTAAATATATATTAGACGGCGGTTATTTAAGAACCGCCGTCTATTAATTGACGTAAATATATATTAGACGGCGGTTATTTAAAACCGCCGTCTATTAAGTGGCGTAAATATATATTAGAAGGCGGTTATTTAAAACCGTCGTCTATTAAGTGACATAAATATATATTAGAAGGCGGTTATTTACAACCGCCGTCTATTAAGTAACGTAAATATATATTAGACGGCGGTTATTTAAGAACCGCCGTCTATTAATTGACGTAAATATATATTAGACGGCGGTTATTTAAAACCGCCGTCTATTAAGTGGCGTAAATATATATTAGAAGGCGATTATTTAAAACCGCCGTCTATTAAGTGACGTAAATATATATTAGAAGGCGATTATTTAACAACCGCCGTCTATTAAGTGACGCCATATATAATAGACGGCGGTTATTTAAAGACCGCCGTCTATTAAGTGTCGTAGTATATAATAGAAGGCGGTTATTTAAAGACCGCCGTCTATTATGTGCCGTAGTATATAATAGAAGGCGGTTATTTAGAAAACCGATGTCTATTATGTGTCGTAGTATAACAAAATATAATAGAAGGCGGTTATTTAAAAAACCGCCTTCTATTAAGCGGGTGGTATATCATTTCTGTAGTAGTGATTGAGTTACTAAAAAGTGAAATAAACCCCAAATCTTTATATGAGAGGGTTTTGTTCAGGGATTGGATTAAATTGGAATTTCAAATAGGTTGATATTTGTTAGCTAAATACTTATTACTAAAAGATTGCAAAGCCATCATATGTTATAACCCACGTCCTTCGGGAAGGGAATTAATGCGTATATTTTCTCACCAACTTGGGACAAAGCATCCAATGGGGCCCAACGATTTTGAATCACCGCCCGAATGGCATGATGACTATTTTGGAAAGGAAATGCTAGAAATGAGAGTTACGTGTCGAATTTATTAATCCTGGGACCCGCCGGTCCCTCCAGCGCACCAAAAATAGAACTTTTATTATAATTTGTCATATTTGGCAATAATAATTTCTATCTGAAATTAAATAAATAACAATGACAAAGATAAAACTAAAATGTGATAAGTGATACAGTTGGCAGCTTGGCATAGATAATCAATTAAGGGAAAATTATACTTCTAGTCATTTAGGCTTGAATATTGACTTTTCCCTTGATCCTTAGTGAGGTTTTCTATTTTATGCTTATTACACGGTAAGATAGACCACAAGAAAAAAAAAAAAAAAAAACTATAGTGTTTATACGACTCTTAATCTATGTCTGTGTAAATATATGGGGGTGGAACCAAGCTAGGCAAATGGAGGTGACCAAGCCCATTCAAGAAATTAATGAATTAATTTGTTAATCATTAAAACCCCCCATGTGCCTTAAATAGTATACTATTTAATGAAATGGACAACGTAATTTGACTCCAATTTAGGCAATATTTAATACTTAAAATATTTTCCAACTTTGATAATTTGATTATAGTGGAATTTAGATTTTGTCTCCGATCCTTAACTTTAATTTGTTGCACTTTTAGTATTTAATTAATAAAAACATTTTTACTTTTAGTATAAAATGTGTGAAATATTATTAAAAATAGTAAGACTGTGCATGTTTGGTAAAATTTGCAATGTATGAGTAAATATTCGATATTTATAGACTTAAAATGTAATTTTTTTTTTAGGTTGAGAACCCAAAGTGTAAATTGAATAGATTTGCTCCTTATTTATTATGGAGTATTAGGGGGGATTTGGATTGTTAATTAGGTGCATGAATTTAGAGTGTTGACTTTTAATCGTTTCCTTTGATCTCTTGATTTCTACAGATTAGATTTATTCTCATGTTCTCATGTAGGGAAGGGTTCTCAAGGGAGCATCACTATATATATAGAGTTTAGGTGCGGCCTTAGTCTCCCGTGCAGTCATGCAAATATATTAGAACCGTATGATGAGCTGAGATCAAACAATTGAAAATCAAAAAGAAAAGAAATTACGCGGTGGCAATTTCGTAATTTCTTGCACCATGTATATTTCGACGGTGCATTACGTGCTAGTGTGTGGTGAATTTTAAGTTCTATGTGGTGCATTGATTTGTATTACACCACTCAACGGGGGTGTCAAACCCGTCGACGGGTTCTATAGACCCGTTATCGGGGTGCATTATGCGCTAGTGTGGGTGCATATTTGAGTGCTCTGTGGTGCATTTTTGAGTGATTAATGGTGCATTGATTTGTATTACACCAATCAACGGGGGTGTCAAACCCATCGACGGGTTTAATAGACCCATCAATGAGGTGTATTACATGCTAGTGTGTGGTGCATTTTTGAGTGTTCTGTGGTACATTTTCAAGTGATATATGTTGCATTGAGATTGTTATGCGCCTTTGGAAGCAAATGGTCGGACGATGCATATGTATGCTATAATATTGATTGTGGTATAGTATATTATTATGTGGGAAGCATAAATATTCTATGATGAAGTGTTTACTCAATTTTTTGTTTCAGTAAGATGATTAGACAGAAGATCATCTCTTCACTAAAAGGAATTGGGCTATATGGATTGAAATTGAGCAATTTTTGTCTCATGAAGTTTTTCTTTTGCTAAATATAATTTTTAAGAAGAGTAATTGGGTCATCGACCATTGTATTTTGAATTGTTTAAGCATACACATATCAAAAAACATGGACAAACATTCATAATTGAGAAAGACAAACAAATTCATATAAGTTTATTTATCTTGATTTTCCTTGAATATATATGAATTTAGATAAAAATTATAATATATATATATATATATATTTTAAATTTTGTAGGAACAAGTTGCATTGCAACAGAAGGTATTAATATAAAATGGAGAAGATGTAGATCAGAGTCAATTGTACTATGATGCAGTTGCCGGGCATGATAAGAAAAGAAGAGTTTATGGACTTGGCTCATATGATAGCTTCCTTCGTGGTCCAGTTAATGCTAACACATTAGACAATATAACATCAATATTGCAGCCATCAGACAATGCTAATTTTGCAAAGACACAAGATTAGATTGATAATTTGAAGGCTTCTATGGCTCTTATGCAGGAAAGATTAAATGCTCTTGAGAGTGAGAGAACTGGTACTTCATCATCATCATCATCATCACAACCGAATTCAACTTAATATGATTTTTCTTTTATAAATTACAATATTGTTGTTTAGACATGACTTTGGTATTAAGTACAACATTTAATTTTTTTGAACTACAAAGTAGTATCACTTTTATATTACAAATTATATTGTATTTTAGCTTGCATATTAACATTTTAAAACACAAATATTAGAATTTTAACAAAATAATAATAATTACGAAAATACCAAAAAAATAATAATTTAGTAGAATTGCAACGAAATATAATTTTAGGGATGAAATATTCATTGTAATTATCACGACGAAATTGGTGACAGAAAGATTTTTGTGACGAAAAATAAAATTTTCGACGAAATATCTAGCGATGGAATTATGACGGAAATTTGTTCCGTCATTTTCTTACAATGAATTTGTGCGACTGAAGACGAAATTTGCAACGGAAAAGTTAGCGACATAATTGCGACAACAATTTGTTTCGTCGTTCTTTTACGATGAAATTTTATGACGGAATAAAAAATTTGCAATGGAAAGGTTAGCGACGGAATCGAGAAAATAGTTATTTACGTCGTTATATTTCACGACAAAAATATGCAACGGAATATGAGTTTTGCGACCGAATATTCTTTCACACGATAGCGACAAAAAGAAACATTTTCGTTGCCAAAATTGCGACGGACTCGCGACAGAATGTCTTTCGTCGCCTACTTCGCGACGGAAAATTCTGTCACCATTTTCCGTTGCCATCGCTCGCGACGGATTATTTCTGTCACGAAATGAAATACGACAAGCCTAGACACTACGGAATGGATTCTGTCGCAAAAATGTAAAATTCAGTCGCGAAATGCGACTTGTGACAGAATTTCACGTTTTTGCGACAGAATTTTCCCGTCGTGAATCACGATTTTTCTTGTAGTGTAGTATATTTCTTGTGCATGTGATTTATACATTGTATGTATTTGTTTTGTTTGGTTGGTTATGGGGGGTTTAGGAGGTGGAGAAGGCAGCCATCTTTGAGGCTTAGGCAGGGGTTCTAGCTTTTGGAGCATCAAGCTTGAGGTATAACCCATGGACATCCAAAATATACTATTTTCCTAATTTGTCTGATGAATGTATGTTTGAAGTTGTTGTTGGTGTGTGAGCTTTAGAAATGCTTTTAATCTTGTGTTTGATGTGAGAAATGTGTTGGAGGATGTTGTATTGTTGATGTTGTTGCTGAGGTGTTATGATTTGGAAATTGCATCAGGCCTAGAAGTGGGAAAATTACCCAGGGGTGAAACAGAGCAGAGAGACGAGGTTACTCCCCCGCCTCCCCTCGACGACGTGCGGGTCTGGCCGCTGGTCCTGGGAGACCCGCCAGCTGGCCCGCGTGTCTAGTGGCAGGGCAAGGCGGCAGGCCCCTTGCGGCCTACCACCTTCGCCCAGGCTGCGCGGTTCGCACAGCGGGTCTCACGAGGCTCGCTGCCCAGCCTGCGCAGCCAATGGTCCCTGTGATTGTCGCGGGTCCGGCCAGTTGTGTTTTGCGGGTTTTCCGTGACTCGTGGGACTCGGGGGCTTGTTCTAAAATACTATGTGTTACGTGCTACGTGAATTTGTGGTTGTAATCACCCCTTGGTTATGAGTCTTTGCATATGTCCCAACATTATTTTGACTAAACTTTATTCCTCAAATGCTTATCCCGTATCCCCTATTTTCCCAAACTACACTTACTATCTATTCGTAGTGTGTCACTTGTGTGCTATGATGTGAGGAAAATCCTTTATCTTGGAGGTGGTACTTGAACTTCGGTTACTTGAAAGGAATGATGAAATGTTGTGATGAGATGAGATACGGTTGAGAATTCCCGGAGGGTTATTTGAAAAGTTGTGATGAAATGAGATCCGATTGAGAATTCCCTGAAGTTTACTTGAAAAGAATGATGAGATGAGATCCGGTTGAGAATTCTCGGAAGTATGTATTAAAGTGGCCTGGTAGAAAAATCCTGGGTTCACTTTGGGGCTTGAGCTATTACTCGTGGGCTTGGAATCTAATTGTAGTATATTTTCAAACAAATAATACCCGGAGTATCGGGTAATCGATCTACAGGGAAGTGGTTATATTAAGCACTAATTACTAAATTATTCTATGAAGCTAATCCTAAAGATTGACTTGGATGGTTGCAATAAATAAATAAAATAAAGCAATGATTCAGGTTTTGAAAGCAACAGAGAGAGAGAATGAGATTCCCGGGATTCAAGTGTTTAATCCCCTAGTGCCTAACCTAATGTAATATTAAATCTGGGTTTAAACGGGTGTGAGGATGCAAAGTGATTGGCGCTACTCTCGTAGTCACTAACATTAGTGAATATCCACTCTCGTGGTAAAAACACCCAATAAAACAAGAACAAGCATCATAATAAATTCCTAACTACTACCATCTCTCGATGTGCAATAATCAATAATTAAACTCCCTAACAAAATTACCCTTTCTCAAGGTGCAACAGTTAGGTGTAATTGCGTGTGCCCTAAGTTATGCCCAACTCTCATTGTGACACAAACAAAGCTATGAAGGAAGTAATTCGGGCCCTAAACTACTAGCAACAAGTATGATAAACACAATTGCAACACAAGTATTAAACCCAAATAATAATATATTAAAGAATCTGAGAGCTCAGACACATAGGTTCATAAACACTTTTACCCAAGAATCTCTAAAGAATTTAGGCTAGCATGGCTAAATTATACATAACAAATATATAAAAGAATTATAAATTATCAAAGAGAGTACAAGATTGAACCAGACAATTTTCTCAAATCTGCATAGTCTTCTTCTTGATTCCCAAGATAACTTGTGGCTCGTGATTTCTCTCCTTCTTGTCTCCACAAATCTCTGAATTCATATTAGGGTTGAGGAATGTGGGATTTTATAGCTGGAACCAATCCCGATAGAAATAAGAATTTTGTGCGAAATTAGACTGAAATTGCATCTGGGCCGAAATTGAAATTCTTAAAGTTTAGAAAGTTGCCAACTAATGAAGGTGGAAAAAAATTGCCACCTTTTATTTTGCTTGGGAATTGCGTCTATTGAATTTGGAATTTGCTGCCGCCCTCCCTTAATTTCATCAGCGCAATTCAGCGCTTCTTTATAATTGAATTTCGCGCGACTTCGACGCGTCAAACACGCGATATTAAATTTTACATGCGTACTGTCTTTTTTCGACGCGTCGAGTCTTTTGAGCTTCAATTTTGTTCATTTTGACTCCAAACTCGCCCTAGAACTTCCCTTGCTCATAGAATTGACCTACAATGGTTCAAAAACACTAACAAACACCATAAAACATTTAAAACAAGTGTGAACCATAACTAAATACTAAAACAAAGGATTATGCAATTAAATTACTAAAATCATGAACTCAAACCAACAAATATAATTAAATCAATACTAGAAATGTGCACAATTGGACTCACATCAGAATCCCAGTTAGGGGATGTGCACAACTGAAGGTAACGGTCCCGTTTCCATGTTACTTATGAGATATGTGGGCGAGATGTTGTTAGGCCACTCGAGAATTCCTGAGCCTGGATAGGTTCTTTTATACATGATGTAGTTCCTACCTCCCCTCCAGTATGATGATCCGGTTGAGATTGATGATACGATGAGATTGATGAGACGGTTATGATTCATGGGAAGTATAATGACCCCTCCACTACTATTATCTCTATAAATATAAAATATCGTTTCTCTTGAGAGAGTGTTTATTATTGATTTCATATCTTGTTAATGTTTAGTATGCATATATACTTGAGTATGAAGGGTATAAGTGTTCGTATGTGGACTGCACTTGCTTGTGATTTCTGTATTTATGGATACGTATTATTATTGTATATGGATATATATATACTTGTGAACCTATTTGTCTTATATCTACGATCTTGATTGGCTTAACGTGTTATAAGTGTAAAACTATCTATTTTCCAAATCTATATCTATATGTATTTTAAAGGGTAGAGTTGTTTATACTTAGCATTTATGCTAACGGGTTGTTTTTGTATGTTTTACTTAATACGTTTCAGGATTGACCGATGATTGCCGAGCGCGCTTATATGGAACTAGTTATAGTATAGGGTTTTGATTCTAGTTCCTAGATATTTTGTCAATCCTCTTTAACTTTGCCTTGATGCTAGGCTTGTGCAGTTCAGATTATCCTTTTATGTTTTGTAGTGCATTGACACATAGGCCTGAGAGCCTTATGTTCTATTGAGCATAGACTCAGGATGTTTAGTTTTTATGGGCCCCTTATGAATGTATGATGATGTTGTTATGTTAGTTAGCTTTTCCTTGTAGTTACTCTGTTGAGGGTGACTACAGTTGGTTGTTGGATTGGGTAATTAGTATTTCTTTTACCCCTTTCTTTTATTCTGTATTTCTACCTCTTAAATTAAGATTAATACTAGGCTCAAGTGTTTGAAAATTGGGGATGTTACAGATAGTATTATTGGTCTTGGGGTGTCGGGGAGGATGGGTATCTATTCGATAGGTGGGTGCGCGACGGTGGTCGGTGGCAACTAGGGTTTTCGGATTCCAGCGAGGCAGTAGTTTGTTTGTTTGTTTTTGGCTGGAGATAGCTGTTTGTTTGTTTTTGTTTCTAGTAAGCAGTTTTTTGGTTTTGAAGTGGCGAGATGATGGGTGTATGTTTGGGGGGTTGGGGCATGAGTGCGTCGGCGGTAGTCAGGGATTTAGGAAGTCCGGCGAGGGGGTTGGCTATTTTTTTTTTATGTAAACAAATTTTGGTTTTGAAGATCGGAGACCATGGGTGTATGTTCGGGGGGGGGGGGGGGGGCTGAGTGCGCCGGCGGTCTGTCCAGAATTCTTTTTTTTTTTGTTTATTTTTTTTTTGAAATGTATATAAATATTTGTTGGGTGTGTGGGACAGAACGGAGTTGTGTGTGCGTGAATATAGTATGTTGAATGCTTTGACCTGAAACGTTTTTTGTTTCAGGTTTGTGTGAATTAAAAGTGGATGCAAGTCAGGAATGAAGTATGTGCGTTTTTTGTTTCGGGTTTGTAGGTTTATTTTGTTGTAAATGATGATTTCTTTATGAACAAAGCCTGTTATTTCATTGAATGACTGGTTAATGTGTGCTTTGAGAAATCTGTTAAGAAGTACAAATGCATAGAGTCAGAAAATGGGAATGGGGAATCCATGAATTTCTTTAGCTGCTAATTTTGTCGGATGATGACTGTAGAGAATATATATTTGTATAAAGTGTTGTGATGGTTGGATACCTTGAATAGAACAACTACCAATAATATGCAATTCTTACAACACAATAGTATAGGCAAAAGAATGTAGGAAGTGGAAATTCTCATTTGTGATGTAAATAAATAGTTGTTGGAACACAATAGTATATGCAAAAGTATGTAGGAAGTGGAAATTCTCATTTGTGATGTAAATAAATAGTTATTGGGTGTGTATGACAGGGTGGAGGTGTGTGTGCATGACTATAATATGTTGAATGCTTTGACCTTAAGCGTTTTTTTTTTTTTTTTTTTTTTTTTTTTTTTTTTTTTTGTTTCAGGTTTGTGTGAATTAAGGTGGATGCAAGACAGGGATCATGTGCATTTGAAATTCATAATTTTCAAGTTTCAATTTGACAGTTATGTGTCGGACATATATATGCTTTATTTGCAATGTTAAATGTTTTTATGCGCACGTTTTCTTATTAATTGAAGTATCTAATAGAATATATTACTGTAGTTTTGATTTGATTAAAAATTATTATATGGTTTTATATTTAGAAGGAATTTTTGAAGCTGTTATTTTGGACCGTATGATAATTTTAAGTGATTAGATGGGTGTGCACTATTGCTTTCTTGCCGCGTGCATGATAGTCGTGGTGCGTGCATGATAGTCAAACAGAGAAAACACTAGTCAAAGTAAAGTGCGGAAAAGGTAAACAAGCAATGCAAGATTTGGTTACCCAGTTCGATACAATGATTATCTACATTTGGGAGACGATCACTGATCCGTCCAATCCACTAACTCAACTTCAATGTATAAAGGTGGAGAAGTACAATCTCACCCAAGATACACTACAAGGTAAGTACGCAATCTACCTTGAACTTAGTGGATTGTGAAGTCGGAGATCTACGCACTCAGAGGTCCACGAAAGTCCCTTCCATGGAGATCAGTCTCTGGTGTAGTCCGCTTCATGACGGGATCCTTCACTGCATCCAACAGCTGCGTGATCTTGGTGTCCACTGGTTTAAGCTCAGAATGTTTTTCTTAAATTCATCAATTCAAATCACCATGAATAACCAGTATTGAGAAGAGCTTTTTCGAACCAGAGAGAGAACGTAATGTTCAAGTACTTTCTTCTTGATTCTGGAGTGTATCAGATGGATTTTCATTAACTATTCAATGAATCAGCACTTTAGAATATATAGTCTCTGCTTTAGGGAGGTATCCGTAATCTGTAACATCCAACTACTTCTTAGCAATATTACGTAGATACCCCTTTGAGGTGAGAAGAGGACCAAGGTCTTTCTTGTAAAAACACCTCATGGCATAACTGCCTTCTGCCAGCACATACGCTCCTTAGACAATCAGTTTTCTTGTCAGCTTCTAGTCTTCACATAAGCTTCTGATGCATTCCCTGATCAATCAGGTCTTCATCTTCTAAACTTTAGACAGACTCTGACACGGCCTAACTACTTTGCCATAATAATAAAGCCAATAACAAAGTTGGGGTTTATCTATCTAACCAAAACACTAACAAACTCCCCCTTTAGCTATTATTTGGCAAAACAACTCAATAAAAATGAAATACACATTTTAATATGAATTAAACGAACAAATGCCAAAACATAAGCTGGCAAAAACGAGCATATTATTCTAGACACAAACGTCAGGTTACAAACTTGAATAAAACTCAGCACACAAGCCAGAAGGGACTTAGACACTTCAAACAGAGAGTGAAACACTCCCCCTATCAGCAACCACTCCCCCTTTTTGCCACAAAATAGACAAAGGCAAGATTAACTTGCAGAGGGGACTTCTTTTTCACTTCCACGAGCAGTAGTATCTTGAGCTGGTTCAGCATCTGGAGCAGGTTCTGTAAGACTTAAGGGAAGGAGCACAGTAGCAAGCTTAGTCCTGGCAGCATGCAGTTGAGTATTGATGATGTTTCTTGCAGTGTTCAGCTCATCAACACGGATCTTGAGGAGTTTGGAGAGCCTAAGATCATTTACATATGGAGTATTGTCTGCTGGATCATCTGATACAAAGACTGGAGGTTCAACATGCCTGACATCACGAACATGTTTGCCGATAAGGAAGCATGGATCAACAGTGTAGGTCAGAGATGTGTGAACCGTCTCATTTGGCAGAGGAACCAACCCCTGGGATAACAACATACCATAGATCAAATTAGGATAGGGCAATCTAACTTTTTGCTCTCTCGGGTGCACCAAGGTCAACACATGACAAAGATCCATTTGCCAAGATCCACTAGCTTTTTGGTACCAATCCGAAAGATCAATCCTGCAAGAGTTTTGTTCACAGTGTAGAGATGAGCTGAAGGTAGCTAGTTTGAATTGCAATTCGATGCAGAATTACAAACTTGGATGTAAATTCTGAACTTGACTGAGCCTTAGAATCATATGATGGCCATTCAGTAACTAGACCACCTGTTAAAGTTCTGGCCACCTCATCCCAATCTTCGATTTCATCTTCATCAACCACAGGTAGCTTGTAGTAACCATTAATTTCTTCGGGCCCAAAGACATACCACTCATTCCTATTGAAAATCTGGAGACAGTTCTCATGTGTTAGATCATCAATGGTCTCATTCAGGTTGCAGTAAAACTCATATGTCAGCGACTTCGAATAGGGTCCAATCTTGCGAACTGTAAAGATCAGTCCGGCTTCATCCAATAGGGGAACAATGTCACACACGAAATTGAGCTGTTTGACATCAATATTTCTCTAAACAATCAGATCCCTTTTTATCATGGTCTCCCATTTGCTCTCTGCCTCTTTGTCAACAAATGAAGGCTGATATTCCAGAACTCCTCCTGTGTTTCTGGAACTGACGTTGTAACACTTCTTCCTCTGGTCTTGGTGGAACCTTTCACAGCTTTTCCTTTTCCAACTGTGGGAGGAGTAGATGGGATCTTTCCTTTGGTGACAGAACTTCTCAAATTCTTAAACACTTGATGTATTGGGGGATCACTTGACTCAGACATAGTGGTCTTTCTCTCTTTCTCAGAGCAAGGAACAATAGTAGGCCTAGTTGTAAGGTCAATAAGAAATTGCTCAGGAACGCTTTTTCTCTTAGATTTCTTTGACTCTCTCTTTGGTGACAGATTAACCGAAGTTGTGGATACGGAGTGACTAGTTTCAGAGGTTGCTGGCTGAGTGGAAGACAATATTTTCTGAACATCTCGGATTTTGAAACTAGTGGACTTAGGATGGGTAGTTCCCATGATAGACAGATGTTACTCATGAACAATGGCCCTAACAGAGTCACCTACTTACTTAGTGAGCTGAGACAGAAGGAGATCATCATCCTTATCAACCGGGGAATCAACAGACTTGGGTTGGAGGATGTGAGAGGGTTCAGGTACAAACTCAGTGGACAATTTTGCAAAGTGCTCAACAGTTTCAAGGAGTTCTAGAGATGTTTTTGGGGTGAAAACAGGTATACCAGACTCAGGTTCAATTTGGGTAGATTGTGAGACAGGTTGAACATTTGTGGTTGTGACAGTAATAGGTGCAGGTAAATCCACATCAGTCATGACAATATCAGACTCAATATTTATCTTGTGAGCAACAGTTTCAACAGATTCGGACAAGATTTTTGTAGACACAGGAATACCAACATTCACAGACACAGAGGCAGATTTATCAATAGCAATAGGATCAGACATAGGCTTGCATGACTCAGGTTCAAGACAAGGCTTATCAATAAATATATTTGAAATAGAGGGAGCAGAGGATTTAGACCTTTTTTGAAGGATTTCAATCTGTTGTCGAGCAAGATCCTAAGCTTGTTCCAATGCACGTTCTTGTGTTGCAATACGATTACAAACAATAGATCCCCACTCGAGTGCTTTGTGCCCAAAGTATTTCAAGAAGGCACTAGCCCTGTTTCCATCCTCAGGGTTAGGAAAAGTCACCAGAGCAACGTCATCTTCAATATCCGAGGCCAGCACCATTAAAGAGGATGTATCATCGACTGAAAGGCCTTCCAGGAACTCTGGATAGTTCGTTATTACCATCAAGATGATTTCATCTATGAGAACTGGGTCAAGTTTCAGCTTCTTCTTTATGCACAACAACAGAAGTGATCTGACATGCTTCAAGGCATTTTCTGGTGAATGATCCTTCATATACTCCTTGATCATCAAGTTTCTAACCGCATCTGTCATTGTTTCAGTAAGGTTTTTCGGAGAGGATAACTTTTGATTTAGAACCCTAGGAGAGAGATTTTGTGATTTTTGGCTGAGGAAATGAGGAAGATGATTAGATTAGAGATGGTTATTTGGCTAAGGAAACTCTGATAGTGTAAGGTGAGAGAAAGAAGCATTTAATGTGATTGACATGCAGAAGGGATGTTTCTGTTCAGAAACCGTATGGCTACTTTTACAGAGCAGAGCGAAACTGACACATCCTTCATCTACTTTTGAAATTCGAATGAACGGACAGGATTAAAACTTGAAGGAGGGTGCAGAAACTAAAATAGACCCAATATCTGTGAAGATAATTTGGCGACTGTTAAACTCTTAGAGCAAAGACCCTTCTTCTGCCCGAGCACACTGACTTATATATCAATATGACAGACTCCCAGAGCAGACCTGAGAGTCTCAAACCTATTTGCATCCAATGCCTTTGTCAGAATATCAACCAGTTGTTTGTCAGTTTGCACATATTGCAATTCTATTTCCTTGGATTCCACGAGATCCCTAATAAAGTGGTGCCTTATGTCAATATGCTTAGTTCTCAAGTGTTGAACTGGATTCTTTGAGATATTTATGGCACTCATATTATCACAATAGAGTGTCATCGATCCTTGTGTTAATCCATAGTCCAATAGCATCTGCTTCATCCATATGAGTTGAGTACAACGTCCACCAGCTGCTATATACTCAATTTCTGCTGTACTTAAGGAAATAGAGTTTTGCTTCTTACTTAACCAAGATACCAAATTCTTCCCAATGAAGAAGCATCCCCCCGAGGTGCTCTTTCTATCATCAACATTTCCAGCCTAGTCAGCATCACAATAAGCAACTAGACTTACCTCATTATCCTTAGAATACCATAACCCATATTTTTCAGTTCATTTGACATACTTCAAGATCCTTTTGGGAGCAATCAAATGAGATTCTTTTGGAGCTGACTGATATCTGGCACAAGCTTTGACACTGTACATAATATCTGGTCGACTGGCTGTTAAATACAGAAGGCTGCCAATCAGACTTCGATATAGTGTGGAGTCTACTGGTTGACCTACATCATCTTTGGATAGCTTCGTTGACGTCGAGATAGGTGTTCTGGGAGACTTAAAAGATTCCAGTTCAAATTTCTTGACAAGGTTCATAGCATACTTTTCTTGTGAGACAAAATATCCCTCAGTACCTTGTTTTACTTGAAATCCCAGAAAATACGTCAGTTGACTAACCATTGACATTTCAAATTCCTTCTTCATGACTTCTACCAACTCATCTGTATTCTTCTGAAGAGTTGACCCAAAAACAATATCATCCACATGAATTTGAGCTATTGTAACATGATTTCCAGTAGATTTGACAAATAAAATCTTATCTACATTTTCTCGATCATAACCCTATTGTAATAGATACTGTGTCAGACATTCATACCATGCTCTTAGAGCTTATTTCAGCCCATATAGAGCTTTCCTCAATTTGTATACATGATCTGGATACTTCAAATCTACGAACCCTTTAGGTTGAGCTACGTAGATATCTTCATTTAAGTAGCCATTAAGGAAGGTTGTCTTAACATCCATCTGAAACAGTGTGAACCCCAGTATGCATGCAATTGCTAAGAGAATCCTAATTGATTCCAGTCTAGCCACTGGTGCAAATGTCTCATCATAATCAATTCCCTCTATCTGAGTAATCAATTCATTTAAGTAGCCATTAAGGAAGGTTGTCTTAACATCCATCTGAAACAGTGTGAACCCCAGTATGCATGCAATTGCTAAGAGAATCCTAATTGATTCCAGTCTTGCCACTGGTGCAAATGTCTCATCATAATCAATTCCCTCTATCTGAGTATAACCTTGGGCTACAAGTCTTGCATTATTCCTTGTAACATTTCCTGCTTCATCTGTCTTATTCTTGAAAATCCACTTTGTTCCTATTATATTCACATCAACTAACTTAGGGACTAGATCCCAAACGTGATTCCTTTCAAAATGATGAAGCTCCTCTTGCATAGCCTTAACCCAATTTTAATCTTGAAGGGCTTCTTTGACATTCTTGGGTTCAATCTTCGAGGTGTAGCATGAATATCTAGCCAACTCGATCAGATTATTCCTTACTTTGCTCCTTGTACGAATTCCGGCCATTGGATCTCCAATAATGTTGACTGATGGATGACTCTTTTGATTTCTGGTCGACTTATTCCTCTTGTCACGATCAGATAGAGGCTGGTATGCCTCAGAATCATCATCTTCATTTGGTGGATCATCAAGGGCAGGTGACTCATCTACTTCCTCTGATTCATCTGCTGGCTTCTGCTGTATGACTGATGGTAACTTAGTCATCGACTCAGATGTTGTTATGGCATCAGGTTCATCTGGTTCATCATCTACAACAACGTTTACTGACTCCATGATTGTTTGAGTTCTCCTGTTATACACCTTATAAGCTCGACTGTTTGGTGAGTATCCGGGGAATACTCCCTCGTTGCTCTTAGGTTCGAACTTTCCTCTTTGTTCTCGATCAATCCGAATGAAACATTTAGTACCAAAAATATGGAAATATTTCAAATTAGGTTTTTTACCTTTCCATATTTCATATGGAGTCATAGTTATACCAGGCCTTAGATAAATTCGATTAATTGTGTGACATGCAGTGTGCACTGCTTTAGCCAGAAATGCTATGGCAGACGTGATGTAACACCCCCTAATTTTCATGCTATTTAAAGCCTTAAACATGCAGATATCAAAACCAAAACATCAAACACAGCGGAAGTCTGAAAGAGGAAATATAAACTGGAAGTACAGTGGGTGCTATGCCACGCTTACTCAAGAGTGAACGCACAGGCTAATATCTGCATAGTTAAAAATCTAAAACCAAACATCGTCAAGTACTAAGTCTAAATTGGCTCACAGGCCACAAAACATAAGGGAGGAGATACTCTAGCTGGCACTAAACCATGCACTCGTCTAAGCATCACCTGAAAGAAGCATATAAAACATGGGACAACGCCCGGTCAGCAAATAATGCTGGTAACCCACCAATACATGTGAAATACCATATATAGGTAAGATATAAGTTTGTAAAGCCATTTCCGAAACGGAATACATATATATAAGTCCAAAACCAAGAGTAATAGTCAACACAAGACTCAAACACTCTCAACAAGAACACAGGAACACATCCCAAGACTACAAAGAACAACAACGACTCACAAGAAGTCTCAAGGTATAATCTATCATCACACAATAGATTAATACCCGACATGCATAACTCAAAGGAATAAGGACACACCAAACGGCAACACATGCCTTTGTGACTACACACGTCACAAGAAGAGAACTCACAACAACGGCTACACAAACCCTCGTGACATCACCCATCACGAGTTGATATGCCTTCCTTATGCCCGGTTCCAACCTTATGGCTACCCCGAACCTTATATCTAGTTCCAACCATTACCTCCAAGACCCCTGTACTTCTTAGTCCAACCTTTTCCCTCCTAGGACCGTCGTCCCCCACCAACAAACCACCAACAAAACCACCAATTTCATAGTACACAAGGTACCGATCACACACACGGCGACACACGCCTCTCCAAAACACGTGAACCTGACACACAGGTCACAACTCCATAATCACATCATGGCCACCACGAGGACCACTGCAATACCTTGGTGACTAGTGTCCCATACCACTAATCGTGCAATCCAGGTAAAGCCACACACACATCACACCTCAACAGGAATCAATCAACGGATCACAACGAAGATATGAAACCATACTCAATCAAGGAATGGAACACAGTCCAACAACAACAACGATGAATAACCCAAGTTATCATCAACCAATAAGAAGGTACAAACATCACACATTCTAGCATTTAAACACCGAACTAGCATGCTTATCAAACGGGTAAACCAAACATAGTTCCGAAGAACACACAAGACTCATCACGGTTCAACGAAACACAATGTTGAACACTTAGCACGATTCAAGACACCAAAACCTATATGGATTCCTACCATATAGTTCTAGACATACAAAACATCAAAAAGACACTCAAATAGTTCCACAAAAGAACATCGGAAAGTCAAAAGACCAAATACCGAGTCAAAAGAATCTCGGGGAACAAATCCCCAATCAACCACACAGTGTACCCCGCGGGTGGACCCACAGGTAGGCCCCTACCCGTGGTTCCGCCCGCTGGTACCAACACCCACAAGCCACGTTCTCACGGGTGGGGCGGCGGGTAGGCCACTGCCCGCCGTTCCGCCCGCGGGTACACCAACCTGTACCAAAATAATCCCTTCGGGGATTTTCAACTCCAAGCTCAAATTCAAGTCCAAAACATGCCAAATCTCAGCAAATACAACAAAATGACTTGAACCAAAGGAATAGCCAAGCAATGGAATACAAGAACCCTAAACACAAGCTCTAGATATGCATTTTCACAAGACAATGCATAAACACTCACATTTCATAGCAAAACACATGTTGAATCCAAGAAATCATCATATAGGTAAGCAAAATAGATTTTGTAGAGCATGGGTTACCTCTTGTAGACAAAAACCTTCACTTAACACTTCACCAAGCTCCTAACAAAGCTCACCTTCCAAACCCACTTCAAGAACACACCAAAAGATCATAAAGATTCTATCTTTAAGAAAAGACACCTAAGAAAATACTAAAAACACAAGATGAACATGGATCTTACCGTCCTAGATGCCCAAATGTATGAAAGGTAGAATCTTGGAGACAACTCTTGAAGTTTTGACAAAGCTTCAACTTGGCTTGGAAGAAAGCTATCTACGTTTTTAGAGAGAATGTAGAGCTAGAATTTTGGAAAGTGTAAGGGGAGAAATGAGGGTGTTCTACTAGGTTAGCATACAATACTAACACAAGGTGAAAGGTCAAGAATACCCTTACTAACATGAAGAGGTGTAAGGAACAAAGGAACTCCTTACAAGGCTTAAGGTACAACTTTGACTTTTGAGTTGACTAGTCAATTACTAGTCCCCGACTATTGGATTTTCAGGATTTTAGGAATTAAATTACCAATTGAAATAGGGTTAATTAATAATAGGAAGGCAACTGTGGAGGATATAGAGAGGATAAGGGGCATCACAGGATGTCAGCATAGAGAGTTCCCTTTTACAAACCTAGGTTGTCCCATTTATCAGGGGAGGAAAAGAGTTGCTTTGTTCAATGGCTTAATAGAAAAAGTGACTAAAAGATGCAAGGGGTGGCATGCAAGAATTCTGTCCCAGGGAGGGAAAGCTATACTCATAAAAACAGTGCTACAAGCTCTTCCTACACACATGTTCTATGCAATTAACCCACCTAAGGCTGTGATTAAGCAATTGCAGAGAATTCTAGCTGATTTCTTTTCGGGAGAAGTGGAAGGAAAAAAGAGATACCACTGGGGATCCTGGAAAACTCTTGCTAAAACAACTAGGGATGGAGGTGTTGGCTTTCTAAGAATGCAAAATCTTGTTGATGCTGCAAGTGTGAAGTTTTGGTAGAATTTGAGAAAAGGGGGCACAATGTGGAGTGAATTCATGTTGCAAAAATATTGCAAGGACACACATCCAGTTGTCAGAGGGTGGCAATATAGGGACTCCCATGTGTGGAGAAGGATGGTGCGAATAAGAGAAATAGCTGAACCTCAAATTTTATGGAAGGTGGGGAATGGTGATGTGAATTTGTGGTGGGACAATTGGTCTGGCAGAGGGGCACTAGCTTTGTTGTTGAACATCAGAGGCAAGAGGAAATCCAGGGACAGGCTCAAGGATGGGGTGACTGGCACAAGGCTTGATCTGCAAAGGCTAGGTGTGGGGCATGGACTAGGATGGGATGATCCAGTGTTGTTAGCTGCTGGCTCACAGGACAGAATCTGTTGGGGAGCATTAGGGAAAGAGTTCTCCTTTAAGGCTGCTAAGAGGCTGGTGCAGAAGCAGGAAGGCACTCAGGAGGAATGGTTATGGTGCAGAAAGATATGGGCAAAAGGAGTATCTTGGAAGATGTCATTTCTTGCATGGAGGGTCTTTAAGAATAAGTTGCCTTTGGAGGATAACTTGAGGAGATTTGGCTACCATATGGTAACAAAATGCCCATGTTGTATCCACTCAGGCAGTGACAACTTGAGACATGTGTTTGGAGTAGGTGAAACAGCCAGAAAGGTATGGGATTATTTTGCAGGATCCATGGGAATGAGAATGGTGGTAAGGTCAGAAAGGCACATTTGCTATGATTGGTGGGGTTACAAGCACAAAAATAGATTTATGGCTTTCATATCCCAAAGAATCCCAATTCTGGTTTTATGGGAGTTATGGGTTAATTACACACAGTGTAGGTATGGTGGTGGAAGGCCATCTGTAGCAAGAATCATATATATGGTAACAAAGGGCATGGTGGAGTGTATTCAACGAAAGTGGCCATATTGGGATCCCCTCCCACCCAACTGGATGGTGATAATGAAGAAAGCAGAGACTTTTGGCTGTGGTAGAATAGTACAGAGGGCAAGCTGGTGTAGGCCTGGACAAGGTGGGGTGAAGTTGAACTGGGCAGTTGATGAGGAGGAAAAATCAGGCTCTTTTTTTTTTGTAAGAAACTCTAGTGGCAGGTTCTGTCTGGCAGGAGTCTATACCTTGGCACAAGGGCAGAATCTGAGAAGTTTCATTGAGGATATGCTCAGGGATGTTTGGTCCTGGTGTGCTCTTAAAAGGCTAGCTAGGGTGTCCTTTGAGACTAATAATTGGAGGGGGGTGAATATGGAGTGGTTGCCTCAGAACTCTTGGATTAGAAGGGAGACTTGCCTTGAAAGAGTGAACTGTGTGGCTAGTTGCTTAGCCAACAGGTGTGCTGGGCTAAATATCAGTTTTAGAAAAGTTGAGGGGCTCCCCAGAGGAATGGGACTAATCCTGAGCTTGGAGGGGGTCCCACATTTTGTTTTCTCTCCTGGGATTGATGTTATAAAATGATCAGAAGCATGTGGAGTTGGTTGGGACTTAGAACTTGGGATCCAGGGATATATTGGTGGACTCATGAGCTGATGATTCATGGCCTGGCATGCCATGCAATGAGGCTTGCTGTGAGGACCTGAGAGCATTCCCAGTGATGTGATCTGAGGGGGGCTCTTGAGTCAAGGAGGAAGACCAAACTTGTCTTGGCCCTTGAAAAATTAGAGAGTTGGAAGGCTGAATGATACAAGGGGGGCTTGAGAGAAAAAGGAAGGACAATGGTAGTAAAATCCAGAATTGCAAAAAAGTAACATGAGGGGGGTACAAGGAAGGGTAAGATCAGGGTGTTAACTTTGGAATGGGGGGGGGGGGACATCTCAGTGATAGGCTTCTTTGCTTGAGGAATGTTCTACCCACTGAGCCTACATGGAGATGTCAGCATAAGGAACATCCTAATGATTCTATTAAGAGATGAAGGATCTTCTAAGTCAATGGCCTGGGGACTGGCCCTCTGCAGGTAATCTGCAGAGGAGGATTGCAGGGATGAAGCTCTTGGGTGATCTACAACTACCTGGGTTTTAGGTTATGCAACTAGCATTGGGAACTGATCTGTGATGCTATATTGGCTGAGATTGGTTCTGCCAAGCTAAGAAAGCAGCCTTGAGTTTGCAAGGTTGGGGAAATGGTTTATGAGGCTATTTAGCTGAGGCCTTTCCAGCCTATATGAGATAGGGGCCAACCTGTTGGGGAAAATGAGGCCACATGGCTAATCCCCCTGAGGAGATGGCATCCCATCTTTATTACCCCAATGATGGGCTGCCTGGCCTGGCAGTTCTGAGGGATTAGGCTTGGGGAATTGCCTAATGAAGCAATTTTGCTGCTGAAGGCAATTCTGCCATGCTCCCTTTGGGGGATTTTGGGAGTATGGATCTATGAGGCTAGGTAGCTGAAATCTATGCTCCCTTTGGCCCAATGATGGACTGCTAGCTGGGCAGTCTCTGAGGGTTACAACTTGTTGCGGGAACTGACAGTGGAAACACTGTGCAGATTTTGTTTGGTGGATCTACAATTTTAGTGTAGAGATGAAGCCACTTATATGTTTTGCAGGTAGGTGGAGAGCTAAAGAGGAAGATGAAGACTCTTATGTTTTAGTTTAAGAGCTCCCGGCCCAAGTATAGTTCTTTATCTTGCTTGATGGGTAAAAATTCGCCCTAGAAGGGATTCTTAGGTAGCTTTTAGCCTTAGGGACCCATTCTGGATTGTGCCAAGAAGGGGGGGGGGGGGGGGGTCTTGGTTGGCTCCAAGTATAGCACACACCTGGAGTTGGGAGTGTCTTGAGCTCAAATGGATCCTTAGGACAAAATATTGGAAAAGAAAAGATGAAGATGATGAGAGCAAAAGAATAGGAGAGGTTGCAAGAGGGGGAAATAAGGGAAGATTTTGAAAAGAATGGAAAAAGCAAAGGAGATGATGAAAGGGGAATCGGGTTGGGAGAGTTGGAGATGAACTATCGCTTAGGTCGGGGTCATAAAGGCTCCCCGGGCGTAAAACACGGTACGCCGTGCCGTGGGAGTTGACCTTTGGCCTAAGGGTGGTTGGGGGAGGGAGCCATTGCTCCTGTCGGGACCTCAAAAGCTCCCCCGGGCAAAACATAGTACGCTATGACGAGGGGGGTTGGTCTTGGGCACGAGGGTGGATGAGGTGAGTACTGTCGCTCAAGCTGGGACCCATAAAAGTCTCCCCGGGTTAAAACACGGTACGCCGTGCCGGTGGTGATGGGACTTAGGTTTGAGGGTAGTAGGGGTAGTTTGGATCTTTGAGCTTAGGCATCGTTCCCATCACTTGTGTGGGACGGGGAGCCTACTTTAGACTATGATTGTGGATGGTTTGGAGAGGTTTGGGTTGCTAAGGCTAGAATCTACCTAATGATCTCTTTTGTGAGCCTTTTTGGCCTTTTTGAGCTTGAGATGGTTATAGCTAGATGAGCTGGGAGCTCTTGTCCTTTGTTTGGGGGTGACCACTTTTGGGTCACCCCTTGTACAGATATTGTTCGGCCGAAATGGCCAAGACTTTGTTGAGCCATAGTCCACTTTTGGGACTATGGCGTATGGTTGTAGACGTTTTTTTTGGTATTGATGAAATAAATGCACAGTTTATTAAAAAAAATAGGATTAATTATTTAATTAATCCCTTAATCGAATTTGGATTTCGGGGTATCACACGTGATGTGTTCAACATGACCCTAGCCATTTCCTGTAAAGTTCGATTCTTCCTTTCGACAATTCCGTTCTATTGAGCCGTTCTTGGGGCAGAGAACTCATGTGCTGTGCCATTTTCTGAGCATAAGTCTGAGTAAGATGAGTTTTCAAATTCCTTCCCATGATCACTTCTTAGGCATAGGATTTTGACTATTGGCTTATCTTTCTCTTTTTGCAGTCTTACTCATAGAGTTTTGAATACTCCAAATGCCTCTGATTTTTCCCTTAGAAAGGATATCCAACAAAATCGCGAAAAATCATCAACACAAACGAATATATACTTCTTACCACCAATACTTTCTGTTTGTGTTGCACCCATTAGGTCAATATGAACTAGTTCCAAACATTTGTTAGTTGTAATGGTGTTTACTGCTTTGTGAGGAGCTTTGGTTTGCTTTCCATAGCATAGGCACTGCATACGCCTTCGTGATTTATACTCAGCTTTGGTACTCCTCGTACCGCATCAATTTTAATAAGCTTATCCATATCACGATAGTTCATGTGACCCAATCGTCGATGCCATAATTTGGAATTTTCTAACTTTGACCTAAAACAGGTAGTATCATTTGTTAAGATATAACAATTATCAGAAGACGAGTACCTTCCATGACGACTTGATCTGACTTGTCGCGAACACTGCAACAGTCTCGATTAAAGCAGACATTCCAGTTCTGATCATACAGCTGACTTATACTGATGAGATTAGCTCGTAATCCATTTATGAGTAGAACATCCTCCAGATGTGGCAGTCCTGGAACATTCAGAGTGCCTTTTCCAATTATCTTGTCTCTTTGACTATCGCTAAAGGTCACTGATCCATTATTTGATTGAATGGCTATTAGATACTTTGAATTTCCAGTCATGTGCCTCGAACAGCCACTCTCAAAATACCATCTGGTTTCCGTCATTGCAGCTAATAGAACAATTATAGGATAAAACAAGACATCTGACTTTCTGACCCAGATTTGTCTCTTGAAAGGAGCAATGAACTTATCTTGATACTTTTCTATTCTTTGATCTCTATAGAAGAAATAACATTCTGGTCTCGTATGACCTCAAATCTGACAGTAATGGCAAGTAGGAACATACTGTCTAAATTTCACGAACTTCTCTTTAAACTTCGAATAATAAGACTAAAATTTGATTTTAACAAGATTGGCTTCTGTGGTCTAAACAATCATTTTACCTTTGTCAAAAGTGGGCACAAACTTGGGAGTTTGACTCTCTGGATATCCAAGCCCAATCCTACTGGTTGATGTTGTTACAGATGTATTTACTTTCACAAACACAGGAACGGACCTTGAAGACTGTCCTCTTTCAAAACCAAGGCCAGTCCTACTGTTTGACATTCTGCCAGAATCCAGAATTTTGTCTAGAGTAGAAGTAGTATCCATCATTTTGATTTTCTTCTTTAGATCTTCCAATTCTTTGATCAACTTGTCTTCCCGTAATCTGATCTGATAAATAATATCGTCTTTAGAAACTAAATCAGTGTTCAATTTCTTTGCCAGTTCATCACGTTGTTTCAGATCTTCATTTAGTTTCTTGTTGACTTTCACCAATTGTTCCCAACTAGCCACAAGTTTAGCAAATTCCATCTCCAACTGAATATGTTTCTCTTCAAAATCATCCGAAGACATGTAAGCCTCATCATCGTCTTCATTAGGTTCTGACTGAATCTCCGTCGTAGTGAAGAAAGCAACAAAATTTCCAGTATTTTCATCAGACACTTGATCTGTATCTTCTTCTTCATCATCAATCAGTGTTGCAACAGTCATAGATTTTTTACGCTTTAAGTACGTTGCACATTCTGATTGTATGTGACCAAAACCTTCACATTCCCGGCACTTAACAGACCTATTTAGATTTTTGCCTGTAGATTTTGACGTGTTCTTAGTCTGACTAGGACAAGAGCTTTGACCAGTCTTTGATGAGGAGGAAGTTGATCCAGGTTTCTGATTTGCTGAGTTTTCACCCTTGGATTGATTTCGGTAAAACTGCCCTTGATTTCTGCGCTTGAATCCCTTTAAGATTTTCTTGAAGTTCTTTGTCAGAAGGGCTAGGGATTCATCTTCGACTTCTTCAGAGTCAGATTCTTGCTCAGTTTCGGTGATGAATGCCAGTGACTTTCCACGCTTCTTATAACTCAGATTGTCATTTGTCAGAACCTCAAGTTCATACGTATGAAGAATACCCATCAATTCTCCTATGCTTCACCTTTCCCATCCGACATTCTCTTGGATCGCAGTCACTTTCATCCGGAATCTTTTGGGTAGAGATCTTAGAATCTTATTGACAACACGATATTCTTGAAACGGTTCACCATGAATAGCAGCTCTATTCATCAGACTCTGAATTCTATTGTGGAATTTAGAGATATTATCATCTTCATCCATACCCAGTGCCTCATATTCTGACAGAACCATCTGAAGTTTAGACTGCTTTACATCGTTGGTACCCTCATAACGGGTTTCAAGAATTTCCCAAGCTTTCTTTGCCTCTTTCACACCAGTAACTTGAGTGAAGACAGATTCATGCAGAGATCCGACAATTGAATTCAGGGCTTTGTTGTTGAGGTCTAATGTAGTTATTTCAGCCTCAGTCCATTCCTCCATGGGTTTTGCAGATGTGGTTCCATCTGCATTCTGAACAGTAGGGGGTTTCCATCCAGTGAAAATGGTTCGATATACCCTTGTTCCTTGTGCTTGGAGATAAATCTCCATTCGAGCTTTCCAGAATGAGTAGTTGTGACCATCCAATTCTGGGGGTTTCGTGTTTTCCAACATTCTGATACACTCAGACAACCAGCCAAAACACAAGCAGAGAGAAACACAAACAGATAGATAAAAAAATGCAGAGATGAAGTACCAAAACACAACAAAAAGCTTTCCCGTTTGGATCAAGTCATTGTTTAGACTTAAAAGCTCTGATACCACATGTAATTTTGTGTGAATTGGTTAACTAACTCTTATTACCTACTTTTCTTGACAAGTAGTTGGTGTGTAGTAACAATCGCAGATCATCAACCAGATAGTCAAACAGAGAAAACACCAGTCAAAGTAAAGTGTGGAAAAGGTAAACTGGCAATGCAAGATTTGGTTACCCAGTTCAATACAATGCGTATCTACATCTGGGGGCCATCACTGATCCGTCCAATCCACTAACTCAACTTCAATGTACAAAGGTGGAAAAGTACAATCTCACCCAAGATACAATACAAGGTAAGTACCCAATCTACCTTGAACTTAGTGGATTGTGAAGTCGGAGATCTACGCACTCAGAGGTCCATGAAAGTCCCTTCCATGGAGACCAGTCTCTAGTGCAGTCCGCTTCATGACGGGATCCTCCACTGCATCCAAGAGCTGCGTGATCTTGGTGTCCACTAGTTTAAGCTCAGAATGTTCTTCTCAAATTCATCAACTCAAATCACCATGAATAACCAGTCTTGAGAAGAGCTTTTTCAAACCAGAGAGAGAACGTAATGTTCAAGTACTTTCTTCTTGATTCATTAACCATTCAATGAATCAGCACTTTAGAATATATAGTCTCTACTTCAGGGAGGTATCCGTAATCTGTAACGTCAAACTACTTGTTAGCAAGATTACATAGATACCCCTTTGAGGTGAGAAGAGGACCAAGGTCTTTCTTGTAAAAACACCTCATGGCATAACTGCCTTCTGCCAGCGCATACGCTCCTTAGACAATCAGTTTTCTTGTCAGCTTCTAGTCTTCACATAAGCTTCTGATGCATTCCCTGATCAATCAGGTCTTCATCTTCTAAACTTTAGACAGACTCTAACACGGCCTAACTACTTTGCCATAATAATAAAGCCAATAACAAAGTTGGGGTTTATCTATCTAACCAAAACACTAACATTGAAAATAACAAAAACATGTCGTAGTTAAATTTTAAAAATTTAAGTAAACCAAAGTCTATTTATCCCACTTGTTTACATTTTCAATTTTCCCATATAACAAAGCAATATTGTCTATTTATTTCCACAAAAAATAATTTCTAATTGCGTTTTTTTTAATGTGCATTAACGTAGGTCGTTATTTCAATTTATGTTTTGTGAGGACTACTTTTTTTTTTTTTAGGTGTGTTTGCACCAAATTTAGGTTAGTGGGCACCAAATTCAGGTTATTGCCCATATATCTTTTCTTAGTTCTTTAGGTGTGTGCCCCAATGATGTGGCATGTGCGAATGAGCTCTGTTGGCCTGTAGCGTGTGCGGTCTTTACTACCATATTTTGTTGTGTGCATGTCATGTGCATTACCACTTTTTTGCTATGTGCATGATAGTCATAGCGTGAGTGCGTAGTGGAATATGTTGCACACTAAGTAAAAATTTATTATGGTTTGTGCGCTTGATATTTTTGTGGGTTTGGACCTTTTTTGTTGCTTGTGCATTAAGCTAGGTTATTTGCAGGAAATAACGGTGATGAATGTAGAAGCGTGATAATTGTATTCAGTTTATGTGTCTAACAATAAAGTATTTACAAGATATACAACTTCAGAGTCCTATACAACAAAGACATACTGATATAATATAACTCTAGACTAGATAAGCTCTATTACGCCCCCTCAAACTCAAGGAGGTAAGGACACAACATTGAGTTTGTCACGTAAAAAGGAAAACCGGGAGGAGCCGAGGGCCTTCGTGAAGATATCAGCCAACTGGTCCTTCGTAGAGATGAATTGAACCGCCAAGTTCCCTGAAGCGACCTTATCCCTTACGAAATGGTAGTCAATCTCCACGTGCTTCGTCCGAGCATGAAAAACGGGGTTCGCACATAGATAGGTAGCCCCCAAATTATCACACCACAACCGAGGAGGTGAAGATAGCCGAAGACCCATCTCAACTAACAAAGAAACCAGCCAAGACACCTCAGCTGACGCATCTGCAAGCCCCTTGTACTCAGCCTCAGTAGACGACCGAGCAACAGTCTTCTGCTTACGACACACCCAAGAAACCAGATTGTTGCCAAGGTAAACAACAAAGCCGCTTGTAGATTTCTTATCCACCAGGCAATCGGCCCAATCCGAGTCCGAAAAAGCATGGACAACAAGGGAATCAGACTTAGATATACGAAGACCAAACTGCAAGGTACCCTTCACATAGCGCAACACACGTTTCAAATCAATCCAATGAGCAACCGTGGGAGCATGCATCGACCGGCACAACCTGTTAACCGCATAAGACAAGTCAGGACGAATAATAGTTAAGTACTGAAGAGCACCCGCAAGCCGGCGAAACAAAGTAGGATCCGGCAACGGGTCAGACTCGGCAGGAAACCCCGACTTCGTAGTAGAAACAGGAGTAAGAATGGGCTTACAGTCTTCCATTCCCGCACGCCGCAAAATGTCAGACATATAGCGACGTTGAGACAACACTAACGCGCCATCAACGGCCACAGTCTTAATACCCAAGAAAAACCGTGGAGCACCCAAGTCCCGAATCTTGAAAGCACCAGCAAGATGATTGAACAAAGCTGACACAAGTGCAGAATCACTACCCATGATAAGGATGTCATCCACATAAACGAGCAAGTACACACGGCAGTCAGACTTCGAATAAATGAAAAGAGAAACATCGGTTTTGGAAGACCGAAAACCAATCTTGAGCAGATAATCATGTAACCGTCGAAACCAGGCCCGAGGAGCCTGCTTCAAGCCATAAAGAGACCTCTGCAGAATACACACATGAGTAGGGAATTGCTCATCAACATATCCGGGCGGCTGACGCATGTATACAGTCTTAGCTAAATGCCCATTGAGAAAGGCATTATGGACATCCAACTGGCGGATAGTCCAACCCCGAGAGACGGCTAAAGCAAGCAAAAGATAAACCGTAGTGGGCTTCACAACCGGACTAAAAGTGTCAAAGAAGTCCTCTCCAACTACTTGATTAAACCCCTTCACCACTAAACGGGCCTTATGACGCTCAACCGAGCCATCAGCCATCCGTTTAACTCGAAAAACCCACTTGCAACCCACAATGTTTTGACCGGGACGACATGGTACCAAACGCCAAGTGTCATTCTGCAAGAGAGCGTTAAACTCAAGGTCCATGGCAGCCCGCCACTCGGGAAAAGCAACTGCTTGCGAATAACATGTAGGCTCATCAGCAGTCACAATAGCAGCTAAAGCCTGGCCAGCACGGGCGGACCGAGTCGTGTTACGAAGCTCCATAGTATGAGATCGAGGCCTAGGCTGCACCCGAGCCCATTTTCGCTGTGGCACGAGAACCGGTGCCGCCACCGTACCAAAAATCGGAGTAGGCACAGGAGGCATAGGCACATCACTGACAATAGATTGCGGCATAGGCTGGGCAACAGCCGAGACACCCCTCGGTAATGACGGAGCTGCAACCGTAGGAGGGGGGTGCACAAGAATGGCAAGGGGAAAAGAACTCTCATCGAACCGTACATGCCTGCAGATGAACATACGATTAGTGCGAGTATCAAGACATCGATACCCACGGAACGACTCCGGATAGCCCAGAAACACGATTAGTGCGAGTATCAAGACATCGATACCCACGGAACGAATCCGGATAGCCCAGAAACACACATGGGGAAGACCGAAACTCGACCTTGTGACGATTATAAAGACGGGGTTGAGGAAAACATAAGCAACCGAAAACACGTAAAAACGAGTAATCCGGAGGCCGACCAAACACAACACAGTAAGGACTAACATTTTGTAAGACAGAGGTAGGTAGCTGATTAATCAAAAAAGTAGCAGCCTCAAACGCAAAATACCAGAAACGCATGGGAACGGACGACTGAGCGAGTAAAGATAGACCAGTCTCGACAACATGCCGATGCCGACGCTCAACACGCCCATTCTGCTCATGCGTATACGCACAAGACTGACGATGATAAATGCCCAAAGTAGAGAAAAGCTTACCAAGCTTTTTGTATTACCCCCAAGATCAGACTGAACAGAAATAATAGGGCAGGAAAACTGGCGCTCAACAAGAGCTCGGAATTTAGCAAATATGTCATGAATATCAGTTTTTAAACGCATCGGATAAATCCAAATATAACGAGAATAATCGTCAATGTATAAAACAAAATACTTAAAACCATCACTGGATAAAACAGGGGCAGGAACCCAAATGTCCGTGTACACAAGTTCAAGCATTTTAGTACTATGATTACTAACACGAGAAAGCGAAAACCGGGAAGACTTCCCCATTTGACAGCAGAACATAAAGTATTCGAATGAACTAAACCAGACTCATGAGCAACCAGACAATGCCACACACTCGGCGACGATTTCGCTGACAAAAGAGCCACGGGACGCGAGACAGGAAGTGTATAGAGACCACCGGAACTCCCACCTTTAAGCAAGACGGCCCTGGTTACGCGATCTTTCACAGAGAAACATGACGGGTGAAATTCAAAAAAAACATTGTTGTCAGTACCAAATCGCTGAACTGACAATAACGAATGCGACAAGCCGGGAACAAGAAACACACGAGACAAAGATAAAGAACGAGAGGGAGTTGGCACAGAAGAACGGCCAACACTCGAGATTACCAAACCTGAGCCATCTCCGACACGGGGAGTATCACCGCCGTTGTACGAATCCACACCAGTCATCGCGCCCACATCCGGGGTAACGTGGTCCGTAGCACCTGTATCCGGTAGCCAGGTGTGCGAAAAAGGAGATTCCTCTAATACAGTAGACTGCGCCAAGTGTGCCTGGGGAATTGGCGCATCAGAATAGCGCTTAAAGCAGGATATAGCAGTATGGCCAATCCCACTGCAAATCTGACATTTGGGCAGATTAGTCCGACCACCACCACGCCCGGACGGAGCTCCACGCCTGCCACCACTCCGATTATTCCAGCGACCACCACCGCCGCAATTGCCGCTGCCACGCCCAGAACGGGAAACCACCATAGCAGCCGGCGCAGGAAGCAGACCACGAGCCGCGCCGTCAACATCATCAGTGCAGATAAACTGGTGCGCCGTCAAGTAGTCGCCTAGCTGTCCGATCGTCACCGCCGTACCCTTCACTGTAAGAGAAGATGCAAGTGCTCGGTACTCCGGCCACAGACCTCTGAAGACATAAAGGTTCTGCTCATCTAGTGACAATGGCCGGCCGGCGAGAGACAGTTCCTCAAGAATGACCTGAGCACGACCAAGGTACTCAGCGGTGGTGGAGTCTCCTTGCCGCAAGCCTTGAAGTTGGCTGAGAAGACTGAGCGAGCGTGCCCATGTGGAGGACCCAAGTGCTGCTTCAACAGCGGACTAGACTGCTCGGGAGGTATCTTTGCCGACGGCAAAATACATGCACTCATCGGAAAGAGAAGATATGAGCATAGATAGGATTGTCTGGTCTTGCTGCGTCCAGACACCAAACGCTGGATTGAGGACAACAGTTGAACCACCAACGGAGGAAAGGAACTGCACTGGACAAGGAAGAGAACCATCAACGTAGCCGATGAGGTTCTGCCCGTGGAGGAACGGCACCAACTGCGTACGCCAAAACAGGTAGTTCTTGGACGTAAGCTTCAATGAAACAAAGTGATGCGCACCCTGAAGAGAGATGGGTGTTGATAGACACATTTTACACTCATATTTTAGGTACATCTTTATAATAATTTTGCATTGGTTATTTAATATTATCTAATAATTAGTTCTTTTTATATATAATATAATATATAGTATATATAATACATACTAATATATATATATATATATATATATATATATATATATATATATTACGCACAAACTAAACATATATATATAATATAATATATAATATATAGAATATACTATTAATATATAGTACGTGCTAGTACATATATATATATATATATATATATATATATATATATTATAAAGATATAAAAGGTCCACTTTATATATATAATATAATATATATATATAACATTATGTACTAATATATCCTCCCCTCAATTTGTTTTGTAAAGGTTGAGCAAAATTATAGCGGAAGTGGAAGATGTCTTCAGGACGTGAGGCAAGAAATTAGGAATTGGGTGGTGGAAATCCATTTGACCTATTTTTAGAATGCTATAAATAGCAGGAGTTTCCTATTGTAAAATGTTCATTCTTCCCCTCTCGAATATTCTTTAAGGTTGTTATCAATGCCCATTCGCGGCTAATTTCTTGTTTGGTTTAGTGAATTGAAGCCCCGGAGTTCACAACGCTGTAAGGTTATTTATTTATTTTTATTATATATTTTTTATGCATTTGAGTATTAAATATTCTTCTAAGTTATTTGAAATAATTGTGTCATTTAATTGCTAGGGAGGCCTACTAGTTATTTATTTGATATAGTTATTTGCTATATTAGATAATGTTGTGCTACAAATTATTCTAATATTCAGTAGCAACTGGGTTAATTATTGACGGCTTAGTGATAATTGGACTCGGGAAGAATATTTTCCTAAATTAAATGCAACCGCTTGTGCTTGTGTTATTTAGTTTGTCGGTTTTCCTAGTTCCTATTGCTGCTATTAAATTAAATCTATAGCGCTTGTCTTAGGTTATTTAGTAGTTAGGGGTAATTAAACCGCTTGTGCTTTAGTTACCTACAACTAAGGGAAAACAGAAATGAAATAATTTCACGACAAATATTCAATTGCATATTAATTACTTTATTAATCAATGATCAGTGTTGAATTCCGGTGGTGGATCTTTACTAACCAAGGTCTCCTATTATAAGTGTTTTCGATATATTATTTTCATTGCTCTATTCGTTCAATTAAATTTCTTGTTTATTTAAATTCTCTTTTATTTTATCTTTATTCTCGATATATTCCAAACCCCCCTATCTTTAATTTGAGCACAAAAGTTAAACTAGTTACTCCTCGTGGGATCGATCCTTACTCCCGCTACTACGTTTGTAAGGTTTTAATTTGGGAGCCTACGACAGCTCACCAGGTGTCGCTGGCGATGCAGAAGAAGTCGCAAAAGTGACGGTACGGCTATCGGAGACAGAAGAATTATCGGCCATACCTGGAAGCTGATACCAGATGAATGTAGAAGCGTAATAATTGTATTCAGTTTATGTGTCAAACTATAAAGTATTTACAAGATATATAACTTCAGAGTCCTATACAACAAAGACATACTGATAGAATATAACTCTAGACTAGATAAGCTCTAATAACGGTGATGACAATCCAGATTTGTGGTAGCTATCCCATCTACCGACGACTTGCCAAGAGCAAACCAAATACATTTTCAAGATTGTACCGTGTCTATTTTTTTTATATCTACTTCGCCACACATCAAATCCAATGATTGAAGCGTATTTTATATAGAACTCAATCCCATCTTCTAATGTATCAAATACCTGTCTGATAAGCCTCAAAATATGCTAGTTTCTAGGAGCCTTTTATAGGAGTTTTGTGCGTATTTTCATATAAAAGTCTTACGCTTTAGAGTAAAATATCTTAGAGATACAGTTTAGCTCACAAATACCTTCCCAATTGTACTTTGTACTTTTTCAGGTATTTTTTGGACAGGAAACGTGGTAAAAAGGTCAAAATGGGCAAGGCTGAGACAAGCGAACGAACGAGGACCGAACACACCAAGACTACGCGCGAGAAGAGAGACGGAATGGGAATTATTTCCGAATCACGCCCCTCCTCACGGCGTGAAGAGCAGTGTGAATAAGATTTTAAAGAGTCGCGCAAAGCTCACACGAAAGGAGATTAATTCCCCATTCACGTCGGCGTCATGGCGTGACGCCGTGCGTGAATGGGAGGCCGAATGTGGCTAATTTAATGCGAAAATCTGATCTGTAAAGGGGGGTTTGGAGTTTAACATTTTACATTTTTTCGAGAGAGAACCTTTAGGGTAGAGTTAGTTTTCTTCTTTTCTTTTATACGGTTTTAGCCTCAAATTTAGATACTTCGGAAGAGAGATTGAAGATCTAGAGCTTTTGTGGCTTGGGTCTCTAATTACTCACCACCATTTGTAGGAATCTAGCTTGGATTTGGTGAAATCTAAACCTTATTCTCATTTTACATATTTCTTGTATTTCATCTAGTTCTTATTGCTTGATCTTGGTCATTATTATGCTTGGCTAAAATTCTAGGGGTAAGGATTGTTGTTTAGATTGCATTTGATTGATTCGTATTGTGATTTTTTTATTTTTGATGTTGTTGGCATGTATGACTCGTTGGGAGAGTAATTTTATTAAAACTCTTGTATGTGAGTGCACCACATGCTTGTAGATCTATGAGGGATTGTGTCGTCAAGAGATTGAGACACAATCCTAGCCCCCGTCTCTTGCAGTTGATGTCCTTCGATCCGAGAGGGCAAGGTTCAGAAAGGAATGTAGGCAAGGTGTTCGATAGAATGTCTCGTAGAGAATAAGAATTCCTACAAGAGGCGTATAGAGCGGATCGGCTACACACTAGTGACGCCATTCCTCTTGTCTAGTGTCAAAATACTCTCTAATCATTCAACCTTCGGTATGACCACCCGTGCAATGCAATCGAAACACAATCTGAGCCCGTTTTCCTTTCCTTTGTTCTTAGCTTTCCTATCTCTCTTTCGCTTTGCTCTCTTATTCCAACTCAACTTGTTAATACCCTTCCTCAACCAAGAACCTCAAATCCAAACGACCTGATTATAGAACTGACTTGATGCTTCCAATTTATCACTCCTTGAGTACGACACTCGAGGTGGTTCTCACTCCCGCATTTTAATTCTTTCCATCATTTCTCGACACGACCATGTTTATCTAATCTTTTGACCACGCTTCCTAAAAGAGAACCGTAAGCGAAAAGTGTCTCGGTCACTGTCCAACAACTGGTTTGAAGCATGGGCCACATTCTGTTAACCAATACTTTGTACTACCAGGGGATATATCCATAACACAATTTTGACCATTATCATTTCCTTTACTGGGTTCTGCATCATTGAGAGATAAACGCATAAACTTCCCTATCTCATCAATAACCATTTTGAAACATATATATAGCACACACTGATCAGGCTAACGCACATGACACCACTAATTCGTGCACACACCTATGCAGCAAATTCAAAAAAAAAAACAACAAAAAAACAAAAAACAAAATTGCAAACGCCTATACAAAAATTAGATTCATATAGTTGGGTTTTGTTGGTTATGTAATTCCAATAAACTCGCACAAGCCTAAAAGCAGAAAATGCACGCCCACTACTGCAATGCTTACCTAAAACACAGTGTTATGCACACGCCCGAATGAAGTAACGCACACACCAAAAAATCAAAAACATATGCCCATACACGCCCCCCACAAAACACCCCACAACCCATCAAAGCACTCTTAGAATTTGCACACGCCCACCTACATTAACGCAACCACCATCTCATCACAAATAAATAAATAAATAAATAATAAAAACCACAACATGATGCAAAGTTCCATTGCCAGAAATTTGCGCACGCCATATCACACAAATGCACACACCAACGTACCAAAAAAAAATAATATGATGCAAAGTTCCATTGCCAGGCTAACGCATACACCACCACTAATTCGTGCACACACCTACGCAGATCGATTGTCAAATGGTGAAACCGAAGTTTACTTGAAAACCACCTTCCTAGACAACGTATTCAAGAATGATTTAAGCTTTCCATTGAGAATATGATTTTTCCAAGCTATTATTACACTATTTAGATTAAAGAATTTGATAACATAAAAATTAATTCTCTCCTTAATTAGGGTTTCTCTCTAGCTTTCTTCCTTCTAGGGTTTTCGACTTCTGGCTTCTATGATCGAACCGAACGACGATGGGCTTCTGGCGACATGGCGGGCGTGTCTCAGCAGCAGCCTGATGGAGGGTAGAGGCCTTGTCAGGACGCTGGGCTGACATGGTTCTCGAAGACGAAGAAGAGGGTGTTGAGGCCGACGATAACTTCCAGCCGGCACCGGGTGATGGGGCGCTGGTTTATTCTGTGGTCAGCCGTTTCTTGACGGCAAAACTAATCAAGGTGGAATTTATGCGGCAGGTTTTAGCATCGGTTTGGTAGCCGGTGATGGGGATGCGGGTAACGGAGTTGCACTCTAACTTATTCCTCTTCGCCTTTTACCATGAGACGGACATGGTGTGGGTGTTAGAAGAGGGGTCTTGGTCCTTTGATAACCATACATTAGTCTGTCGACATGGTTACGGCATTTAATCCTGCATTAATTATTTAATTAACTCCGTTAATAATAAGTAGAAAGGATTTAATTTAATTAGGAGTCCCTTTAACTAATTAACATGGTCCACCATGAATCGTGGACATTTGCCTAAACTGGAGTCTTAAGCCTATCAGGAATAAAGAGAGTAGACCTTTCACCAGTTAGATTCTAATTAAGGATCCTAGACCTATAACCTATTAGGAGTAGGACATAGGTCTTTGTTATTCAGAGTCTAATCAGGATTGCCAACTCTATAAATGGGGGATTAGAAAGCAATTAGAACCCTTACCACCCATAGTTGTATTACACGAAATTATTTCCCGGGAAAATTTCCACCACCAAGCCTAGGGAGATCAATCGGAGGGAAATCGTAGAAAAGAACCTTAATAGCCAAGGGAGGATTAATTGAGGCTACGAGGTAACCCATGTCTCGCACAAAACCTATTTTCCTTGCAATATCTTATTAATTGGCTCCTTTGATAATCGTATGTGTAATTCTGTGATTGAGTCTTGATAGAGCCCTTGCTTAGGATTTATATTGTGGATTCAAGGATAATAAGCTCAAGTCAAATCCAACGAGATTCCTAGAATAAAGCTTACAACAAGGTCATACTAGCATCAAGAACTAATTATACTAGCATGCAATCCAATGAAAGGCTCACAAGAATACTTATAACGAATTAATAGGCATTCGGATCAACAGGTTCAAAATAGCTCATAGGAATATCAAGAATAGATTATTTCAAATAATTCAAGATCCAAACTCAATCAAAGAAAGCCTAAAATACCCAGCTCTAGACTCCAAAGAGTTCCAATAGACATTCCAAACCAAATAGGAGCAATCAGGAGATCACAGTACAAGAAAATAGCCAAAAGCTCAAAATCAAGGATTATCATGCCATCAACAACAAGGGATTTAGAATAGAAGATTGGCACAATGAACACAACGAGATACTCAAGAATTTAACTGCTTTTAACTTTCCTTTTCTTAAAGCAAGGCGTACAACATATAAGGCACATAAGCAAGAAACAAGTATAAGCTCTTATACTTTTCATATTAGCAACTTTTACAAAACTTCCACTTTCAAACTTTAACTTTCAAAGCCTCAACTTCTAACTTTAACTGATAACTTCTCTACTTTACTTTCAAAAGAAAGATAAAAGCACTTTAAACACATTGGTAAAGCACATAACAGATAAGCAAACTGATACGCCCTTAAATGTAATTATATAAGTTTCTAGAATTTGTAGGCTAATTAGGATGGTACAACTTAATTAGTGGGAGAGTTAATATTGTGCCTAAATTAGCATAGGGAAATTGTGTATATTATTCATTACCTTGTATAGTTAGTATAACTTTGGTAGGTTAATTATTATAGGTATTAGTAAATTAGTATAAATAGGTTATTGTATATGAAGATGAAAGAGGAGAGAAATATATTGTTATTCTAGTCAATTATATTGAAGAGTTCTTCATCATTTTCTTTTGTTATATTATTTTTCTTTTAGAGTTACCGTAACTCGAATACGGATTGGAGCCAGAAGCCTGCTCGAAAGGTTTCTTCCGTTGCGTATTAAATTTCAGTACGTAACATTGGTGCTTTCATTGAGAGTATTTATGGATGCATCACGTAACAATTGGTGCTTTCATTGAGTCCATCGGTAAGAGTATTCCCTATCTTTTTATTTTTATTTATATTGTTTTTTTTGTGAAAAAAAATAGTGAAAAAAATTGACCAAAAGAAAAAAAAAAAACAAAAAAGAAGGGAGAAAACGAAGTCAACAAAAAAAAAAAAAAAGGAGAAAAAAAATTTGAAAAAAAAGGCAACAGAAAGGAAAAAAATCAAAAAAAAAAAGAGTTTTTTTAAAAAAATTATTATTATGGAATATACTACTAGATGTTTATTGGTTTCTGTACACCAAGTATGGTATTCCATTGATGATTTTGTATTATATGAGATCTTTTCTACGAAAGGACCCGTACAATATATTCATATTTTGAAGGATGAGAGTTATACCTTCCAAGCTTTGGTATGGTTTGATTATATTTTGGATGCATTCATGGCCAAACAAGCTCTTCATGGCCAAAATATTTACGATGGGTGTTGTGTTTTAGACATAGAATTTCCTGATGCAGAATTAATAATGGCTACATGTGGGGAAATAGATCATCAAACTCCTACTCTTCAAGTGGAAAATGATGCGAAATTGATAATCGAAAAAGAGATTGGTGATAATGTGGTTGACATGAGTTGTGGTGCAATTGTTGGTGAGGACTATACTAATCAAGCCAATCAAGAAGAAATTAAAATTTTTACTAAGGAGGAAGTAGATCTTGCACCAAATGCTATGGGAGAACACATCACGTTCTGCATGGATTCAGCCCAAATTGAAGCACCAATTAAAGATAAAACAACAACTACAATTGTGCATATTAAGTCTCCCCAATTGTTTCAAGAATCAATTTTCACATCAATGCCTTTGGAGGAAATTTTCATCACTTTGCTGTAGAAATGATTCCAAAATTGGTCCAAATCATAACTCGAACAAGGAATTTTGTTACAATGCGATCCAGTCAACATGTTTTCTATGATGTCCACGTTTGTCAAATCAATCAACCAGTATCAAGGCATGGATATGCCCATTTCCATACATACACCTTGAGGACAAGGTGTTTTTTGAAGGGTTGGAGAGTGATACGCCCTTAAATGTAATTATATAAGTTTCTAGAATTTGTAGGCTAATTAGGATGGTACAACTTAATTAGTGGGAGAGTTAATATTGTGCCTAAATTAGCATTGGGAAATTGTGTATATAATTCATTACCTTGTATAGTTAGTATAACTTTGGTAGGTTAATTATTATAGGTATTAGTAAATTAGTATAAATAGGTTATTGTATATGAAGATGAAAGAGGAGAGAAATATATTGTTATTCTAGTCAATTATATTGAAGAGTTCTTCATCATTTTCTTTTGTTATATTGTTTTTCTTTTGGAGTTACCGTAACTTGAATACGGATTGGAGCCAGGAAGCCTGCTCGAAAGGTTTCTTCCGTTGCGTACTAAATTTCAGTACGTAACACAAACGCAAGGGAACTCACAACCTCACCGCGTTCCTAACTGATACTTAGAGTTTCTCTTAACACCGTATCTCACACTTAACCACTGAACTCGAGGCTTTCTTATCTCAACTTTCATATCTTAGGGCTTTTTCCCTTAATCTTATCCTTCCTAGGATTTCCTTTAAGTTCATCTTCTTAACTTATCCTACTTAGGATTTCAACTTAGAGGCCATTTCGTATTCGGTCCTTCCTAGGCTTTCACTTAGAATTTCTATACTCAACCCTAAGAGTCAAACTTCCTAAGTCTCCCGCGGTTCGTACCGCTCTGATACCAATTTGTAACACCCCACTTTTCTAAATCTTAATTACAATTCTAAACCACAATTAACATAAACTAAGTAGCGGATAAACAACTTAATAAGTAAACTAGTGGGAATGTCACCACCACAACCACCACTCCGTGGTGATTGCACAGGCTAAGGATGGAACTAGAAATAAAGATAACTAACTAACATCCATTAAACTTGATTTAAAAGTCATAAGGGGGAAAAAGACACCCCGATGTCTACATCATCAATCATCATCAATACAACATAAGTCTATAAATCCAACATGTAACATTATGATAAAAGACAATGATTTCAGACTACTAGAGATACTAAACTAGTCTAACTCGATCACCTCTCAACGCTGGGCCCACCTGAAAGGGGTTTTACAAACAACACATAGACAAATAGGAAAACACCCGTTAGCACAGAGCTAAGTATAACCACACTCAACCCTGTAAAGTACTATAGAATATACTTTGGAAAAACATTTGACCACATACATAATCAAAAATGTCATCACACAAGCAATTTATATACATTACAAACTTTCTATATGCTTACAACCTATAATGTCGACAGGCATGCTTCAATACAAATGACTTAACATCATGAAAATTCCAACACATAAATATCACAACGAACTCATCATAACGAACTCATGCTTACAAGCAATTTCATACTATTAATCAATACGAAAACTAACTTCATGCTTTCAAATTCTCATCATGCAAACTGGATATATATAAGGCTTCAAAATGCACTAAGCAATCATACTCATAAACAAACCCGGCTAACCATTCTCATTATGCAAACTCATGCAATACTGTGCTCATATGCGAACTCGTGGAAGTACTATACTCAATGGCAATAACGTGCAATACTGTATTCGAATGCAATCTCGTGTAATACTATACTTATAATCATACAATCGTTTATAAAAGAGAATACATTTCTGTGGAGGTTTCTTAGAGTCGCAATGACTCGCTTTCTTTCTCTTGAGTCTCTTGATTCGATTTCTTTCTTGCTCAAACTTTCTCATACTTCTCATTTCTCTTCTTGTGCAAGGCAGGTACTCCGCCGCAGCGAAGCCCTAGCGTACGGTGCAATCTCATGCATCCGCCACATCCGTAACAACGGAACCTCTAACTCGTGGGGAGGTAGGTCTTCACGAATCGTGAATGGACCTAACCGGCTCGGCAATCTAGCCGGCCACATACTCAACTTGCCCACAAAACCACTTGCTTGGTTCTATGCTCAAACTCTGTGGAATCAGGTATCGAACTTTTAGCGTGCACACCCCCTGACCAGGATTTCAAGCCTGACGGGCAGTTTCCAACCTCGCAACGTGGGAATACACCGCATTACAAGTACTGGGACCGCAATGTCCATAATAATTCATCCGAGAGGACATAGTCCAAACGGGTCCTCCAAAACAAGGTTTCCTCACCATAGATATATATAGATATATTGCTCATGCATTTCATAAATGTAATACTTAACTTATGCAAAAGACATACACATACTTCTCAATTTATTCTCAAAGATAAGATAAAGATGCTCTACGTGGAATGAGATTTTCTTTGGAAAATAATACTTAGGCTCACGTTGGTCACTTATGCATTTTTGAAACATGATATACATGGAATGCCAAATACTAAACCACATGCTTCCAATTCATATAAATAGGTCATAAAGGTCTCAAGAATACAATATCATGCTCGGTTTGCAACATGTCAAATTCTATATATTTCTAACATCACATTATACTCCAAATCCCATTGATCAAGCAACACATTCTAATCATGCTCTTCTAATAAATATTACTCTCTAAGTGATCATGCTTCTCTACTACACATAAATAATCATCAGGGCAACAAAGCAAGGCATTTTCTCATTACAGTGAACTTCAACATACATACTGTGGAGCAAAAACATCAATAAATCCTTCATAACATGCTCATTTCTAGTCCAAATTCAATGAAATCAAAGCCAAAACGTGTGTCGAGTCAACCCCGAGGTACCGAGCCACAAGGGCCAAGGACACCTGGCCCGAAACGACACGTAGCTGAGCCACAAGGGCCCGGCCACTGCAGAGAACATACTCATGGACCAGGGGCGGGGCTCTTCATGAGCCGCCCCTTGAAGGCCGTAACATAGCCGGGCCTAGGAAACGGCCCTCTCCTAGGGCCGTGCCCTAGGCCCGGTTAGCCCTTGCTCTAGCCGGCAGCCCCCTGGATGGGTCGCAGCTAGGGCCGCTACTTTCATCTGTGTGCACCAGATGATTCACTTCATCTGCAAAAACACTTTCAAGCAAGTCCAAAACATTCCAAACATTAACAACACATCATAAACAAGAAATAGGTCATTTCTTAGATCAAACACAACAAAAAACATTTCTACTCTTTTCTATTCAAAATCTAGGCTTCACATAGCCAAAAATGAAGAGAGAGTCCATGGGGTTATACCTTTGTTGCCTCTTCTTCTTGTTCTTCTTCCTTGTGTGAATCTCAGCATCCACTCTTCTCATACACCACTCCATCATCACCTAGACACCTCAAACAACATCACAAGCCAAGCCTAAACAAACCTCAGAGATTGAAAGCTAAGAGATAATGGAACCTTAGTATGGAAAATGAATGGAGGAGATGAATGCTAATACTTACTATTTTGGCAGCCAAGAGCTTGAGGGGAAACAAGGAAGAGATTAGGAGAACACAATGAAGCTAAAGAGGCATTTTATTGGGTCCAAAACCCTAGGAGAAGTGCTCATGATTGGAGGAGGGAAAAAGGGTAAATTTGCTTGTTTCTAGCAAAGATCAGACAAAGGGGTTGGAGGGTTGTGGTCTACCAAGCTTCATGGACCAATGTCTAGAAAGGTGGTTTTAAATAGTTTAGGGGTCAAAATGGATTTTTCCAAAGATGATTTCTAAACAAACACTTGGTTCAGATTTCTCCCGGTCTCACTCAGATTGGTTTCTCAATTTAAAAATTGGTACGCGAAGTACCTAAAAATTTAATGATTTTGGATTAAAAATAAGTTTTGGTGTTGAATTAATTTAAAATGTGTTCAAAATAATTTATTCAAACACCAATCAATCGCAAAAATTTTTAATGGAATGAAAATAATTGATTTTGGAATTTCTTACAATTGGATTTTTGAAATAAAGTTTTGGGTTGTTACACTCTATCCCCCTTATAGGAAGTTTCATCCCGAAACTTAGAAGGAACGGATCGGTTTTCTTAGAATGGAAGCTTTCAAAAATATGGCAAGAATTTCAAGAATTGGCTTAGAAGTTTTCTTGGAATGCTAGAAAGAAATGAGATCTCTGATTTCCAAACAAGCACCCAAATAACTAAGGCGCTAAGCTCAATCTAACTACTAGAACTCACTAACCCAAAGTTTCTTTGTTACTTCTCTTATTATTATCGCTCTTACCACTTCTTCAATCTCAACACTAAGGTCTTCTTTGAGTTCTCACACATCTTATCTTCCATACATCAACATTCTTTTACTTGTCCCTTCCTATCTTATTCAATTCTTATATTCCTCACACTTCATAAAACACACTACTTACTTACAACTTTTCTCTTCACCTTCATACACCTTACAAGTCCAAAGTCATTTTCTATCATCTTAAACTTCATTTCTTTCGGAATTCACAACCCCTAGTTCATCACTTCCTTAACTTCTTAAAGATAGAAGGAACTATCTTACTTATGAATAACCCAATCTTAAGATTCAATTCTCTATGTTTCTAATTCAACTTTTAGCTTTGAGTCTAACCTTTAAATGTCTCTTCACTATCAATCCAAAAGCATAACAGTCACAAAAGGTTGGAATTCCAAAATCAACTATGTTACTTAAATAGGTATGGCGTTCATTAGGAGTGTACCTGACTCCACGCCAGCAATCTTCACTTGAGCCCTCTTCATCGGCTGATTACTGCGACCACCATCTTGGCCTTGATTTTCCTTCCTACTTCTCTTGTTCTTGATACTGTCGTGGTTGCCCCTTTGTCCACCCTTGTCATTCTTGTCACAGACTGGTTACTATAAGATCTTTTCTTTTCAGCTGACGTCCACTCTCATCAGGTCCTTGACCCAAGGCATTCCCTTTCTGATAGGCGTAGCACTCATAGGCTCGATGTCTAACCTTTCCACATTTGAAGCACCTTATCGAGTTCCCACTACAGTTGGTTCTTGGGTGATCCTTCTCGCACTTCTTGCAATGATAGGGCCTCCCTTCAGTCTTGTTCTTCCTTGTTACACTTGGGCCTCCCTTCAATCCTTGCTATCCCCCGTGCCATGGTTCCTTTGAAAGCTCTTGACTTGATCATAAAGTCTAAGTCTTGACTTCTTCTCTACTTGCGTCACGCCTTCGCTAGCTTTTCTCTTACTTTGGCTTTGCGTGCTTCTTTGGATCTGATGTGCCTCGACGACGGGAAGATCCACTCCATGAATGTTCCGGATCCAAACGTTGCTTCTTGGTGCCATTGCGATGTTACAGGAACTACACTTAATCACTAACGCTTGACATGAACTATCTCTTCACTCACAACAAAGGCACACAAACAAGATACAGGTATAACTCTTATACTTATCACATTAACAACTTTCACTTGACTCTCAACTTTCAACTTTTTAACTTTCACTTTTCAAGGATTATAACAAGGCTAAATGATGCAACTGCTGAACTAACAAACTTGAATTCACCAGATAAGTGTACACTTGATTTGAAGGAAATTAACTCCACAGAAGAAGAAAGTAAGGGGTTTCAAATCTTGAAACTCGAGAGTACGTACTATTGGTTACAACCAAAGTCATGATTATCAAAGTCACGATTGTTCCAAGATTAAACAAAGTCTGGTGAAACAAAAGCTGTGGACCGAATTCCAAGAAAAGGATACAACAAAGAATAATCTCAATGAAATAACTCAATACTAACGGATTCCAAATAAAGATGCAATAAGGAGTTAATTTCAAGCAATAGATCAACACTAGTGAAATCCAAAGGAAGATGTAAAAGAGAGAAAATCTTGAAGCGTTAGCTCAATAGCTTAATAACAAGGAAAGAATACCACAATGGACGATCTCAAGACATTAGCAACAGGATCCGAGAGTACAAAAAGGACACATAGTCAAAGCGGTTACTGTGCTAAAGGCACAAACCCACCTTCGACTAGCTTGCCATTGAGCATGGGTCAGGTTATAAATCATGCGGTGTCATGTTAGGGCTATATGCGCTGACCCCTTGATATTGGCACTAGAGGTGCGGATCATGCGAATGGCACTGCGGCACCATCTTGATATGTCGGTGGTTGATAGGTGGTTTGTCAGTGGGGCATGTAGTTGCCCAGAGGAATAAGGGGAGGTGATATAAGGGTGGCCTGGAGGTATAGGTTGGAAACTGATATAAGGACGGAGGGGAGCTACAAGGTTGGAACTTGGTATAAGGTTGGAAGATGGATTGTGTGCTTTGTTGATTACTTGCTGACTGTCTTGAATGCCTTTGTTGTCTCTATTTTCTATTTATATGCCTATTTGTCTGTTATGTCTCGCAACGTGTTCTTAGGACGCATGTTAGTCTTTATGATTATTCTATACTGTTGAGTCTGTTAATGTATCTTGAGTCTTGATCTTGGATTTAAACTAGAGTCTCGTAAGTATATATGTATTCCAGTTTCAAAATGAGTTTCTTATATATACCTATACTGTACTTAATGCGTTGGAATGGGTTACCAGCATTATTCGCTGACGGTTGTTACACCGAATGTTTTTCAGGTGATGAGCATTAGCTATGGAGCGCGCTAGTCAGAACCTTGGACTTAGCTTAATTAGTTCTAGTATAGTAGATGGCCTGCGTGCCTTGGATTGTAATTGAATATCGATTTATGGATTAACTATGCTTGGTTAGTTTAGCCTGTGCATCTAGGATCTCAAACCTAGGTGTGGCATAGCACCCCGACTCTTATGGATAGCTTATGCTCTGTTTGAGATTTAAATATTAGATTGGCCTTTATTTTATAAGTTTTAAATATCTTAAAATTAAGGGGTGTTACAGTTGGTATCAGAGCCTAAGTTCGACCCTAGGACAATGCCCTTAGGATAAGACTTTAAGACGTTAGGCTTGAATTCTAAGTGTATGAGATACTTAGGAAAGAACTTTAGGATATTAGACTTGAATTCTAGGTGCTTAAATACTTAGGATCTAGGAAGTCTAGGACACATGGTAAGGTTGTGAGTTTATCTAACATTATCTGCTTAACCTCTCCCTTAATCTATTCTGTACTTAGCTTAAAGGCCCCCATAAACCTATGACGTCAAGGTAAGGATACAAGTCCCTAACTTACCGTTGTAATCAGTGTTAACCCTGTAGACACCGAAATGGCACCGACAAGGAGTCAGTCGAGAACCCCCGAGCCTTCTGTCCATGATTCGTTAACTCAGAACCTACAACAACTGACTCAGGTCGCCCAGACGCTGAGCAACGCCATCCTCCATAACAACAACCGACCACCACCGCCAAACGGAAACTCAAATATAGCCCGCCAAGTCTCGAGCCATCGCCCACCTATCTTCTCAGGGGAAGAAGACCCTACAACCCTCAAAGAATAGATCCAGAGATTCGACAAGATCTTCAAGGTAGTAGAATGCTTGGAGGAACAGCTGAACGCCGTGTAGAATTAGCCTCATTCTACTTCAGACATGAAGCCGATCTTTGGTGGGTTCACGAAGGACCTGCTTGTAGGCAAGAACCGGGATTCAATTGGGAATCCCTAAAGGCACGACTACGGGGACGGTTCTACCCCGCACACATAAGGGCAGCCATGTACGAAGAATTCCTCCACCTGAAATAGGGGATGGCCACGGTCATGGAATACCACTGTAACACCCCAGATTTTTAAGACATTTTAAGCTTATATAATAGAGGTAATATCTCATTACATCCCAAAGTATATCATAAGTGTACGGGGTGCTATGCCACACCTGGGCTAGAGAACCCAGGTGCACAGGCTGTCTAACTAGTATCCATTGAAACACAATGCATAATATGGCGCGCAGGCCGAAAAGGGAAACTAATCTACTTCTACGTTCCAGTTCTAACGCGCTCCAGTGCTCTGGTCCTCTGTGCCTGAAAGCCAAATATATCTGTTCAGCGAGAGATGCTGGTAACCCACTCCAACGCGTTGAAATACAATACATATAGAGATATATATAGATATACGAAAACCATTTTGAGCATGAAGATATATCCTACGAACTCTAGCTTTAAAACTGGCAATGACTCGACAGATAAGGCCAGACACAAGCAATAGTTATAACGAGCATATGCAGTTCACAACAGATAAGGCAGATAAGGCAAAGCATAAACAATGATCATAACCCAACATGAACAATCCCCAATATAAATCCCATAGTCACATCCCCCAAGACACTCGTAATCACAACTCATCCATGTCACAACACATAACACACTTTGTTGGCGCCACAGGACCAATCGCATGCCCATACATGAGGGTCAGCGCATATAGCTCTGACACGGCCCCGCAGCACCCTGCCCCGTATCGCAACACGGAGGGGTCGATCGCAACCGACCGATGAACCGCAGCTCATCATAGTGTTTGATCGCAACCAAACAGTGGACCGCAGCCCAAGAGAATGTCATCTGACCGCAGCCAGGAAAAAGGACGAACCGCAGCTCGTATAGAAACGTTTGATCGCAACCAAACGGTGGACCGTAGCCCAAGAGTATCAATCTGACCGCAGCCAGCTTCTGAACCGCAGCTCAGGATAACCAATCCGATCGCAACCGAATTGGGGTAACACACACACATAACACATAGCAAGCACATGCAACCCACATTACACATTAGGAAGGGGGAGAAAACGTATAACAAAACCTATGCGTGATCCATCACATACTAAGAATAGTCCTAAGGGGTTCATACTCCTTCCACCTAGGTCAACGGGATACCAATTCAACTAGCATGCAATATAATAGACTCATAAACCTACGAACGGTACCCGAAACATCAAACTAGACATAGGCACGACAAACGAAGTCCGTTGGGACACCACGGGGAACGGGGAAGCCGGGATCCCGAGATGGGGGAATTTCCAGCGGGTAGCCGGTGGGTGGGGGGCCACCCGCCGGCTGCCTGCCGGACTTTACTGTTCCGGGCAGCGGGTCGCCGGCGGGCAGCTGCCCGCCCGCCGGCCACCCGCTGCCGGGCGGTGTTTCACGGCCGTGGGTAGGTGGCGGGTCCCCTATCCCCCACTGACTCTTTTCACACACTTTACACCCCGGGAACCGTTGTGGAACCCGAAACCATGCTTAGACACTTTACAACGCAATTAACGACAACACGTAGACAATTAACGAATCGAATACAAGAAACGAACGGCACATAACCTATCATGCTTTTCTAAATATAATCAACACCCAAACATGCGATTTCCCCACCCGATAATCCAAGAATAAGATCATACGATACAACCTAGGGTTCTAATCACTTTTATATCAACAAGAATACGGTTCGTCTTCTAATTGCAGGATTCGGTAAGAATAACACATAAACATCAAGAGCATCACAAAATTATCAAGAACAGCACATAATCATCAAGAACTCCATATAATCATCAAGAATATCCCAATATCAAGATTATCAAGATCCCTCATGGGATCATCACATCAAACATCAATAATCATCATCATATCTCGCCAATCACAATAATATGGGGGAAACCCTAAGGGGGAATCATAGCTATGAAAATAGGTTTTGTTGAGACATGGGTTACCTCTTAGCCTTAATTAATTCCTTGGCTATGAAGGATCTTTCTTTAAGCTTCCTTGCTTTCTTGATTTCTCCTAAGGGGATTCTTGGAGCTCTTTTGGGGTGGTGGGGCGTTAATCTTGTGGGGAGTTCTAGGTGCCTCTTAAGTCCCCTATTTATATATTTAGGAGTCCTAATTAGGAACTAATATTATAGGTTTGCTAATTCTATTCCTTTTGGAACTAAGGATTGGGCTTAGGGGTTGGGTTTATGTATGAGGGCCCATGGACTATGGTGGGCCTTTTTCCCTAATTAATCATTATAATTTATTCTTTCTCTTGGGCTATTGATTAATTAGTTAAATGGTTTTAAGGGTCGTAACACGGGGTGTTACAACCACAAACGATTTCTTGAGCTAGCTCGTTTCGCACCTAAATTGGTGCCTACAGAGACGACCAAAATAGAGAAGTTTGTGACGGGCCTCAACTTCGAAGCTCGAAAGGCTCTAATTGTAAGTAAGCCCAAGACCCTTAACGAAGCTTACACCAGCGCCGCCGACATTTACCAAATCCAACTTCTACAACGAGGAGTTCAAGAACAAATCCGCAAGAGGAATACCAGAAGTGGGGGACCGATTGTGAAAAGAGCAAGGAACGACTCTAACAAAAGGATGGTTAACCCACCTAATCAAGTATCATCCATGAGGTACCACGAAACCAACGCGAGGCAATTCCTTTGCAGAAAATGTAATAAGGACTATAGGGGCAAAGACTGCCTCGGAAACGCTTTACGATGCTTCAACTGCGAGGGAGAAGGACATAAGGCCTTCCAATGCACTCAACCCCCAAGTACGAAGCCTACGGTTATGGCCCAACAAGGGAATGCAAACAATCGGGGGAATTACGGGGCACCCGGAAAAGAATTCGTCATTAGCCGCACCCAAGCCGACCTCGAAGCTGAAGCCGGGATCGATGCAGAAAACGTAGCTCTAGGAGGTGAGGACCCCACAAACCAACTGGAAGAGAATCTAGATGAAGAATTCTGTCTAGGATAGACAAACTATGAACCCAAACAGCTCAGCATAAAAAAGTGCACTAAGAAACCTAATGTAGTTAATAAGAATTAACCCTTGGACCACTCATTCCTAAACCAATGCCTTAACCATTAAACTACAATTATTTCTTAAAACCCTAAGGGAACACAATCTTCTTAACCCCCTCCAAATCCCTAAAACCCACAAAATCTCCAAATCAAAAACCCTTCTTCTTCTTCTTCTTCTTCCTCCCACTCTTTCCCTCTCTCTCTTCCTCTCTCTCTCTCCACGCCGGCCGACCACCCAAACCCCGCCCAAATACCGGACGTCACCCGCGAATCAACATCGACCTCTCGTCCATAAACCACCCAACGCCCGTCCGTCGCCCGCCCACCACCCGCCGAACGACCGCAGCTGACGCGACACCGCCGCAGCTGCTGCACCACCGCCGCGACCATCCATCTCGCACCCACCCGACCATGACACCCTAGCCGACGTGACCACCGCACCACCACCTCGGCAGTACCCTACTCGAGAACCCCCACCGCAACGACCGCCGACCGCAATCCGCCGCACCCACCGAGAAATCCCACCGGAGACCTCGCCAGAAAGCTCGCCGAAAATCGACCCCGCATCGTAACCACCTCTTAATGATCTTACAATGTCGAAAAAGTCCTCCAACGCTCGAGTCTCGGAGTGGAACAACGCTGACTACACAGTGATTGGAGGTAAAGCACTCGAACCCGACCAATTCTCTCCGGAGTTGGTTGACATGCTTAATTTCCAAGGCTTGCTAGATACGTACGTCGGGCTAAAAGGGGACACGTACCCCGAATTGGTCAAGGATTTCTATTGCCATTTCGTAGCTACCAAACGAGGGGACAAGTTGGAGATCACCTCCAAAGTCCGGGGCAAGGATATAATGCTCACCTAGGGCCGCCTGACTAAACTCCTGAAATTGACCACCACGGGTGTGTCAGACTATGACCGAAAGGCTTGGGTTAGCACCCGAGACACAGGGTACAAGGACTATCTCGGTTATCTGTTGGGAAGGGAAGGCGGTTTCACTTCGGCCACAAGGCCAATTAAGAAGCTGTTAACCGCCGAACAAAAGCTGTTACTCGTACAGGCCGTGGATGAGAGCGGGGCAATCAAGGGGACCGAGGCCAGTCAGTGCGTCGTGGCTATTACCGCCGGAGGAGTCTGCACGGCAGTAGCCGGTGCAGCCGAGTATGATGGAGGAGGGCTCGGCTTCCTCAAATGATGCCTAGGACTGTGACACCCCGTAAATCCAAACTCTAATCAAGGATTAATTAGAGAATTAATCCTAGTCTCCTTGTTAATTTATTCCTAAAAATCCTGAAAATTCAATAGTCGAAGGACTAGAATTTGACTAGTCATTCAAGGTCAAAGGGTTGTACCTTATGCTTATTGGGTTGTTCCCTTGTTTCCTTATTCTTCCAACTTTAGTAAAGGCAAAGGTGTCTTTCTACCTAAGGTTTGTGCTTCAAGCTAACCTAGCAACATGTAACACCCCGTGTTACGGCCTTCAATCCCGGATTAATTATTTAATTAATCCCGTTAATAATAATTAAATACGATTTAATTCGGTTAGGTTTCCTTTAATTAATTAATAAGGTCCACCCTGAACCGTGGACCCTTGCCTAAATTAGAGTCCTAAGCCTATTAGGAATAAAGAAAGTAAACCCTTTACTATTCAGATTCTAATTAGCAATCCTAGACCTAGTTATCTATTAGGAATAAAGGAAGTAGGCCTTTCACTATTCAGACTACGATTAGGATTCCCTTTAATTAATTAATATGGTCCACTATGGACCATGGACCCTTATCCCTAAAATAAGCCCTTAGTCCTATAAGGAATAGAATTAGTAAACCCATACCATTTAGACCCTAATTAGGAGTCTTAAATATATAAATAGGGATATATGAGGCACCTAGATCTTTCACCACCATAATCTCTCACCACACAAGAAGTTCCAAGAATCCCCTTAGGAGAAATCAAGAAAGAAGAAGGCTTAAAGAAAGACCCTTCATAGCCAAGGAATTAATTAAGGCTAAGAGGTAACCCATGTCTCAACAAAACCTATTTTCATAGCTATGATTCCCCTCTTAGGATTTCCCCATATTATTGTGTATTGATGATTTGTGATATTATTATTAATGATTGATGGGATGATTCCATGGGTGATCTTGATGATGAAAGGTTCTTGATAATCATGGTGTTCTTGATGATTATATGACGTTCTTGATGATTATATGATGTTCTTGATGATTGTAGGATATTCTTGATGTTTATGTGATATTCTTACCGAATCTTGATATTAGAAGATGAATTGTGTCCTTGTTGATTTAAAAATGATTAGAACCCTAGGTTGTATCGTATGGAATTATTCTTGGTATATTGGGTGGGAATTCGCATGATTGGGTGTTTATTATGTTTAGAAAAACATGATAGGTTATGTGTCGTTTGTTTCCTGATTTTGATCCGTTAATTGTGTACGTGTGTTATCGATTGCGTTTGGAAGTGTCTAAGCATGGTTTTGGGTTCCACAAAGGTTCCCGGGGCATTTTTGATGATAAAGAGTCAGTGGGGGGTAGGTGGGGGTAGGGGACCCGCCACCTACCCGCGGCCTTCTTGGGCAACGCCGGCAGCGGGCAGCTGCCCGGAATAGCTGCCGCTGGCGGGTGAACCCTCACCCACCAGCTACCCGCTGGTTTGCACCCCAATTGGGGATTTTGGCTTCCCCGTTTGATGTTTCCCCGATCCCCGTGGTGTCCCAACGGACTCCGTCTATCGTGCCTATGTCTAGTTTGGTTTTTCGGGTACCGTTCGTAGGTCGTATGAGTCTTATATATTGCATGCTAGTTTAATTGGTATCCCGCTGACCTAGGTGAAAGAAGTATGAACCCCTTAGGACTATTCTTAGAATGTGAAGGATCACACATAGGTTTTGTTATACGTTTCCTCCCCCTTCCCAATGTGTTAATGTGGGTTGTATGTGATTGCTATGTGTTATGTGTGCATGTTACCCCGATTTGGTTGAGATCAATCGGGCTATACGGGCAGTCGGGTGGGCTGAGAACCATACCGGCTGTTAACCAGGCTGGTAGAGACCGGTCAGGTATATAAATATTATATAGGACTAAGGTCCACTATACGGGCAGTCGGGTGGTCTGAGAACCATACCGGCTGTTAACCAGGCTGGTAGAGACCGGCCAGGTATATAAATATTATATAGGACTAAGGTCCACTATACGGGCAGTTGAATGGGTTGAGAACCATCCCAACTGTTAACCAGGCTGTTAGAGACCGGTCAGGTATATAAATATTATATAGGACAAAGGTCCACTATACGGGCAGTTGAATGGGTTGAGAACCATCCCAACTGTTTAGCAGGCTGGTAAAGACCGGTCAGGTATATAAATATTATATAGAGCTGCGGCTCATCGGTCGGTTGCGATCGACCCCTCCGTAGTGTGAGACGGGGCAGGGTGCTGCGGGGCCGTGTCAGAGCTATATGCGCTGACCCTCATGTATGGGCATGCGATTGGTCCTGTGGCGCCAACAAAGTGTGCTATGTGATGATATATGGATGAGTTGCTGTTATGAGTATCTTGGGGATGTGACTATGGGATTTTTACTGGGAATCGTATATGTTGGGTTATGATTATTAATTGTGCTTATCTCTACCTGTCTTGCCTGTTGCAAACTGTATATGCTTGGTATAACTGTTGTCTGTGCTTAGCTCTATCTGTCGAGTCTATCCCCGTTTTAAAAGCTAGAGTCTCGTAGGATATATCTTCATGCTTCAAAATGGTTTTCGTATATCTATCTATATATATATATATATATATATATATATATATATATATATGTAATGTATTTCAACGCGTTGGAGTGGGTTACCAGCATCTCTCGCTGAACAGATATATTTGGCTTTCAGGCACTGATGAGTAGACACCGGAGCGCGCTAGAGATTCGAGGCGTAGTGTAGATAGTTTCCCTTTCAGCCTGCGTGCCATTTACATTATTACGGAATTTAGTTAGTTAGCCTATGCATCTGAGTTCTCCAGCTCAGGTGTGGCATAGCACCCCGTACCTTTATGTTTAACAATGCTCTGTTTGGGATTTAATAAGAGAATACCTTTATTATATAAGTCTTTAAAAGTTTTAAAATTTCGGGGTGTTACACAACATCTCTTCATTTCATCCACCAACAATCTAAATACAAAATCTCTAACTTCTCTCTAAGAAGTGGTAGCTTTTTCTCCAAGCAAAAATTTGGGCATCCTAAATCTTAAAAGGTGTCTTCCAAGATTCCTACTTTCCATATCTTGAGCATAAGGGAGGGTAAGATCTTTGATCCTTTGGTGTTTTTAGCATCCTTTTAGATGTCTTTTTCTAAAAATAGAATCTTTGTTGTCTTTTGGTTTGTTTATGAAGTAGGTGTGGAAGAAGAGCTTTAGGAGAAGCTTTCTAAGGGTGAGAAAGAGAAGTTTTAGGCTACAAAGGTAACTCATGCTTTACAAAACCTATTTTCTTACTTATATGATGAATTCTTGGCTTCTACTTGTGATTCTTGTGTTGAAATGTGAGATTTGATGCATTGTCTTGTGGTGATGCATGTTTAGAGCTTGCTCTTAGGGTTCCTGTATGTCATTGCTTGGCTATTTCTTGTGTTCAAGTCATATTGTTTTTTTGTGTGAGATTTTGGGTGTTTTGGAACTTGGAACTTGAAACCATGATACATGTGACATGTAGTTGTCACTGTGGCATGTAGTTGCCAATGTGTGAATGTGTATTCTTTGCTAATGAGCATGTCTTGATGTATTATACTTTGTGATCAGTAGAATGCATCTCGAGTTGTATTGTCTTTCATGATTCTTGTCTTGTTGTTGTTGTAAGGATGTTAACTTCCTTTTTCCTTTTGAGAGTGTGATTGAGTCCTTGAAGTTGACTTCTCTCTCTTTGGCTTTTGAAATGATATATACTGTATTCCGTTTCGAAAATGGTTTTTGACTTATACTTATCTATATATGCTATTTAACGCGTATTGATGAGTTACCAGCAATGTTCGCTGACCGGGTGTTATCCCCATGTTATGTTTTCCTTGTTCTACGGGTTTTGAGTAGAGACCGAGAACGCTAGAATGGAGTTAGATAGTTTTACCTTTTATCTAGACGTTGTGTTTTGAGCGGCCTGTATGCCTTGACTCTGTAGACTTTGTTGAATGCTTTAGTTTCCAGCCTGTGCATCTTTTAGTATTTAAGATGTGGTATAATGCCCCCGTATAGACATGCTTCCGCTTTTGTTTAATGGTTTATTAAATTGTTTTTCTCTTGCAATTAAGTTTTAAAAATATGGTTAAATCGGGGGTGTTACAAGGACGACGTCCGCATGGTACACCCGCAACATGATTCTGATGAGGGGGTGCTGGCTTCATCCAAACGACGTCGGGCGGCGACGGTCAGTACCGGCAGGGGTGGCTCGCCGGCAGGTGGACACCCGGTAAATGGTGATTCAAAAAACTTGCAGATGGCGGGTTTTGGTTCTCAAACCCGCCCGACCCAATGAGTACGCTGAGTTGGATTTGTCGTGGCTTGGGTAATCCACGGACAATTCGTGAAATTGTGGACTTTGTGTCTCGTAAGAAGGCCGATTTTATTTTTCTACTAGAAACCAAGGTGGGATGGATACATGCTGAACGTATTCGTGTCAAACTTGGCTTTGATGGTTTATTCTATGTTGATAATAGTTGATTGAGTGGTGGACTAGCTTTGCTGTGGAGAAGAAATAATATGGCGAGGCTTTTGAATTTTCGAAGAATCACGTTGATGTGGAAGTTACTATATCTGGTTTCCCTAACTGGTGAATGACATGTTTTTATGGCTTTCCGGAACGCAACAGGCATAATGAGTCATAGGAACTACTGAGATCCCTAGCAGACAAGTCTGATCTCCCGTGGATTGTTGTGGGGGACTTTAATGACCTACTTTTTCAGCATGAGAAAAGAGGAGGAAACCCGCATCCGAATGGTCTTCTTCGCGGTTTTGGGGAGGCTATTGAGGATTGTGGGCTGTCACAAATGCCTTTGGACGGATATCAGTTTAATTGGGAAAGGGGACAGGGGACTATGAACTGGATTGAGGAGAGACTAGATAAAGTGTTCACAACAGAAAGTTGGCGTAATATTGTGTTGGGAGCTAGGGTGACGAATTTGACAACCCGGGTGTCGGATCACTCTGCCCTCTTTCTAGGAATCCATGACTCCTTAGGGAGGGCTGGAACTAGTAAGAGGGGATTTCGTTTTGAGATGGCATGGTTACATGATGAAGGGTGTAGAGGTGTGGTGGAACAGTCATGGGAAGAAGGAAGGAGTAGGGGGTTGTAGGATTGTATTGAATACTGTGTTGCCCGTTTGTCACCATGTGGTGGTGATCGGTATCATAAATATGTAGAGCAGATTATGACCCTACGAAAGGAGCAGCAACGTTTGAGGGGATGCACTGACCCAACCTCGCTAGCCGAATTCCAGCAACTGGAGGGGCTCCTAGCCCGTGTTGAATCCCAAGAGGATGCATACTAGAGGCAGAGAGCCAAACAACACTGGTTAAAGGATGTTGATGCCAATACAAAGTTCTTCCACATGTATGTTTCTCACCGTAAAAAGAAGAATGCTATATCTAGGCTTGTGAATGATAATGGGGATTGGGTGGAAGGGGAAGCTATGAAAAGTGTTATTATGGATTATTTTGATCATATTTTCTGCTCTGGGCACCCAGGGAATGGCGAAATTTTTTTTGAAGGGATTGCCCCACGGGTTACACAGGCACAAAATCAGTCTTTACTACGCCCATTTGAATATGAGGAAATTAAAACTGCGCTATTTGCAATGTTCCCTGATAAGGCACCTGGTCCTAATGGAATGAATCCGAGTTTCTATCAACACTTTTAAGATACGGTGGGGGGGATGTCTCGAGCTTTGTGATTGGGTGTCTAGAATCTCGCAGTTTCCCTGCTGCTCTAAATAATACAGATGTTGTTTTGATCCCAAAGAAAGTTACTCCAGAGTTGGTGTCTGATCTTAGACCTATAGCCCTCAGTAATGTGGTTTATAGGATCATGGCTAAGGTGATAACCAATAGAATGAAGCCATTAATGGAGGAAACCATATCAGCTTCACAGAGTGTCTTTATACCAGATAAGCTTATTACGGATAATATCTTAATAGCTGCAGAAGTGGGTTACTATTTGAACAGAAAACAGTGTAGGACTGTAGGTTGGAGTGCTCTCAAGTTGGATATGGCTAAGGCCTATGACCAAATGGAGTGGTCTTTCCTACGTAACATGCTTCTGGCTTTGGGTTTTGATACTAGATGGGTGGAACTAATTATGTTATGTGTAACCACAGTATTTTACAATTTTTTAGTGAATGGCTCACGCAGTAACCTGGTCACACCCACTCGTGGGTTAAGACAAGGGGATCCTCTGTCCCCTTTATCTTTTCATTATTTGTGCAGAAGGACTCTCTTTGTTGCTACATCAAGCACAAAATAAGGGTTGCATTCATGGTTGTAGGTGTAACACCCCGAAATTTCAAGACATTTAAAACTTATAAAATAAAGGTGAAATCTCGTTAAATCCCAAAACGTAATACAAGAGTACGGGGTGCTATGCCACACCTGAGCTAGAGAACTCAGGTGCACAGGCTAACTAACTAATATCCTTGATAATGTAAATGCATAAGCATGGCACGCAGGCCGAAAGGGAAACTATCTACTTCTACGCTCCAATTTCTAGCGCGCTCCAGTGACTTATTCCTCTGTGCCTGAAAGCCAAATATATCTGTTCAGCGAGAGATGCTGGTAACCCACTCCAACGCGTTGAAATACAATACATATAGATATATATAGATATACGAAAACCATTTTGAGCATGAAGATATATCCTACGAACTTTAGCTTTTAAAACCGGGAATGACTCGACAGATAAGGCTAGACACAAGCAACAGTTATAACAAGCGTATACAATCCGCAACAGGCAAGACAGGTAAAGCTGAGCACAATTAATAATCATAACCCAATATAAACAATCCCCAGCATAAATCCCATAGTCACATCCCCCAAGATACTCATAGTCACAACTCATCCATATCTCAACACATAGCACACTTTGTTGGCGTCACAGGACCAATCGCATGCCCATACATGAGGGTCAGCGCATATAGCTCTGACACGGCCCCGCAGCACCCTGCCCCGTATCGCAACACGGAGGGGTCGATCGCAACCGACCGATGAACCGCAGCTCATCATAATGTTTGATCGCAACCAAACAGTGAAACCGCAGCCCAAGAGAATGTCATCTCACCTCAGCCAGGAAGTATGAACCGCAGCTCATGTGGAAATGTTTGATCGCAACCAAACGGTGGACCGCAGCCCAAGAGTGTAAATCTGACCGCAGCCAGCTTCTGAACCGCAGCTCAGGAATAACCAATCCGATCGCAACCGAATTGGGGTATCATGCACACATAACACATAGCAAGCACATGCAACCCACATTAACACATTGGGAAGGGGGAGAAAACGTATAACAAAACCTATGCGTGATCCTTCACATACTAAGAATAATCCTAAGGGGTTCATGCTTCTTCCACCTAGGTCGACGGGATACCAATTCAACTAGCATGCAATATATATGACTCATACAACCTACGAACGGTACCCGAAATATCCAACTAGACATAGGCACGATAGACGGAGTCCGTTGGGACACCACGGGGGTCGGGGAAACATCAAACGGGGAAGCCGGGGTCCCGAATGGGAATTTCCAGCGGGTAGCCGGTGGGTGGGGGGCCACCTGTCTTGCTTTCTTGATTCCTTCTAAGGGGATTCTTGGAGCTCTTTTGGGGTGGTGGGGCGTTACTCTTGTGGTGGGAATTCTAGGTCTCTCCTAAGTTCCCTATTTATATACCTAGGGGTCTTATTTTGGGGTCTAATCCCTTTGGGATTAGGGGTTGGGTTTAGAGATGAGGGCCCACGGACTATGGTGGGCCTTTTCCCTGATTAATCATTATAATTTATCTTTTCTCTTGGGCCGTTGATTGATTAATTAATTGGTTTTGGGGGTCGTAACACGGGGTGTTACAGCATGGTTGCTAGAGGAGTCCCCCCCCCCCATCTCTCATTTATTTTTTGCTGATGATAGTCTACTATTTTTCAAAGCCAATATTCAAGAGGCCAGTGAAATAAAAGATTGATTGTCTGTGTATGAGAATCTGTCTGGGCAGGTGGTTAATTATCACAAGTCTAGCATATGCTACAGCAAGAATACATGTGAGACTGACAGGGAAGAGGTGGCATAGATCTTGGGAGTAGTTCAGGCTCCTAATTTTGGAAAATATTTGGGACTTCCATCTTTTGTTGGAAGAAATAAGAAGGCATATTTCTCATTTATTGAAGATAAAATCAGACAAAGAATCGGATCCTGGAATAAGAAGTTATTATCGCAGGCGGGTAAGAAAGTCTTGTTGAAAAGTGTAGCACAATCTATGCCTACCTTTTTAATGAGTGTTTTTTTTTTTTTTTGTTACCTGTTGTAACACCCCTAATTTTTAAAACTATCAAAGCTTATGGAATAAAGGAAATTCTTTTATTAATTCCCAAATAGAGCATAAACTAGACATAGTAGTCGGGGTGCTACATCTGAGCTGGAGAACTCAGATGCACAGGCTAAACGAACTAACAAAGCATAAGCCATAACTAATACCGAAATACAAATCAAGGCACGCAGGCCATCTCGTCCATGCTAGAACTACCTAAACTAAGTCCATGAATCCGACTAGCGCGCTTCGAAGCTATTTGTCTATACCTGAAAGCCAAATAATATCTGTTCAGCGAATAATGTTGGTAACCCACTCCAACGCGTTAAGTACAATATAGGTAGATATAAGAAACTCACTTTGAAACTGGAATACATATATACTTACGAAACTCTAATTTAAATCCAAGGACAGACTCAATCAAGCAATAGCAAATATATTCAATACAGTTAAATGAAAAGATTCTAGGATGCATCCTAAGGTCACAAGAATACACAATACCAACCATATCAATATTCAGTCATCATCACACAATCAACAACAAGACACGTAATGGTGTGCACACATATGGTGGTGCCGCAGGACCAATCACATGCCCATACATGAGGGTCAGCGCATATAGCTCTGACACGGCCCTGCAGCACAAGGAGATTGATTGCAACCAATCAATGAACCGCAGCTCATTTGTATCATAAACGTTTGATCGCAACCAAACGGTGGACCACAGCCCTATATATATATATATATATATATATATATATATATATATATATATATATATATATATATATATATATATATATATATGTATGTATGTATGTATGTATGTATGTATGTATGTATGTATGTATGTATATATATGTATGTATATATATATATATGTATGTATGTATATATATATATGTATGTATATATATATATATATATATATATATATATATATATATATATATATATATATATATATATATAGGGATGCACTCAGGTGCGAATAAGTGCTCAGGAGGGAAATGCGAACGAATCAGCGCGCGACACGTGTCCAGATCTAATAACTTAAAAAAAACGTGGTGGCATTTTCGTAAATAATTGAACATCAAAGTGCAAGTAAAATCACTTACAAGTGCACCTACTTTCACCTATAAGTGCATGTAATTTTGCCTTGTTAGCATTCACTTTCCGCAAACATTCATGCACTTGGGTGTGCTTATAACGATATGTGCAACTATTTATAACTATAGGTACAACTACTTATAACTATAGGTGCACCTACTTTCACCTATAAGTGCATGTAATTTTTCCTTGTTAGCATTCACTTTCCGCAAACATCCATGCACCTCGGTGTGCGTATAACTATCTGTGCAACTATTTATAACTATAGGTGCAACTACTTATAACTATAGGTGCACCTACTTTCACCTATAAGTGCATGTAATTTTGCCTTGTTAACATTCATTGATCTGAGTTCAGCGGGTAGTAATACCCCTGAAAACCACTCGTAAACATTCATACACCTAGGTGCAACTACTTATAACTATTTGTGCAACTACTTAGAAATATAGGTGCAACTACTTAGAACTATAGGTGCAACTAAGTATTGATGCTCAGTGTAAATTTTTACTTGCACCTATAATACATTTTACATGCACTTGTAATACATTTTACATGCACTTGTAATACATTTTACATGCACTTGTAATACATTTTACTTGCACTTCGATGTTCAATTATTTACGAAAATGCCACCGCGTTTTTTTAAAAATCAGTGTTTCTCATCCATTAGATCTGGACACGTGGACGAACAGAATTCATTCCTATTTCGCGCCTGGGCGAAGCATTCGCACCTGAGTGCGATTCTATATATATATATATATATATATATATATATATATATATATATATATATATATATATATATATATATATATATATATATATATGTGTGTAACAGCCAATTGTTCTCAACCAATCCAACTGCCTGTATAGCCGACCGATCGCAACCGGTCGGGTTAATACCTGGTGGTTCTCAACCCACCAGATAGTCATTATAGCCAATTGATTGCAACCAATTCGGTTATCATGCACAAAAACGTAGAAGCCAAACAACATGCAACCCACATTGACACATAACGAGGGGGAACCCTCGGGGAACACGTAACCCATCTTAACTCATATGTAATAAACTACATTAACCCACCATGACACTCCTACGAGATCATACATCTTCCTCCTAGGCCAACGGGATACCAATTCATCTAGAATGCAATACACAAGACTCTTTTGTCCTAAGAACGGTATCCGATACATCAAACTAGACTCACACACGACAAACGGGGTACAACGGAGCATAACGGGACACGGGGAAACATCAAACGGGGGAAAACATCACGTCCAACACCATCTTTCCAGCGGGTGGGCGGCAGTGCAGGACCACCCGCCGACGACGGACTACAAACCAGCGGGTGCCCACCGGGCAGTCGCTTGCCCGCCAGCTGCCCGCTGGGAGTTGGGCAAGGGCAGCGGGTAGGTGGCGGGCACCCCTGCCCCCACCTACCCCCCACTGACTCACATGTAATATTTTGGTCCCGGGATCCTTCGTGGAACCCGAAACCTTGTCCAGACACATTCAAACACAAATGACAATACCACGTATTCAAGTAACGAAATTAAACCAAGAATCACACCAAATACACCCTAACACGATTCCTAAACATGCCAAGACTCAACACCCGATCATGCAAAATCCTACCCGAACATACCAAGAATAACATAATACGAAATCCATGTTATTACCCTAGGGCTCTAGACACAATCAAAATACCAGATCATCCATATAATTTATCATAGTATCAAGAACATCAAGATTATCACATAAGCATCAAGATTAACACATAAACACAAAATAAACCCTAGGCAAAGCTCTATTAAGACTCAAGCACAGAATCATACTCTAACAGGTCTATAGCCCTAGGATCCCTAATTAAAATCTGAGTAGTAAAGGCCTACTATCTTTATTCCTAATAGGTCTGGGATTCCTAATTAGAATCTGAATAGTGGAAGGTCCACTTTCTTTATTCCTAGTAGGCTTAAGACTCTAGTTTAGGAAAGGGTCCACGATCCATGGTGGACCATATTAATTAATTAAAGGGAATCCTAACCAAATTAAATCCTTTTTAATTATTATTAACGGAATTAATTAAATAATTAATTCGGGATTGAACGCCGTAATACGGGGTGTTACACCCTCCACCCCCCCCCCCCCCCTTACAGGAAGCTTTGTCCCCGAAGCTTCAGAAATCATTTTGGGAATAACGAGTCAAAATTAGTATGGTAGTTCATGAGGACACATTTTTCGGGAAAAGTACGTAAATATACATCTACGTATACTAGGTCTTGGGAAGGATTGGGTTTAAAAGGATAAAGAGAGCGAAGAATTTAGGTTTCAAACTCGACGGCAAGGTTAATTAAGAATAGGACCAAAGTTTTCAAAGTTTCAATTTAGGTAATAAGGTTGCTACCTTGTATGGAATCATTTGAAATAAGGAATCAAGTATGAGTTTGGAAGGGTAGAAAGGGTTTTCTTTGACAAAGTGGCATTTGTTTGACAAGGGAGGGGAAGAATTTGGCTAGAATAGGGTTAAGGATTCTCAACTTTGAGTGGTCATTCTTAATTGAAGCCCCGATTCCGACGCAATGACGAATTGATGTTCCTCTTTCTTTAGCTTTGGCTCTGCTCGACTCTAAGATTTCCGTTGATCTTTTCTTCCCAAGCTAAAGTCTTATCCATCCTTACCAATTTTGAAGGGATTCTCGTGATGAACCCCGTGCATACTCTCCTAAAATGCCCAAAAGTCTTGACCTAGTCTGTTAGCAAAGCCAATCCTTAGGTCTCAACTCCCGATTGTTGTTGGGGTTTCTTAAGGATCAAGGGACTTTGGGTTGGTTTCCTCGTTTTATTGAATTTCATCACTTCCTTGGTAGGTGAGATCCTTAGCACGACTTCACGTCCTTCCCGAAATTTAGCTTTTTGCGCACTTTTGGTGATGCTTCTAGTAGCGAAAGTTCTTAGCATGCTTCCTTCCTCCTTGGAATGCAGTCGGTTATTGATTCTTGTTGCGAAATGGCTTGGCGGTCCTTACGAGTTGTTATACGGGATTGTTCATAGCACACTAAGTATACAAGTATTAGTATGTATATGCAGATTGCTTTCAATTAATAATATTGTATATATGCATAGTGGGGTGCCTTATAATATGCATACTTTATATATACATGAATGTGTGTGAGTATGTATTTCAACACAAACATACTAACTATCTGATTTGACACACAATGTACACACCATGAAAATATAAATCTCAACCTACAATTTGAGCATGCAATTCGCATACAGATGTTCTTTAATAATTATGAGTAAAATAACCTAGGTTCATAAATACCAAAAGATTTATTTTTGAGAAATCTTGACAGAATTTGATCACACAAGCATTTAGGAAGATCGGTTTTATTTTGGGGTAAATAAATTTTAGGTAGGCATAAATCTTACCTCTAGAAGGCCAGAATTCCTAAGCAACTTAGATTTGAAGACCCTTGATTGCTAATTCCTTAATCAATTGATGACCTGATGATGAGGCTAAAGTTTCTAATTATTTAGGGAAGATAGGAGTGGTAACATGGGGATTATGCGAGGAGGAAATATAGACTTAGGGTTATCTCAGGGTAGCCTAAACCTTCACTTTTCACACCCTTAAAAGCTTCTCCTAAAGCTCTCCTTCAACTTCAACTTCAAGAACACACCAAAAGACAACAAAGACTCTATCTTTTAGAAAAGACAGCTAAAAAGATACTAAAAACACTAAGGGACCAAGGATCTTACCCTCCCTTATGCTCAAGGTTAAGAAAGTTTGAATCTTGGAGACCAACTTGAAGAATCTAGGATTGCCCAAAACTTGGCTTGAAGAAGAAGCTAACAATTTTCTAGAGAGAAGGTGGAGTTTTTGTGTTTAGGGTGTTAGGGAAATGAAATGACGGATAACTCTAGGTTAGCTTGGGACACAAACATAAGGTGAAAAGATTTCTTTGCCCTTACTAAAGTGGGAAGTGTAAGGAGACAAGGGAACAATTCATAAGGCATAGAGTACAAATCTTTGACTTGGATTGACTAATCAATTTCTAGTCCTCCGACTATTAAATTTTCAGGATTTTAGGAATAAATTACCAATTAAGCTAGGATTAATTATCCAATTAATCCTTAAATAGATTTTGGATTTACGGGGTGTCACATCCTCTCCCCCTTAAAAAGAAGCTTTGTCCCCGAAGCTTGGGTACGACAAATCCGAACAAAACGGCAACATGAAACAACAATGTGACAAGAGGAGCAAGAACATCTTTTGACCAAACTTCAAGAATTCCAAAAGGTATAAAATTATCAAGAAGCCATAGCATTGCAAGAAGTTACCAACAAAATTCCTTCAACAAAACAAACACTATAACCAAGACACAAACACAAGCCTATCCCTACCCCAAAACTGAACAACAAGAGAGGTAACACGAGGTACCTGAGGTGAACAACTTCGGGTAACGCTCTCTCATAGCCGACTCCAACTCCCACGTAGCTTCTTCTACACCATGATGTGACCACCATACTTTTACCATCTACACCAATTTCCTGCGGGTCTCCCGGGTCTTGAAATCAAGAATCTGAAGCGGTCTTTCTTCGTAAGACATGTCATCATCTAGAGGGATCACCTCCGGTGGTATTACATGTGTCGGGTCATGCACATACTTCTTAAGCTGAGACACATGGAAAACATTGTGCACCCGCTCCAACTCCATAGGTAATGCTAGCCGATAAGCCAAACTTCCTACTCTTTCAAGAATCTCATAAGGTCCAATGAACCAATGACTGAGCTTACCCTTCTCGCTGAATCGCATAACTCCCCGGGTGGGAGAGACCTTTAACCATACCTTGTCCCCAATCGCAAACTCCACCTATTTCCTTCCTAAATCGACATACGATTTCTGGCGATCCTGTGCTACTTTCATCCTTCTTTGGATGAGTTTAACTTTCTCCACTGTGTCGTGCAAGTACTGTGGACCTAACACCACTGGATTGACTAAATTTTCCCAACACAACGAGCTGCAACACTTTTGACCATACAGTGCCTCGTACGGTGCCATACGTATACTTGAGTGGTAACTGTTGTTATAAGAGAATTCTATTAGATCCAGGTGATCTTCCCACGACCCTTGAAAATCCAGCATACATGCCCTTAGCATGTCTTCAATTGTCTGAATGGTCCTCTCTGTTTTCCCGTCCGTGGCAGGATGGAAAGCGGTACTAAGGTTCAATTTTGTCCCCATAGCCGCTTGTAAAGACTTCCAAAACTGAGATAGGAACCTCGGATCCCGGTCGGAGACGATATCCCGTGGTACGCCATGGTACTCCACCACTTGGTTAACATAGGCTCGAGCTAACTGAGTCATTGTCCACGTTTCCTTCATTACAATAAGTCGAGCAGTTTTGGTTAACCGATCCACCACTACCCAAATCTTGTCTTTGCCGGTGCGGGTCACCGGTAAACCTCCCACAAAATCCATGGAGATAGAATCCCACTTTCCTTGCGGTACTTCCAATGGTTGTACCAAACCCTTAACTCTACAACGTTCCGCCTTGACCTTTTGACAGTTTAGACATCGACCCACGAATTCCGCTACATTTTTCTTCATATTGGGCCACCAAAAGAGATTCTTCACATCCTTGTATAACTTATCACCCCCGGGGTGTACCGAATAGGGTGTGTTATGCCCTTCTTCTAGAATCTGACGCTTCAACCGATCACACGACGCGGGTATACACAAACGACCCTTGTATCTCAATCCTCCGTCAGGAGATAACTCAAAAGATCCTACTGTTCCTTTAGCTAGATCATTCCTTGTCTTCATCAAACTGGTGTCTTTCAGTTGTTCTTCCTTAATTTCTTCCAACATGTTGGTCCCAAAAGAGGTAAGGTGAAAGTCTAGAGGGGGGGGGGGGGTGAATAGACTTTCAAACTTTTTCGCACAGCACAACAATTGCTAAGCCAGAGATAAACCAAAACTCTTAACTAGATTGTTAGAGTATGGTGCACAGCGGAAATAAATAAACATAAAGTGTGTGTGAGATTGTGTGAGCAGTATATCTCGTGTAGAGCGAATATGTAAAGAGAAGTAAGTAAAGAAAGCAGTAAAGAACACAAGACAATTATAGTGGTTCGCGAGGTGGTGTAATCCTCCTACTCCACTTGCTCTTATCTCCAAGAGCAATTCACTATATCTACCACTCCTTGGTTCCACTAGTGCTTTGATCACAAAGCCCGCACTAATCACGCCAAGTGACACCACACTGCTGCTTCGGGTTTCACGTCACCGCGCTACTATCCCAGGATTTCACAACTCCGCGTTACTTTCCCCCCGTCTTCCACACTCCGGTAGAAACGTATCCCGTGATCTAGTGCTTTGATCACAAAGCCCGCACTAATCACGCCCAGTGCCTCCGACACTGCTGCTTTGGATCTCACAGCTCCGTGTGACAATCCAGGATTTAACAGCTCCGTGCTACTTTCCTCCCTTCTCTTGTTTTGCTCCAAAACAAGTGTTGTCTTGCTTCCAACTTCTGAGACTCTGTAGATGATCTTAAATGATGCGCATGTCTCTTTGATGAAGATAAACACTCTGGAATGATTTCTCTTGATAGCTCTGAGTGTTTTCTCTCTTTCAATTGGCTTGTAATTGGCACCCAATTTGAATTTCTCCATTGTAATTGGCTCCCAATTGACTTTGACTTGCAATTGGCTCCCAAACTTCTCCTGGTGCCCAATTTGAATTAGCTCCCAGACTTCTCCTGGTATTGAATTTCATCTCAATTCAATTTGATCTCCATGTCTTCTTTGAATTGGTCCCCAATTTGAATTTGCATCCCATACTACAACTTCAATTGGCTCCCAATTTCAATTCTACGGCTCCCATCTTGAATTGATTCCCATGTGAAACTTGCTCCCAATTGAGCCCAATTTGAATTTGCATCCCATACTACAACTTCAATTGACTCCCAATTTCAATTCTACGGCTCCCATCTTGAATTGATTCCCATGTGAAACTTGCTCCCAATTTCAATTGCTTCGAACTAGCTCCCAATTTCAATTCTAATGAAATCGGCTCCCAATTCCTTTGAATTGGCTCCCAATCCCAAGTGCAATTAACGCCCAAATTTCCACTTGTAATTGACGCCCAAAGCCAAACTAGCGCCCAACTCCATCAGATTTAATTAAATTTGGCTTCTCAAATTTTACCTTGTAAAATTAAACTAGCGCCCAACTCCATCAGATTTAATTAAATTTGGCTTCTCAAATTTTACCTTGTAAAATTGTTGATGGTGAAGTTCTAACTTGAGCCATTTCATATAACATATCAAGCATCTTCCACTTTATCCATACAACTATTAATTAAATTTCCAATCTTCTTTGATGTACTCCTTTCTTTCCATAGATGCTTGATCTCCAAGTCAATTTCATGCATTCTTCCAATCTTAATTTTCTTCACGAAATTTCTTCTGGGATATTTCTTTGAGTAGTAGCGAAGTGAATGTTGTATCATTCATCTTCTTCTTCAATTTGTCATTTTCTCCAGACAAATTCTTGATTTTAGGCTTTATATCTTCTTCTATTTTCATGCATCTTTCTCTATTTTTCTCTTTTCCAATTTAAATAATTTCCCGATCATGGTCTAAGACTCTATTAGACCTAAGAAATAAAATTGGGGGATCTACAAATACATATTTGGCATATCAAAACCATTACACTTTATTCATAACACAACATAGTAGGCACAATTCTCAGGTTGAAAAGACAAATCTCCGTCTCTACTTCGCCTTGCTCCACTACTTCCAAGTTCATTCTTTAAAATTCTTTACAAAGCTCATCAGCCACCACCCAAATAGAACTGACAGCATGCTTGGACTTCCTGCTTAAAGCGTTAGCCACCACATTTGCTTTCCCTTCATGATACTGAATGTCCAGCTCATAATCTTTAATAAGTTCCAACCACCGTCTTTGGCGCATGTTAAGGTCCTTCTGCGTGAAAATATACTTGAGACTTTTGTGGTCTGTGAAGATCTTGCAGCGTACTCCATATAAGTAGTGCCTCCAGATCTTTAAAGCGAAGACTACTACCGCTAACTCCAGATCGTGAGGCGGGTAATTCTCTTCGTGCACCTTGAGTTGTCTAGAAGCATAGGCAATAACTCTCCCATTCTGCATCAACACGCAACCCAGACCTTTCTTGGACGCATCACTGTACACCTCGAATCCCTCTGTCCTAGATGGCAAGATTAACACAAGCCCGGTATTGAGCCTTTCCTTTAATTCTCAGAAAGCTGACTCACAAGCTTGGTTCCATTGAAAAGGCACATCCTTCTTTAACAACATAGTTAAAGGTTGGGCCACTTTGGCAAAATCCAACACAAATCTTCGGTAGTAACCGGCTAACCCCAGAAAACTCCTTACTTCTGCCATTGTTGTCGGCACGATCCACTCTTTCACCGCCCGAATTTTATCCGGATCTACCGAGATACCGTTGTTGTCGATTACATGACCCAAGAACGCCACACTATCCTTCTAAAATTTGCATTTCGAGAGCTTGGCGTACAGTTGTTTTTCCCTTAAGGTCTGAGGTACTGTCCGAAGATGTCCTTCGTGTTCTTCTCTATTCCGAGAGTAGACGAGTATGTCATCAATAAACACAATCACAAAGTTGTCAAGGTGAGGCTTGAATTCCCGATTCATCATATCCATGAACACTGCTGGTGCATTAGTCAATCCAAACAGCATCACCGTGAACTCATAGTGTCCTTAGCGAGTCCTGAACGCAGTCTTAGATACGTCTTTATCTGCCACCTTCAGTTGATGGTAGCCCGATCTTAGGTCAATCTTAGAAAATACCCCTGCGCCTCTGAGTTGGTCAAACAAGTCATCGATCCTCGGTAGTGGATATTTGTTCTTGATAGTTACTTGGTTTAACTCGCGGTAATCAATGCACAATCTCATGCTTCCATCCTTCTTCTTTACGATGAGCACAGGCGCTCCCCACGACGATGTACTAGGTCGAATATACCCCTTGTCCAACAACTCTTGCAACTGAACCGTCAACTCTTGCATCTCCTTGGGCGCTAAACGGTAAGGAGCCTTCGATATAGGTGCCATTCCAGGTATAAGGTCTACCGAGAACTCAACTTCCCTAGGAGGAGGCATGCCCGGGATTTCCTCGGGAAAAACGTCAAGGAACTCGCACACCACAGGTATGGATTGAGCCGCGTCTCCTTTTGCCTTCAAATTCTCGACGGAACACAGAAAGACTTCGTGACCTTTCTCAATGTACTTCTTCATCCTTAACATCGATACCAACTTGACTCCGGACTCCCCTATTGTCCCTCGATAAGACACCCTCTTCCCGCTTGGTCCTCTAAATACTACCTTCTGCTCACCACAAAGAATCTAAGCTTTGAACTGTCCCAGCCAATCCATGCCTAAAACTACATCTACACCGTCCAAGCCGAACTGGATCAGATTACTGGGAAACTCCTCTCCGCTGATGACTATCTTAACATCTTTGAAGAGACGGTCGCACGACTTGATTTCTCTGGAAGCTACCTTCACATTCGGCTTCACTTCAACGCCATTGGTCAAACCCAGCTTCTTCACGAGCCCTGGTGATACGAATGAGTTAGATGCTCCAGAGTCGAACAGGATCACGGTTGGAAGCGATTGCACCATAAAGGTCCCTGTCACCATGTCGCCGTCTCCAGCCTGAGCTTCGCTTAAGACAAGAGTCTTCTCTCATAACGACTCTTTAGATGAGTCCTAAACTCCCAAGCTTCCAATCGATCTTCGTTCGCGAGGCGGCGGTACCGTAGCATCACTGGGGCTTACTCACGTGGACGTACCACTCCTGATCCATTGCTCGACGACACTGGGAGTGTTGTGAACTCCCGCCATCCTGGGTTTCTTAGCCACATTGCTAGCATCGCCAAGCGTTACCGCACGTTGGCGAAGCGGAGCCATTGCGATATTTCTACAACAACAACACGGTTACGATAGGCACAAACAACATCGCACCCTTACCCGGCGCTAACTAAAGGAACACAAAACTAAACAGAAACAACAAGCAAGCAGAACAAACTATAAGCAACAAACAGCTCACCACGCGTCCTAAAAGTCCTAAGTCCTAAGCACTTAGATACTTAAGATCACCTTAGGGTCTCAAACCACACTTAACTTATTAAAAGTCCAGACTCTAACATCCTAGGCTCAAACCTAGGCTCTGATACCAACTGTAACACGCCCGATTTTCATGACATTTTAAAAACTTAAATACGTAAGGCAAAGCAACTAACAAATATCATAAAACGTAAGCAACAACGGAAGTCTTAGATTAAAATGGGGAAAACCAGGGAGTGCTATGCCACATCCACCTCAATGTGGATGCACAGGCGAGTCTAAAACCAACAATCTATCTTGTTTAACATAACCATGGCACACAGGCCCAAAACACTATCTACGATGTTCAAGGGAGCTACACTACTACCAACAGCTAGCGCACTCGCCATATCTACTCAGGACCTGTAAAGTACATAAAGAAAGGGGACGACGCCCGGTCAGCGAATATTGCTGGTAACCCATCAATACGCGTTAAATAGCATATATAGACAGTATAATACAAAATCATTTTCGAAATGGAATACAGTATATATCAGTTCAAAGTCAGGGAGAGAAGTCAACTGCAAAGACTCTATTTCACTCTCAAAGAACAAGGGAAATCAACATCCCAAGACGACATCAAAACAAGAACAACAACAGTACAACTCAACACAGCTCAAGATGTAATCTACTGATCACAAAGTAGGAGAACATCAAGGCAAAGACAACAACAATAAACAAGTACAAATCAAGGTGTATTCTACTGAACACAAAGTAGAATACCACTCGACATGCTCATCAGAAAAGGATAGACATTCACACATTGGCACTACAAGCCACCGTGACACTACATGTCACATGTTCCAACCTTATGCCCTGTTCCAACCTTATGGCTACCCCCGGCCTTATTACGGTTCCAACCTTTACCTCCGAGTGCCACCCTGTACTTCCAAGTCCAACCTTATGCCTCCGGGAACCGTCGTTCCCCCTCCAACAACCACCAACATCATTTCCACCGATCTCGCAGTACTCGAGGGTACCGATCATTTCAATCACACAACCGCCAACTCATGAGCCTGAAGCCCAGATTATGAGCCTGAAGCCCAGTTCACAACTCCAATATCATTTCATGGCCACCACAAGGACCACATCTATACCTTGGTGATTAATGTCCCATACCATTAACCGTGCAATCAAGGTACAGCCAATACACACGTTTTCATCACAGGAATCAATCAATGGATCACAACAAAGATATGAAACCATACTCAACAAGGAAGGATTACAATCCGACTCCAAACGATGATCAACACAAGTTGTCATTCTCAAAAGGAAAGAACAAACCGCACACACTAGCATTTCAACATCAAACTAACATGCTTATCAAACGGGTAAACCAAACATAGTTCCGAAGAACATACAAGACTCATCATGGTTCAACGAATCACAAAGTTGAACACTTAGCACAATTCAAGACACCAAATCCTACATGGATTCCTAACATACCGTTCTAGACATACGAAACATCAAGAAGACACTCAAATCGCCCAACAAAACAACATCGGGAAGTCAAAACATCAATTACCGAGTCAAAAGAATCACGGGGAACAAATCCCCGAACATCACCAAATATGTACCCCGCGGGTGGGGCCACGGGTGGACCTCCACCTGTGGTTCCACCTGCGGGTACCATACCCACGAGTGGTGTACCCCGCGGGTGGGGCGACGGGTGGTTCCCTGCCCGCCATTCCGCCCGCGGGTACCAACCTGTACCAAAAATAATCCCTTCGGGGATTTTCAACACCAAGTCCAAATTCAAGTCCAAAACACCCAAAATCTCACAAAATACAACAATGTGACTTGAACCCAAGAAATAGCCAAGCAATGGCATACAAGAATCCTAATAACAAGCTCTAGATATGCATTCTCACAAGATAATGCATCAAAACTCACATTTCATAGCAAAAATCACAAATAGAAGTCAAGAAATCATCATATAGGTAAGAAAATAGATTTTGTAAAGCATGGGTTACCTCTTGTAGCCTAAACCTTCACTTTTCACACCCTTAAAAGCTTCTCCTAAAGCTCTCCTTCAACTTCAACTTCAAGAACACACCAAAAGACAACAAAGACTCTATCTTTTAGAAAAGACAGCTAAAAAGATACTAAAAACACTAAGGGACCAAGGATCTTACCCTCCCTTATGCTCAAGGTTAAGAAAGTTTGAATCTTGGAGACCAACTTGAAGAATCTAGGATTGCCCAAAACTTGGCTTGAAGAAGAAGCTAACAATTTTCTAGAGAGAAGGTGGAGTTTTTGTGTTTAGGGTGTTAGGGAAATGAAATGACGGATAACTCTAGGTTAGCTTGGGACACAAACATAAGGTGAAAAGATTTCTTTGCCCTTACTAAAGTGGGAAGTGTAAGGAGACAAGGGAACAATTCATAAGGCATAGAGTACAAATCTTTGACTTGGATTGACTAATCAATTTCTAGTCCTCCGACTATTAAATTTTCAGGATTTTAGGAATAAATTACCAATTAAGCTAGGATTAATTATCCAATTAATCCTTAAATAGATTTTGGATTTACGGGGTGTCACAGTGTGATTTTGCAAAGGCCATATGGGAGCAATCCAACCTTCCAATCTCTAATATTGTGACAAATATTTTTCATATTTGGTTTAGTGAACTTCTAAAAGTTCTAGACTCTAATGGGATAACATATGCAGCAGCAATTCTATAGCATCTTTGGAGAGCACGGAACGGAGCAGTTTGGGATGCGTTCCTTCCGCGACCGAGGAAATTGCTTGTGGTGGCCACCACAACCATGAATGCATGGCACCAAACACAACCCACCGCCGACGCCAGATGTAACACCCCAGATTTTCAAGACTTTTAAAACTTATATAATAAAGATAGAATCTTATTAAATCCCAAAATACGATACAAAGAGTACGGGGTGCTATGCCACACCCGAGCTAGAGAACTCGGGTGCACAGGCTAAATTCTAAAACCTCAATCAGTATCAATACTAAATCATGGCACGCAGGCCGAAAGGGAAAACTATCTAAGCTACGCCCCAAGCTTCTAGCGCGCTCCAGTGATCTACTCGTCTGTGCCTGAAAGCCAAATATATCTGTTCAGCGAGAGATGCTGGTAACCCACTCCAACGCGTTGAAATACAATACATATAGAGATATATATAGATATACAAAAACCATTTTGAACATGAAGATTATATCTTACGAACTCTAGCTTTTAAATCAGGGGTAGACTCGACAGATAGAGCTAAGCACAAACAACAGTTATACCAAACATATATAGTTACAAATAGGCAAGACAGGTAAAGATAAGCATAATTAATAATCATAACCCAACATATATGATTCCCAGTATAAACCCCATAGTCACATCCCCAAGATACTCATAACAACAACTCATCCTTATCTCATCACATAGCACACTTTGTTGGCGCCACAGGACCAATCGCATGCCCATACATGAGGGTCAGCGCATATAGCTCTGACACGGCCCCGCAGCACCCTGCCCCGTATCGCAACACGGAGGGGTCGATCGCAACCGACCGATGAACCGCAGCTCATTATATTTTGATCGCAACCAAACAGTGGACCGCAGCCCAAGAGTATGTCATCTGACCGCAGCCAGGAAATATGAACCGCAGCTCATGTAGAAAAGTTTGATCGCAACCAAACGGTGGACCGCAGCCCGGGAGTGTAAATCTGACCGCAGCCAGCTTTTGAACCGCAGCTCAGGAATAACCAATCCGATCGCAACCGAATTAGGGTATCATGCACACATAACACATAGCAAGCACATGCAACCCACATTAACACATTGGGAAGGGGGAGAAAGTGTATAACAAAACCTATGCGTGATCCTTCACATACTAAGAATAATCCTAAGGGGTTAATACTTCTTTCACCTAGGTCAACGGGATACCAATTCAACTAGCATGCAATATATAAGACTCATACAACCTACGAACGGTACCCGAAATATCAAACTAGACATAGGCACGATAGACGGAGTCCGTTGGGACACCACGGGGGTCGGGGGAACATCAAACGGGGAAGCCAAAATCCCAAATTGGGGTGCAAACCAGCGGGTAGCCGGTGGGTGAGGGTTCACCCGCCGGCGGCAGCTATTCCGGGCAGCGGGTGCCCGGCGGGCAGCTGCCCGCCCGCCGGCTGCCTGCTGCCGGCGTTACCCAAGAAGGCCGCGGGTAGGTGGCGGGTCCCCTACCCCCCACTGACTCTTTTTCACCAAAAACGCCCCGGGAACCTTTGTGGAACCCGAAACCATGCTTAGACACTTTCAAACGCAATTGATAACACACGTAGACAATTAACGGGCCAAAGATCGAGAAACATATGGCACATAACCTATCATGCTTTTCTAAACATAATCAACACCCAATCATGCGAATTCCCACCCAATATACCAAGAATAATTCCATACGATACAACCTAGGGTTCTAATCGTTTTTTTAATCAACAAGGACACAATTCATCTTCTAATATCAAGATTCGGTAAGAATATCACATAAACATCAAGAACATCCTACAATCATCAAGAACATCATATAATCATCAAGAATGCCATATAATCATCAAGAACACCATAATTATCAAGAACCTTTCATCATCAAGATCACCCATGGAATCATCCCATCAATCATCAATAATAATATCACAAATCATCAATACACAATAATATGGGGAAATCCTAAGAGGGGAATCATAGCTATGAAAATAGGTTTTGTTGAGACATGGGTTACCTTTTAGCCTTAATTAATTCCTTGGCTATGAAGGGTCTTTCTTGAAGCTTTCTTCTTTCTTGATTTCTCCTAGGGGAATTCTTGGAACTTCTTGTGTGGTGAGGGATTATTGTGGTGGGGGGGGGTTCTAGGTGCCTCTTAAGTCCCCTATTTATATATTCAGGAGTCCTAATTAGGAACTAATATTATAGGCTTGCTAATTCTATTCCTTTTGGGACTAAGGATTGGGTTTAGGGATAAGGGCCCATGGACTATGGTGGGCCTTTCTTAATTTAATTATTGTGATTTAATTCTTTCTTTTGGGTAATTGGTTAAATGATTAATTGGTTTTAGGGATCGTAACACGGGGTGTTACACCAGAATGGTGGCCGATCACCCGAGTGCAACAGGAGAACCACCACCGCCACACGGATTGCCGGCTGTCACTGCTGCTACAAATGTCATCCCACTGTCGAGAGTTTGCCTAGTCGATGTCGGGTTCTTCCACGACACGGGCAAGGCAACGGTAGGGGTTGTGCTCCTCGATGTGAATGGGGGATATATTGCAGCATTCAGTGCCCCTCTCCCGAATTGTTTTTTCACCACTTATGGTCGAAGCATTCGCATGCAAGGAAGCCTTATCATGGTTAAAAGATCGAGGTGAGTGGTCAGTAGAGCTATACACAGATTGCCTCTCATTACAGCGTTATCTTACTTCACCATCATCTACAGTTCGTTCCTACATTGGCTATGTTATTGATAGGTGCAGAGATATTACGTCTTTGTTTGATTTATGTTCATTTAAATTTATTCCTAGATCAAACAATTATTTAGCGCATGCTTTAGCATCTACTGCTTCTCAGCAGTCTACTGTTATGTATTGGGATCTATTCCCACCTGACATTATTGTGGCTTATTTCTAATGAATATACCACTTATTATTTTCAAAAAAAAAAAAAAAAAAAAAAAAAAAAAAAAAAAAAAGGATTAAAGCATTTGATATATGTTTGTTACCTTTGCACCATATATAACTACCCTTTAAACAGGAATTATAGGTCTTCCGAGATGACTCAATCAATATTTTGAATAATATAAATGCTCATTGACAGTAAGCCAAAGAAATATTGTTGTTTGCATGCTACTTCAAGTTGAACACCATAATTACAAATTTCACATAATATTCTTGTGAGAAATAAATCTCATATCCAAAGAATATATTCAAAGTGACATTTATTAGAGAATAATTTATTTACATAAGTTTCGACAATGTGAGTTCAACATGTAATAACTTTAACATTTAAAGTTTTTTCAACTTTACCATTTTTCTTTCACTTGAAGAAATTCATACTTCCCAAACTTCACCCATATGACCAACTGAACTGCCCATACGGGCACACTTGAGGAAATTCATAGTTTATATATAACATTGATATAATGCAAATCAATACAAGTTCATATTCATTCCGATCCCAAAAGAACTATCTATAATTACCTTTTAGAACAATTTCGCCGATATCTAGGTGCAAGGCATAAAGAACGGCGTTGTTTTCCAAGGTTACACAATTATTCTGTAGTAATGTACACTCATTAACTATAGTTAGAATGCACTAAACATTGCTTAGATATAAAATATATAGAAGAGGAAACGAAGAGAAGAACGAAAGCCTTTTTGTTTATGATCTAGAAATGGCAAGTAGGGATCCTATTAAAAAAAAAAAAAAAAAAAATTCAGGTTCGATTCTCGGCAATAGCATTTTTTTGTGCATAATTTGAATTATATATCCACAAGTTCATAACTATATATCCACAAATTCATAACTATATATCCACAGTGAATGAATAACACAAAATCCAGAATGAATGAACTAAATATTCACAATGAATAAATATTCACAATGAATGAACCAAATATCCACAATGAATGAACCAAATATCCACAATGAATGAACTAACTATCCACAAATTCATAACTATATATCCACAAATTCATAGCTATATATCAACAATAATGTTGTTGAAGAGAATCGAAACTGAATTTAAAAAAAAAAAAAAATGGAACGCGCATTTTGAATCAAAATGACGTCGTTTTGCAACCGTGTGCACCATGCACAGCATAAATATTGTATAGTCATATAGGGTGAATAAAAACCACAAGAGTTGAATCACTCGATCATGTCAGCAACATTATAATAAGGACCCAGGCCATGAAAAAATCAAAGAAAATAAGGACCACAAAAATTAAACATTAATTTGGTCCACTGAACACCTAGCATTAACAACACAAAACACCTCACATTGAACACATTTGAGTCAACCCAACTACTTATCTCTTCATTGCTAGAATATCACGACAAGTAGGTGCTTGGGTATTTACAAACAAATTCAAACTTCTTGTTTCATAATCCATCCATTGTATATATATTAATTGTTTTTTTTTTTTCGTTTGTAAAGATGATCAAGTTGTTTTTTTTTTTTTTTTTGAAAATAAAAGGCTAATTCATTAATCATAAGCACAAAGATGATCAAGTTGTAATGTGGCCTTTTGTGTTGTCACACGTAATACTCTATCGACATGGGTATAAATTTTAATCTAGTACCCACTACCACAATGGGATATGTTTGTTTTGCGATAGTATTATTACCAAGTAGTTCTTAATGAAATTCATAGTGCATTTGTATAATTAATCTCAAAATTGTCAATTGATTTTATGAGAAAAATTGCAAGAAAGCAACCTAATGCAAGGACATAAATAATTCATGTTCAATTGAGTTACCATGATTTTTATATCCTCCCAAATGTTCTGTCGAGTCGGGGTGTGGGAGGCCTTTAGGATTGGAGTTTTTTGAAAGAATAAATAATCATTTCCTATAACACGACAACTAATCGTGGTAGTACTTTGTTTGAACAATGTCAAGTTTTAGACCCATTTTGGTGTATGTGAAACTCGTTGCACCACTTAATCTGGTCCACACAAGTTGTGTAGACCATATTTTGTATATTGTAAAATAATGTACATTCAATACAAAAATAATGTACATTGTATTCAGGGAATGTATATTATTTTTGTACTGAATGTACATTATATTGTATAATGTACATTCAGTACAAAAATAATGTACATTTAGTACAAAAATAATGTACATTTAGTATATTAAAAATGTACATTTTGTTATGGTTCACATAACAATGTGTGGACCAATAATTTGTCCCACTCCATAGTTGTGACACCCCAAAAATCCAAATTCAATTAATGGACTAATTGAGTAATTAATCCTATTTCGAGGAATTAATTCCTAAAATTCTGATTTTTTAATACTCAAGGACTAGTATTTGACTAGTCAACCTTAAAGTTGTGTTGTACCTTAAGCTTTGAGGGGAGTTCCCTTGTTCCTTACACTTTCTAAAGGTTAGTATTGACTTTTCACCAAGAATTAGTATTGTAACCTAACCTAGAAGACTTCTTCATTTCATTCCTTACATTTCCTAAAAATTAGCTCTACCTTCTCTCTAGAAAGGTGAGTAGCTTATTCTCCAAGCTAAGTTGAAACCCTTGTCAAGATTCCAAGATTTGCTTCCAAGATTCAACCTTTCACCTATTTGGGCATCTAGGAGGGTAAGATCTAAGTCCATCTTGTGTTTTTGGTTCCATCTTAGATGTCTTTTTCTTAAAGGTAGGATCTTTATGATCTTTTGATTTAATCTTGAAGTGGGTTTGGAAAGTAAGCCTTGTGGGGAGCTTGTTGTGGTGTAAAGTGAAGTATTTTGGTCTACAAGAGGTAACCCTTGCTCTACAAAATCTATTTTGCTTAACTATATGTGATTTCTTGGAGTCTACATGTGTTTTGCTATGAAATGTGAGGGTTTATGCATTTGTCTTGTGATATTGCATATCTAGAGCTTGTGTTTAGGGTTCCTTTGTGCCATTGCTTGGCATTTTCCATGATTCAAGTCATTTTGTTGTGTTGGGTGAGATTTGGTATGTTTTGGACTTGAATTTGTGTTTGGAGAAGAAAATCCCCGAAGGGATCTTTTTGCACAGGAGTATGTACCCGCAGGCGGAACGGCGGGCCACCCGCAGGTACATAGGTTTGTGGGTGGTGTACCCGCGGGCGGAACCACGGGTAGGGGCCTACCCGTGGGTCCACCCGCGGGAAACACAGTGGTGTTGAGATGGGATTTGTTCCCCGTGATTCTTTTGACTCGGTATTTGGTCTTTTGACTTCCCGATGTTCTTTTGTGGAACTATTTGAGTGTCTTCTTGATGTTTCGTATGTCTAGAACTATATGGTAGGTATCCATGTAGGACTTTGGTGTCTTGAATCGTGCTAAGTGTTCAACATTGTGTTTCGTTGGACCAAGAGGTGTCTTGTGTGTTCCTCGGAACTATCTTGAGTTTCCCCGTTGATAAGCATGCTAGTTTATTGTCTTAATGCTAGCGTGTGTGTGGTTTGTACCTTCCGTTTGGTTGATGATAACTTGTGTTATTCATCGTTGATGTTGTTGGGCTGTGACCCGTTCCTTGATTGAGTATTTTTCATACATTCGTTGTGATCCGTTGTTTGACTCTTGTTGAGTTGTGGTACGTGTATGGCTTTACCTGGATTGCACGATTAGTGGTATGGGACACTAGTCACCAAGGTATTGCAGCGGTCCTCGTGGTGACCGTGACGTGATTATGGAGTTGTGGCCTTTGTGTAAGGTTCACGTTTTTGGGGGATAACATGTGTTATCCGGGCATGTGTTGCCGTGTACGGTACCTTGTGTACAATAAATTGGTGGTCTCGTTGGTGGTCATTGGTGGGGGACAACGGTCCTGGGGGAATAAGGTTGGACTTGGCTGTACAGGGGTCCTGGAGGTAATGGTTGGAAGAAGATATAAGGTTGGGGGTAGCCATTAGGGGTGTGCAAAACCCGAGGAAACTGACCCACCCGCCCGACCCGAAACCCGACCGGCTAGTCCGTGGAGCGAACCGTATCCGAAACCCCTACCCGATCCGACGCTACGCTACAAGACGGATGCAAGGGGTTCGGGTGGGAGGTAGTAAACGCCACCCGAACCCGTCCGAACATCCGATAAAATCCTAGGGTTTTTTTACCCTATGTAATACGATGTCGTTTGGTTTATATATATATATATATATATATATATATATATATATATATATATATATATATATATATATATATATATATATATATATATATATTACTCATTCCATTGAGCGCAGCCGAGCTCCCATTTCACTCTTCTAGACTTCTCTCAATCTTTCATCTCTCATTCTCTCTTTCGCTCTGGTCTTTGAGACTTTGAGTCTTACTCTCTAAGACTCTGAGAGTCTGAGTCTCTGTTTGTTAGAGTGTTAGACACTCGCAGAGTCGCAGTTGTAGTCTGGTGGAAGCCCTATTCGGAGACTCGGAGTAGCGACTGGCGGAGTGGTGGAACGGTGGAAGCCCTAGACCCTAGTCCGGTCACCGGAGTCCGGTGGAACTGTGGAACGGTGGAATAGTGGATTCGAAGCCCTTTGTTTTCGAGGGATTAAATTTGAGAAACGAAGTAATTACTAAACCCTATTTACATTTTCGTTATAGATTATTGTGTATTTGTCTTCTTGATTAGGGTTTCTAATTTTTATGATTATGTGGACTGTGATACTTGTAAATCCGTTGAGAAGTTCCGGATTGCATGTCACTAGTCCTTTGAGTTTGAATTTGTGAATTGTGTGATTAGGGTTTCTAATTTGTAACCTAATATGTGGACTCTGGACTATGATACTTGTAAATCCGTTGATAAGTTCCAGATTGCATGTCAGTAGTTCTTTGAGTGTGAATTTGTGAATTGTTTGATTAGGGTTTCTAATTTGTAACCTAATCTGTGGACTCACTGGACTATGATACTTGTAAATCCGTTGAGAAGTTCGGGATTGCATGTCAGTAGTTCTTTGAGTGTGAATTTGTGAATTGTTTGATTAGGGTTTCTAATTTGTAACCTAATCTGTGGTGGAAGCCATACTGCCCTAGCCCCTTGCCAGTTGCCACTGTGTGTTAAATACTGAAATCCATATAAATGTTAAGCTTGATGGTATTCTTGTGGAAGCCATATAAATGTGGGAGTGTGTCTTGTACTCATGTGTGACTGAAATCCATATAAATGATGAGCATATAAAGTAGCATACATCTACTTAGCTTGAATGCCTGATTATGGATTTCATTGTAAATTGTAATTTGTAAGTTGTTAGTTACTTAGTTGTAAGTTGTAACTGTGAAAATGTGAAATTGTAAGTTTATGGATATGTGACCCTTAAATCATTTATGTGCAATTCTGCATACATGATGAAATGTTCAATTCACTGAATTCTGTCTGTTTAACACTTTAATTAATTGATACAAAGCCCATTCTCTGTTGATGATTTTCAATGAGTGATTTCCCATTCTGTGTCACTGATACTTTCCCCTTTTTAGATGGAAAGTGTTAGTGGTGTTACTGGTGTATCTGGAACCCAACCTGAGTTGGAAGCACCTGCTGTAGAGACTGTTACTCCTCAGTCTCAGCAGCCTTTGCCTCCACCTGTTCCAAAGAAAAGGAAAGAGGTTGAATCCAAGGCTCCATGTTGGGATCACTTTGAAAAGATCAAAGACAGTGAGGGCATTGTCATCAAAGGAAAATGTATATACTGTGCAAAAGTGTATTGCTGTGAGACCAAGAAACATGGGACTTCTTCTCTCAGACTTCATGTGGTAAACTGCCTTAAAAATCCTCACTCTAAGGAGACAAGGCAGTCCCTACTCACATTCCAACCTGCACCTTCTTCTGCTGGAACTCAAAGTAGTGAAGGAACTGAAGGGGTGTTGGGTACTTGGGTGTTTGATCAAGACTTGATAAGGAGAGCCTTAGCTGAGATGATTATTTTAGATGAACTTCCTTTTAGGATTGTTGAGGGACAGGGTTTTAGAAAGTTTGTTTTAGTTTGCTGTCCTAGATTTAAAATCCCTTCAAGATGGACTATCAGTAGGGACATTTTCAAGATATTTTCTGATGAGAGGGTCAACTTGAAGAAGTTTTTTAGGACTAGCAGTCAGAGGGTAAGTATCACAACTGATACTTGGACCTCAGTCCAGAGGATAAACTACATGTGCATAACTGCACATTTCATTGATAGTGAGTGGAAGCTGCAAAAGAAGATTATTTCATTTGTTCCTATATATTCCCACAAGGGGGAAAGTATTGCAAAGGCTTTAGAGAGTTGCCTTTTGGACTGGGGTCTAAAATCAGTGTTTAGTGTGACAGTAGATAATGCTTCCAGCAATGATACTGCCCTAGGATTCTTGAAGAAGAAGTTGGGCTCTTGGGGTTGTACTGCTATTAGGTGTAAGTATTTGCACATGAGGTGCATTGCTCACATTCTTAACTTGGTGGTATAGGATGGGTTGAAAGAATGTGACAGTTCTGTTAAGAAAGTCAGGGATGCTGTTAGGTATGTGAGGAGCTCACCTGCTAGGTTGCAGAAGTTTAAATCACTAGCTGGTCTAATTGGGGTGGAAGCTAAGAATTCTCTGTGTCTAGATGTCCCTACAAGGTGGAATTCCACATATATGATGCTTAATACTGCATTACTGTTTCAGAAGGTATTTGAAGCCTATGATGATCATGACAGTTCATTTAAATCTGATTTGGGTGGAAGTGTACCTGATTTCTTAGATTGGGAATCCATTCAATCTTTGGTTATGATTCTGAAATCTTTTTATGAAATGACTGTTAGGATTTCTGGATCATTGTATCTGACTTCTAATACCTTCTTCTCTGAGATTTCTGATTTGTCTTGCTTGTTGAAAAATATGGAGGAAGCTACAGAAGATAGTGTTAAACTGATGGGTAAAAACATGAGGGCAAAATTTGATAAGTATTGGGGTGAGCCTGAAAAAATGAATTTTTTGATATTCTATGCAAATATCTTAGACCCCAGGGACAAAATTGAGTATATGCACATTCAGTTTAACCAGTTATATGGTGAGGAGAAGGGTAAAACAATGTTTGATAAGGTGATTGTTGGCCTTAAGGAGTTGTTTGAAGATTATGTTGCATGCTTCCCTGTCCAGTCTGTTGAACAATCTGAAAAATTTTCTCCCTCAATAACAATATCTGATTCTGTTTCTGTTGGGAGACCTCAATCATTACTGAAATCTCAGATTAAGAAGCAAAAATTGGTGAGTGGGGATTTGTCTAGGAAAAAAACTGAGTTGGAAGTGTATCTCTCTAAGGTTATTGTGGATTAGGATGATTCATTTGACCTTCTAAGATGGTGGAAGCAACAATTTGAAAGGTTCCCTATCTTATCTAAAATGGCAAGGGATATTCTAGCTGTCCCAATATCAACTGTTGCTTCAGAATCAGCATTCAGTACAAGTGGAAGGGTACTTGATGCCTTTAGGAGTTCCCTAACTCCTAGAATTGTTGAGGCATTGGTGTGTGCACAGGATTGGCTAAGGTTAAGCAATCAACCAATCTCAATTGAAGAAAATATTGAAGATGTTGAAAGGATTGAGAAAGGTATATACTTCTAACTTCCAGCAATGATCTGTTTAAATGTTTAATTGTTTAAGTTTTAATTTCCATTTTGTTTTTGTACTGCAGAGTTGTGTAGCACATCCAGCACTGGAACTGGAATGCCTACAATTGTTGTATGTTTACAGTTTCCATTAATTTATTTTGAAATCTGAATTTGTGATTACTTATTTGATTTCATGATAAATTTATGCCTCTGTATCAGTGTATCATGTATGTGTATCAATGATTCAAATCAATGTCCCTCATGAGGCTGGGAAGTTGGAACTGGAACTGGAAAATGCTCATGGCTAGGTAACATTTTAAATGTTGCTGCCATTGAGCTCAGGTATCAGTATAAGTACTGACTAGATGTGTAAATGTGACTTCTGACTTCTGACTCACTATACTTATAACTGTATAACTGTTCATTATTGTGCTATGATGATGCTTCCACCATGTTCTCTGAATATATAGAATTGGGTTTGGTATGTTGCCTATGAAGTGTGGTGTATGTCATACTCATTGAGTAGTGTTCCCCCAATCCTAAATTGATATGGAAAAAAAAAAACTATCTGAGCACTCTTTGAGTCTTTGCTATTTAAATATAATTCATTAGTTGTTCCAGTATAAGTATTATTCTGCTATGATGATGCTTCCACCATGTTCTCTGAATATATAGAATTAGGTTTGGTATGTTGCCTATGAAGTGTGGTGTTTATGCCATACTCATTGAATAGTGTGCCCCCAATCCTAACTTGATATAGAAAAAAAAAAGCTATCTGAGCACTCTTTTAGTCTTTTACAGTTTCAGTTTGTGTGATTGTGTCAATCCTAACTTCAAATGTTTTGAACTTATTGTGTTTTTATGTGTTCACTTATCAGGAAGAAGAATAGACTAATAGAGACATAGAGTACTCTATATTATATTAATCATATATTCATATATTACTTTTGGAGTTTTGGATATCTGGCTTTCTTTTACTCAATGGCTGAAACATGAAAGCTGAATGCTGATGTGCTGATTGGAGACTGATGTTGTTGCATGCTTGCCTAGTTGCCTGCTTTCCTTGGAAGTTTGGAGAAGATTGTTATATTTTTGCTAATTCGCTATGAACAATTAAAATTCTCATTACAAGTTAATTTGTAAGCTAATTTGTATTTTGTATATGTAAGCTAATTTGTATTTTGCTGATTATATGTTTACACTTTTATAAGTTTACTTATGTTATTTTTACTTAAGTAGTTCATTAGTTAGGTGTTCCTTCATCCATGAATTGAATATTTGATTTTTACATTCTGATCAAACCGAATTACCACACGGATATCCGACCGATCCGATCCAATCCGAAAATAAAAATAACCGATCGGATTAGTCAACAAAAAAAAAAAAACGGTTAGGGTGGTCAAAATTGAAATCCGAAATCCGAAGGGGGGGCTCAGTCCGCAATCCGATCCGTCCGACTGCACAGCCCTAGTAGTCATAAGGTTGGAACAGGGCATAAGAAAGGCATATCAACTCGTGATGGGTGATGTTACGAGGGCTTGTGTAGCCGGTGTTGTGTGTTCTTCTCTCGTGACGTGTGTAGTCACGGAGGCATGTGTTGCTTTGGCATGTGTTGCCGTCGGTCTTGTCTTTATCCTTTGCGTTGTGGTTAACCTTTGTGGTTTGGGATGTGTTCCCGTGTTATCTTTGAGAGTGATGAGTCTTGTGTTGACTGTTGATCTTGGCTTTTGACTTATATACTTATGTATTCCGTTTCGAAAATGGTTTTACAACTTACATCTATCTATGTATGATATTTCACATATATTGGTGGGTTACCAGCATTATCGCTGACCGGGCGTCGTCCCAATGTTTATCTTTGTATCTTTCAGGTGATGTTCAATGTTTATCTTTGTATCTTTCAGGTGATGTTTAGACGAGCGCAATGTCTAGTGCCTGGTAGCTTAGTACCTTTATCCTTGTTTTGTGGCCTGTGCGCCAATGTAGTTTTAGACTGATGTCTTTGGGATAGAACACTTGCAGATTGATCGCCGTAGCGTTTACCGTGTTTGGTAGACGTGGCATAACACCCCGTTTGGATTTCTTTTATCCAGTTTTCGCTTTATCTTCTTCCGCTGTGCTAGTTTTGTTGTATGATCTGCAGGTGTTAAAGCCTTTTATATAGGTCGTGTTTGGAGGGTGTTACAATAGTTTTTCTAATTTCAACCCATATGAAGCTAGTACAAGTACAAGTCGTATAAGATTTTATTCGTTGTATCATCAACAAAATCTTAATTACTTAAGAGCAAATTATACCACTTAGAAAGTAAAATAACTAGATAGTAATTCAATTCGCAAAGTAGACTAACCAGATAATTCATAAAATCAAGTACTCCGAGTGGTCAAAGATCAAAGAAGTCACAAAGCCAAATGGTTAGTAATCTAAGAGTGCAAAGCAAAATAGTCTAAGACTGAAGAGTTGAAGATCTAAAAGATGCAAAGGCTAAATAATGGAAGGGTCAAATTGCTTAAGAAGCGAATGGTTCAAAGGTTCTGTAGAATAAAGGTTCATGGAAGGTAATATCAATTGAGTAGTTGATATAAGGCAAATGGTCATCTGGTTGAGTTCTTTTTTTTTTTTTTTTTTTTTTTTTTTTTTTTTTTTTTTTGTCAAACACCCAATTAGTAAGGTTTTCCAAAATGTGGATTGTATTCAATTTAGAAAACCCAATAGAGTTCAAAGATCCGAGAAAGTGACCTAATCAAAGTCAAACTACAATCCGCACAATCACAATGTCAGTAAAGTGAGTGAAGTATTCCAAGTACATGGTTATCAAGAGAATATGGCAAGGTTCTAGTATACCTAGGTACATTAATCAAGGAGGATTTTCCACTTTTAACCAAGACAACAAGTCTATCCATCATCACCCCCCTCTAGACTTTAATGTAAGGTAATATGATTATAATGTGAAATAACGAGAATGTGAGATTACATTGTGTGTTTAGTTAAAATGATAGGAATGTAAAATTTAATATGTTTAGTTGGAGTTAGATTTCAAGTCATGTTATATAATTTACTTGTCTTCGATACAAATATATACATAAATAAATATTACATATATACATTAACGTATATTATTATTTTATATATGTATAAATATATTATTGTTATTATTATTATTTTATTTACTTATTATAGTATATATAAAGGTTAGTTGATATTGACAAAATTCAAATATTGAAAAATAATGTAAGAATACCTAAGATGGAGGTAAATAGGTAATTACATTATCTCTAAATTCTACGTGACCGTAATATAAGATAACCGAGATAATCATGTAACTTGAACTAAATAAGGTTATATAACATTGCCATCAATTTAACTTGTTATGCATGACACACAACTAACTGTATTCAAACCCCATAAAATAACTATTATTAACAAAATCTTGAAATCAAGCTAAACAAAAGTTGAAGGTTTTGCAAACTTGTATATGATATGATGAGTATTTAAATTTCAGTCCCCCTCTACCTCTTAACAAATTTTGAAGTCTTTGCAAACAAAATTGATGATACAACTGCTCATTTTCTCTTCTTAGGGACTGACAAAATGTTCATAAAAATCGTTTTGAACGAAATCATGTAAAAACAATGCTTATCGACAAAGAGAAAGGGAAAACAAACATACTAACTTAATTCAGAATCCTGGCAAGACCGAGAGGTCTGCAATTCCAACCGGGAGGTCCGCAATTTTCTTGAGCAGGGCAAGCCTGTTGTTTCGGATTCTTTCATCGTCCTGCAATATGCATATTCAACACTAGTACATCTAACACCAATAGAATCGGTTTTTAAGATTCATCAAGGCATGATCTAGGGAAAAAAGACCCACATATATTGGAGACTTCGAGGTAAAAACATCGATCATTTTATTTATATTTTTATGGTATACCATTTAGAGGCATTAAGGATTGAACTAGAGACATTTTAGCTAAAGTCTAATCACAAACTTCAAAATGGTATCACACCATACAAAAATTCTTAAGTTTACTACCCATCATTAAAATATTTTCATGTGTTTAACCCATCAAAACATCTTCCGTTAACATGTAAGGAACAAGATGAGGATAAATAAGAATATAAAATAATGTGTATAAAATAAACTAAAGCAAAAAAGTAAATAAAATCAGTGTTGTAAAAATCGGCCAAAGCGCCCCTACGCCGAGGCGATTCCAGCCCTAGGCGGCTTTTAATCGGCCAATCGACTAACCGACCAACTAGGCGCCCTAGGTACCGAGTTGGGCGCCTAACTCGACCAAGTTGGCGCTCAACTCGGTCGAGTGGTTTGTTTTGCAGTTAACTAGTTTGGGAGATTATAACAATCTAACAACTCCCAGCCCTAAGTGGGAAAAGTAGAGACGATATACTCGTATTACTCGACCGCCTAGGCGGCGCCTAGGCACTGCCCAGTCGCTAGGCGCCCGACTAGCGACTAGCGCCTAGCGCCTTTGCAACATTGAATAAATAAATACTTACCACCATTACAAACACGTGATTGAAGAAATTCTCCAATGGATCTACGAGTTCAAGAGATGCTTTGACAAAATCATCCACTTCCATTTCTGCACAAAGAACAAATATAAACATGTAAACTCAACCACTAGCACATGTTGCAAAACTGAAAATGCTACTAACTAATGCGGTGATAACGTGAAAAGATCATTATGGTGCAAGCTCGTGCAGCAATAGTGAAAAGCAGATGCATTAAACTAAAACATTAACTAGTATCTTGTAGGATACCGGGATGAATTTTGCTTCTTAATGATACAAAAGTGCTCCAAAGAGCACGCTCCTCATTTGCTTCAAAAGCTGATTCGTCCACCTAGGAATAGATTGAGCACCAAAACACAATGAGAATGGAACATAGCAGCGAAAATCATATAATATCCAAGTATGCACAGCGAAACAAAGTTACTAGTGCAGATTTTGTCAAGTCCGTACTTAAAGAGAATGTACGCATCCCTCTGTGTGTGTGTGAGGGGGTGAGGGGGGGGGGGTTGGGGGGGGGGGGGGGGGAGGGGTGGCAAAGAGCTAAAAGCCTAAAAGGGAGGAGGGGATGGGGAGGGCGGGGAGAATCACTTAAAGATTCTATGGACACTCACCATCTTTAACTAACGATGTCACTCAATTGGGCTATAATGCACATGGGCCAAACCACACTAAAAGGACTTAATCCAATCAATTAATTAGGCGATTATCTAGTCTAACCCATTATAAACTATGGGTGTGTTTGGTTGGTGGGTTTTGCTCATAGGAATGGGTATGAAAGTGATTGTTGTTGTTTGGTTGATAGGTTTTTAGAACACTACTATGGGTTTCGAATACCCCATCAATTGGAAAACTCATACCCAAATAAAATAAGGGTTTCATTCCCTTATTCATTCTCAAGCACTACTATTAGTAACCATTCTTATTCCACCCTACTACCAAACATGTTAAATACTTTCACCAAAACCCATTATCATTACCAAGTATTTGATACCCATTCCGATTCCGATTCCTATGTGCGAACCAAACACACCCTATATGTTCTCTCTTATTTTTTCAATGTGGGAATCTTAACACAGGTCTAAGTGGAAAGAAAGAGAAGAAAAGTTCACATGCTGGAAAAAGGAAGACACATGAAATAACGTTGATGAAATTTTTACATGCCAAGGAATTATTTAGCATTGAAGAGCTCTTCAGGAGAATCCAATATCTCGAGAGAAATACACTACAGAAGTCACCTTTGGAAAGTGGAAATGCAATAAAAATCATATTCGTTGAGCAAATAAACAAGGTATAGGTATGAAAAGCACCTCCACATCAGCATTCATATCCTTTCCACGTACGATTCTTGTTGGACGAGAATATGCTTCCACAACCTTAGGCAGAAGGTCACCTTTCGACAAGGATTCCATCTGCGGTTCATTTCAAACAAGAGTAAATAAGTACAAAAACAAACAGATATGGAATTCACTAAGGGGGTGTTTGGTAAATAGTTGTTAGTTGATTGGATTAGTGGGTTTGACTAGTTGATAACATTATTTGATTGTAGAAAGATGTTTGGTTAAATTAGCTGTTAACTGATAGCTGATTACATGCAAAATGACTTTCTCAAAAAACTGCTTTGAGCAGCTTTTTGAATTTTAGTGTTTTGAAACAATAAGCTGTTACAAAAAAACTAATTAATCTAACACTTATATTGATTGTTTAACCAAGTCAAACAGCTAATAGTAGTCAAATAAGCCAAAATTAGCTTATAAGCTAACTATGCTACCAAACAGGGCCTAAATCAATTTCCATGGAAGGCAGAATGATATTTGTACTATTATGTATACAAATGATACTTACTTTAAGAGCCGACTTGGTTGCCAAACGAGGCCAATTTGCACGCTCCACAAGAACAGATCGAACAACTTCAGGACCTATACCTTTATCCATCTGCAATTAAATATAGATTATATGTCTGAAACCTAGGGCATCCCGAGATGCTTGCACTATGATTATATAAATCGCAACAATTGCAGCAATGCCCACTATTAATCAAATACATTCAGCACAATCAATTAATAGTAGTATCCGGTGAATGACCCACATACCAGGAATTGTTCTAGCCTTCGGGTCACAAATTGATGTACCTACAACAAGGAGCAAAATCATAAACATTAGAAGGGGTGAGAACTAAGATGTGCATAGTTAAAGGACAATACATATATTAGCACAAAACAGGGCACAACAGACTGGGAAATAGGTGAAAATAGATTATTCAAACCATTTAAAAGATCCCGACAAAACATGTTCTGCTGTAGAATGAGGCACGAGGGAATAAACTTGTATTTTTCTTAAGTTTAAAAAATGTAGTCGAGATTTTGGAATTGGAGTATATAAAATGTCATGCTTACTCAACATATGGCCACAATAAGTTGACTTAGAGCTCAAGTATTCTCTTTTCTTTTTTGGGTCAGGCCATGAGGTGTCTTGAGCAAGCCCTAACTGTAGGAGGCACCGTTAAGCTCGTACCATACTCAGACTAATCCCCATTCGCACCAGGCCGGCCCAATTAAGGGGCAAAGTTCTGGCCAGATTGGTTTTTCCATACGAGAGGGGATTCGAACTCCCGAACTCTCTTAAGAGATGAGAGTGCACGGCCACTCACGCCAACCAAGCTAGTTCTCAAGTATTCTCTTTCTGAATCTGAAAACTCCATAGACAAATATAAAGCAAAATTCTTACATCATCAATTGTCTTGGTATCTACTTTTATGGGCTGAACAGCAGCAGCAAGTAGCAAAGCTCGTCTTAAATCCACATTTTTGTTGGTCTCAACCAGAAGTTGCACCTACAGCAGACAAAATATTATTGACGAATTTCCAAAAGTGACCAATGCGTTTCAAATTACAAGACATACAAGACCATAAGCAATCCTCCGCAGTCCAAATGGATCGTTAGTGGAGCTTGGTTGACAACCAGCAGCAAACAAGCCAACAAGGCTATCCAATCTGCAGTTAGGCTTTATATGAGAAAAACATTGAACTCGTACATAATGAACAACAGAAGAGCAGAAAAGTAATAATTTACCATACATTGACATGCACTTTCATGAGGATGACTTTTAACAACTTCCTAGCTTATTCATGCAAGATAATATAACTAGTTTCACCAAGTGTTACAATCATCGCATTGATAGATACTTACAACAACAATCATTAACATATGAATTGGGTCATTGTAAAAAGATCTTGGTTGCATGGCATGTAATATGGGTTAACAAGCAGCTACTTCTATATGCATTAGAAAAAAGAAAAAAGAAAAAAAAAAAAAAAAGAGGACAGTTAAAGAAGGTGAAGAAGGCACAAGCAGACAAATCTTTTCGCTCGAGTAAACAAGCCAAATTCTATGTATTGAATGAAAGAAGTAAAAGGAAATGGATGTCAAAATCATTACTGAAATGCTTGCTGTATGTGGCCTCACCTGTCAGCAATTGCTAATACTGTCCCAGCGTCACTTTTTGGGGATACATCCCCTGAAAATCGTGGAAGTGAGATCTCATATAATGCCTCTGCAACCTGTAAAGACATGAAAATAATATTGGAAGCCCTGGTTAAATGAAAATGAAAAGCACATGGGAATTAGGTTTCTGAGTCTAGAACCATGGTTCCTATCAAAAAGCAAACTTTCCAGCTCAGAATTTTCAATTGCATCACCTTCCGTGCAAGATGTGCATACTATGAGGCAATTGCATTTATGAAGATTTTTACAAACTTGATAAACATTAGTTTCAAAAGCAATAAACATTAAAGTGATAAACATTATTCACTGAAAGAATAAAGGTTTATTGTATTTGTGTGTATTGTACTATAAAGAGATCCTATATTTATACAAATATTAAGATAAACTCATTCCTACTCTGAAATCTGAATAGGTCTAGAGTTTCCATTATTCAACATTCACAATTGTGATGACCAGTTTTGTTGGATGTCACAAAGCATTGTGCACTGAGGTCCATAAATTGCCTACAAGGCAGATTTGCAACTATGAAACAGTGTCCAATGGGTAAACCCTTCATCAGGTAAGGAAATATAAAAACTCTGAGAATAAACATGACAGTAGCAACAGAAGTTGGATCCAAAACAGAGAGAAAAAAAAAAATATAATAATAATAATAATAATAATAATAATAATAATAATAATAATAATAATAATAATAATAATAATAATAATAATCACAACACTAATTAGAAACTTCTAAAAAGAAAATAAAAAAAAAAATCCACTTACCGGCTCTGAATAACCATCTTTCAGAGCATAGTGGCGTGCCATTATCCCAGAGAGGGAAGTAAACTCAGTAACAACTGCTGTAGCAAGATCTGACATGGCCAGTGATGCTGCCTCTTGGATAATTTTCAGTGTTTCTTCAATTATACCCAGAGACAAGCTAACTTTACTAACCATGTGTTGGACCCGAGTCATCTTATCCAACATTGTTCCCAGCTTCTCCTGTTTTCCCAAAATCAAAATGTTATCCAAGCTCATGATATTAGAGGGTGGAAAAATTGAACATATATTAATACTTCAATGTCAATATGACAAAAACAAGTTAAATACATTTCAATTGGAAATGCACATGTTATGTGACAAGTTCCCAGAAAGATGATTATGTTTAGTAGTTGCAGAATTTTCCAATTTCCTGGGAAAATGGAAAACAGAACATTGTGCTCGAATGTGATTATTTTTAAAATTAGAACAGGAAAACACCTTTACACTCCAAGATGGAAAAACATACCTCTACAGTTCTTTTTACTGTTTTGCTTAAAAAAAAAAAAAAAAAAAAAAAAAAAAAAAAAAAAACAATGCTTTTCATTACTCCAAACACCAAACTACCAATTACTACTTCACCTATGGTGCTTTTCCGCTCAATAGTGCTTTCATTCATATTGTAATTTTATCTGAAATCAACCACAAGAACTATTGTATTTAAGTCTGTACCCTTTTAATTAACTGCTATAGTGCTATTAGTATATAATGTCAACATATTACACCATAAGTGAAAACCAACTTCACTATATTGAAAATATTTCATGAAAATTACTGTTACATGCTTTTTAATATGGATATACAAATAGATTAAATACAAATATTTTATATTTTACTAAAATGTTCGTTTTGGAAAAAAGTGTTAATAAACATGTTTTCTATTTTCTGAACTGGAAAGGTAGAAAATGGATGCAGTTGAACATGTTCTTTGATTTTCTGTTGAAAAATGAAAACTAGAAAATTTGTGGAAAATGGAAATTAGAGACTGGAATTTAGTTCCTGGAGTTAAAAGGCAATAACATCATATTTACATACCTCTATAGGTAAATACTTTTACCATAAAACTTTATTTATATAGTTCTTAAAAGCATGAAAAGTCAAAAACACAATACTTACATGGAAAAGAATCCCTTTCAGTTGAGTTCGAAATTCAGAAAACCTTTTACTTCTGTCCAATTCATAGAAAAACTTTGCATCTTCAAATCGAGCTCTAAACATATGCAAAAAAAATTAGACCAAAAAAAAGGAATTATAAAGAGTAGGAAATTTCAAACTAAAAAGTCATAGTGCAAAATACAGTTCATATTTTCCAAGTCGAATATAGCAAATATGCATGTAGATGCAAAGCCTTTGCAAGATAACTCAAAGCAAAAAGTAAAAAAGAAAAGCAATAACCTTAGTACAGCTTCATTTCCTTTCCTCACCACCGTTTCATTAATTCCTCCATTTGCAACCTTAAAATAATAACAATAATGGCTACCTAAAATCACAACCAGTATCCTTCAAGATTAATAGGTCAGAATCAAGAGTGGATAGAAATAATGTCTTACAGAAATGAAGTAAGGCAACAGATCCCCATTCTCATTAGTCACTGCAAAGTATTTCTGGTGCTTCTGCATGACCTGTACTAGTCATGGATGTTCAGTCATTACTATACACCAAAGATGTCATACACTAAAGAGAGTCAGACAATAATTGCTTAGTTCCATGGAAAGAGATAAACTGAGATGTACACTTTGAAATTAGCAAGTTCTATGCAATTCCATGGCAACCGATAGACTGAAAAAATCCACTCGGAATGCAAAGAAAAGTTTCAAGTTATAAATGCAAACACTGTGATGAGAAAAGATGAATGGTTTCTTTTACAACACCAAACAAATCATCATAAAGCAAATTCATTTTTTGTAAAAGTTGATCACCTTACAAGACAAAATGGAGAAATAAGTTCTTGGATTGAATGAAACTTTACCATTATCAATAGTTCTTTAGGTAGCTCTAAGAAGGAGTCCTTAAATTTGCCAAGTACTGGCACAGGTGCCTCAACAAGATTTACAACCTAATCAGAGAGGAAGATGCTTTTTATAATCCCGACTGAAGATTGAAACAAATGAAATGAAGATTGAAGGACCTATAAATTACCTCTTCAAGCAAATCATTCTGCATAATAGTACAACCATTTACACTCCTTGCAAGAGCATTAGACTGCTCCAGTATTGTCTTTTTGCGGTGCTGCAAAATGGTACAGTGAGTACCACATTTCCACATTGTTCCAGTTTTTCGTCCACATGATGCAAAATTACTTGGTAAAAAGGCCATTACAAATTTCTATTACCTCATCATCAACAAATATTCCAGCAGATTGCATCACACCACCATAAGATTCTGCATCTACTACCTGTAGTATGTTTTAAAAAACATAAATCCTATGTATTATTTTGGGGAAATTAAAAATAAAAAATAAAACAAATTGCAACCTTAGTATAACAAATAATTCTAGATAGCACCATAAACATAGAAATTACATGTTTTTTTTAATAACAGAAGAGATAACTACATTTAGTGTATTCAGGAAGCCAAAAATGTACTTGTGCATGTGCGAGAGAGAAGAGAAGAAAATAGTTCTAACAACAATAAGAAGTCCTCATATTAAGGCAGTTTATGCATGTATTGTATCTATGTCTAACTAGAAGATGAAAATATGGTGAAAAATAATATCTATGAAAAACTGTAATGGTATAAATGATATATCTGTAATTTTTTACCATACCTCTACAGTAGCTGATGCAGTATTACGCAGACCATGAGACACATTTCCACTATGACAAATAAAAGAAAAGGTAAAGAAATTAACACACAGTAAAAAAGCACCAGAACCACAGTGCTGTCTTAATTTGCATGTAATAGAACACCAACAAGGTTACCTACACCTTTTGCCAACAACTTTAGAAAACTAGGAGTGTAGCATTGTATGATAACTAGAGATATGAAGCAAATTAGCTTTTATGAAATAGATAGATTAACAAAATTCCCATCAGTCTCTTTCACTGAAAATTCTTCTGAATCAATTTCCTATGTTTTCACCAAAAATGTAGAAGAGTATTTGTTTTACTTGCCTCACAACGCCAGCAAACGTAAAGGGAACTAGAACACCTCCATGAAGGGCCAAAATCCAACGAACAGGTCGGCTGAACAGAACCTATAGAACAGAAATTTGGAAAAATTCAGAAAGTGAAGTTTTGTGTAAGAAGAAATGGGCCAAACTGATTCAAGTCAACAATTTAAAAGTGGCTGTGAAAAATACCAACTAATAGATTTACAAAAGTAATAAAATAATAATAATAATAATAATAATAATAATAATCGTTAGTGTCAGGCACGAATATTTATTTAAAAAGAAAAAAGAAAGCCAAAGTAAAATCTCTTGATATTGTTTAGAGGTTCACCCAATCCCGCCACTATTTTAAAAGAAAAGTTTCAGTACAAAGACCCAATTCTGAGAAACAGAAAACTGAGTACAAGAAGTCTATGCAAGCATGGTGGTTCGTACATCAGAGTTCCAACGCATCGATTTGGGAAATGATATCTTGGCTATTGCCCCAGGTAGCTCTTCAGATAAAACCTGTTCAAAATAACGTAAAGTATTAAAGTGTCAATTGGACACAAGAAGAAATAAAAATAAATATTTACACATATATAAGGGATCTATTTGGTTCTTAGTGTCCCCACTCAACATTGAAAAATTAAATTTTGTTGTTGCAAAATTTTTGTACCCCACAAATTATACTAGTATAGTAATCTGTCCCACTCAACCTTAAATAATTAGCATTATATTATATAGAGGATATATATTGGTTTCAGTTGCAAAAATAGTGATGTGTTTAAGCATAATTTTCCAGTATACTTACGGTTGTAGTGTCAAAATTAAAATGAGAAACTTGAAATAAAAAGCATACTACAGCTGGATCAGTAGAAAGAACATGTTTTGCTACAAAGATTACAAGTGAAGATCAGTTGTATAATCCCACCTGTCTGTACAGAACTATTTACAGTGTTATGATCAATTTAAGGTATTAGGGGACAGTGGAAAATAGACATTCATACAACATATTTTGAAATGAACTTTAGCAAAAACTTTGATGTGCACAATTTAACACATGCTTGGGGCCTTGGGCCCAGGATTGTCATTAAGAGGGATCCTTTTCTCCATCATAACATTCACAAAAGGAACTATAGTAGAATGTACCTCTAGAGCAAGCCGAGCAGGCTCCACTATACGAACATAGACATACTCTGTTTTACCTGCAATGATGAGAAAAAATGAATTAAGCCACCTCATCAAGGTGGAGTAAAGATGAGTACTGAGGACAGTAAACACTGCAGAAGACCTACCGACTTAGAGAAATGGAAATGAAAAATCCATTGTAACATTTATAACTCCAATAGTAAGATAATTTAAAGATATGCCAATATTAGCAAATAGGTCAGATACAGCAGATAAATGTAAATGAATATTAAACATTCTGTTCATCTTGCTTTCTTTGTACAAACTAGGGATGTGTATGGTTGGGAGTTAGATAATAGAGGAGCACAAACACTGAACAAAAATTCAATAAGAGTGAAATTATTTGCAACCTTCAATAGAAAGGGAAAGAACTTGTAAATCCCTATAGATAAAGTCTACCCCACTCTCTTTCCTCCAATAAAACAACAAGGGAGAAATTTGTTGACAGGGAGAAAATCATGTTCTTAGACTTTTCAGTCCCTACTTTGCATATCCCCCATACAGCCACAGAAACACATCCTAGACATCATAAATGCCGTATTCATGTAACATCTACATGGTAATTTTTTATCACTAAAAGATGAAAAGAAAATTAAATTAAAAAGAAGGGAGACAAGGAAAAAATGTATGAAGCTGCTAAATATACCTTCAGCTCGTTTGTACATGGAGTGTATGGGGACATTATTCTTGCGGCAAAAACCTTCTGCAGCCTATCAAGAACCTTAACGTTAACAAACATTACAATTAAGATAAGTACTGAGCCACATTCATTCATTTAACAAATCAATTTAGAGACCATATTAAATCCTTTGCAACTTGAAAAGCACAGTACATTGACAGTAAAAAGCAGGTAACAAATATATATTGGTGTTAAAATCGGTAAATATGCTTCATTGTAAGTATATGTATCAACAGAAACCAGTTAGCCGTGTAATAATGGGAATTGACTAAATGAGTAAATGCAAAACACAGAGATATCATAGTCTAGGAGAGGCAGCCTTTACAATCATGCTCAGTAAAATAATCTCACCGTTCATATTATGGATGTCAAATTCCCACATGAATAAGGCAAATAAATTAAAGTGGACAGCGAGTAAACCATCCCAGTTTCACCAAGAGAAACCAAGCATAAAAACTAGGTAATAAACTTTAGAGCGGCTTCACCTTTGTAGGATTTCCTTGGTTATCAAATGCTTTGGAAACTGGAGGCCCTCGGACCTCAATCTCAACCTCCTCCTGCTTAGAACTTAAGTTTTGAACATGAACCTATAAAAGGCAACACATCAATTTCAATCTAAAACAGTCTCCATGAGCATAGTACATAAAAAGAAAAACACTCATTTTAGAGTGGATGAACAGGTGTGGAATCCTAAGAGTGCTACATAATGTCATTCTTTAATATCTTTCATTTTATACTTAGAAGTCTGAAAAGTTTTGTTCATGAAGCATTTGTACTCTTGATTAGTTGTTGAGTCAAAATATACACCAAAATGCAACTTTTTAGTCCCACAAGTCTCTAAGTTGAAATTTAGGATAGATAACAACAAAACACATTTTTCAACTTTATGTGAATGCCAATTGTCCCAATTTTTGGCATGAGAACACAATGTGAGAATATTCCTTTTGTTTTTTTTTAAATAAAATAATTTTTTTTCCTCAATATAGATAAAGAAAGTGAGAATACTCTATAACCACCAAGGGGGATATACCACAAGTCTACGTGGTGTGCCATATGTTTGGACTTCTCCATGAGCCAATCTATGTTTGTCTAGTAACTGAAAAATTAGATCTTTGAGCTGCAATGACAACCACATAGCATAAGTATAATATCTTAAAAAGTAGCCATACAGACAAAAGAAGAGAGAAATAAGAAATGAAATGAAATGTTAGAAAACAAAAGTTCATATAATACAGTAATCCATAGTCTGATGCCTCTGGCACAAAAGAAAGTTGAAGAAACAGCAAGAAAAGATATAGAAAGGGAACAGGCTAGAGAACTTATGCTTGCATATGGAAAGAATCCACTACAAAAGGAATGATATATACTTGCTTGCATGCATTCACTACATCAATAGGAGGCAACTCTTCTGTCCCAATCTCAAGAACAAAGAGACGTTTCTCTTCAGACACCTACATGACACCAAAAGAACAAAAACATAACAGAAGTTGAAAGTCCAGTTTAGATGAAATCCATAAGCCACACAAGTAAAATAAGTTGATCTACATCTACTACCTAGTTCCTACAAGTAGACTGGATAACAATGACATTTTATAAAGTGAGCCAATATGTGCATAAAAAGGAATAACTACCATCTCACTATTTCTTTACACTGTTTTTGTGAGCATTATATTTTTCCCAGGAGCCAGTTTTGTTATCATGGTGAACCATGTATATATCTCCACTTAAATGAGTTCTTAATCACTAAAAATCAAAGATTGTCATATTAAAGAAGATAAAAGGGTTGAAGATGTACTCCTTTAGCAATCTTATGTTATTTTTTAGTTGAAAGTATTGTATGGTATATCAACAAAATATACAGCCATAGATCACTAAAAGGATAGACTTGCATTTCAATTTCAAATTTGTTTTAAAGGAATACGTCTTTTTACAGGCAATAGTTCATGCTAATATCCCTAAAAAATTATGAGCTTTGGCTCTAACTGTATTCTATTCCATGTACCTGATGAGATCTCCTCAGTGTATAATCTGTTGTATTATATTTTAGATAAGACTTCATGATTCTTACATATCTTATCAAGGTGCCAAATAATGAAGAAATCCTTCTTGTATTATTTTCCTTTTTTTAAGAAATTCATTTCTTTTCTAACAAATCTAATAAGAGTCAATATCGTTAAGTCATAAATAGAATAAAAATTGTGTTCATGTAATAGGTTTCATTCATGGCTTAAACCTTGTACTTTCTTTTGTTGAAAAACAAAGGGTTATGCCTGTCTATGGGGTTGTGTATGTTTATGAATAGGTGCTTAAATTAGCAGTTATGTCTTTGTATATATATGTACTATGTTTCTTCATTAGAAACATAGAATTGTAGAATTATATTGTAACCTTTAGTATTATATACATTTTCTCATTCCTTGATTCTTCATCTTTGCTTCTGCCTAACTGGCGGGTGGTTGTTATTCTCCACCCGCCAGGCCTTTGGATCTTTCAAATTCAACATCTTTATTATAGTCTTACAAATACTTTACAATTTTACACTTACTCCTTATGGTTTTTCCTTCAACCCGTTAAATCTAATTGTTGTCATAAAGGGAATAAAATTTGTGTTGGTGTAATAGGTTGAATTGATGACTTATACCTTGTGTTTTCTTTCTTGTAATCTTACAAATACTTTTCAATTTTACTATCCTATTTTCGATTTTGCCTCCATGCTGTTAAACTAACCAAACATATGGCACATAATTCAATCCTAAGGGTTGGTTACAAACCTTTCCTTTCATGTCTTTTTTCCATATATAAATTCTTTGCTTATTCGCATTTTATTAATTTTATTATTCCCATTTCCTTGTTGTAGTGCTTCTTTGATAAAAATAATTCTTTAATAATTTATATTTCTAAGTGCATAGTTTTGGATTGTGTTGGCATATATAAGACTTCTTAGCTCAAATCTTACAAAGGTTAAACATCAATTTCATGTTTTTCTTTTCTTTTAATCCTTTGGGTGTTAACAAAATGGAGTCATTTATTCCGTCAACGGAAAACATTTTCCGTTGACTAGGGAAAATCTAGTCATTTTGGCTGAAAATGACTTCCGCCAAATTCCGCCACACTCAGAACAAGGTTTCCACCAGAAACCGTAAGTCTGGTTTCCGCCGTAAACCAGAACAGCTGTGGTTTTCGGCTGTTCTAGTATCCATGAGAAACCAGAACAGCTCTGGTTTCTGCCGGAAACCAAAGCATCTCTAGTTTCTGCCGAAAACCAGTTCTTTTTTTTAATTTTTGATAAATAATCTTATTTTTAATATTATTATAAATATTTTATATTCTAAATAAAATATTTAAAATGTTTAATTATACAATTCCATTCATTTTCTAGAAAATGAACCAAACACACAAAGACAGTTTTCTGCTGTGTAGCCAAACACGGGAAAAGAAAATGTTTTCTGGAAAATGACTCATTTTTCAAAAAACATTTTCCAGAAGTCATTTTCCTGCTTCCCAAATGGACCTAAAGAAAACACGATTGTTCTCGTCTCATTGCAATTGCTCCTTTACTCTAACTAGTAATTCACCCGCGCGATGCACGGGAAAAAATTATGTTATTATAAATATAAATAAAAAATAGAAAAACTAAAATATTTTAAATTATTTAATATAATAATATTTTTGAGCTTCCATTGGTCAAGTATTTATTATTTTTATAGAATACAAAATTACAATTAAAATTATAATTATAATTATAATTTTGTATGGTTAATATAATCTCTAATTATGTGCATATCAAATAAACTTATAGAGAGAATTTACATAATTACATTGATTTATTCTTAATTGTATTTAATCTATATTATAATTTTCACAATATGAATAATAACTAAGATAATTACATTTGGAAAGCAAATTTCAAATTTTGTATGTGTAAATTTAAACTCTAATTGAACACATTTTTTATATGATTATATAATATATAGCTATTTTATTTTTCAAAAGTATATTTTTTATATGATTATATAATAAATAGCTATTTTATTTTTTAAATGTTGTGCTTTTTTTTTTATATAATAAAGGATGTTGTGGCATTAATTGTAACATTAATTATTTCCCAAACCATATAGCTTTATTATATAAAGGATGGACAAATGGTTTTCTTATTTTTCATTTTCTGTCACTATTTTTGGTGGGCTGCCATCACTTAAAAGATTATGTATCTTCAATTTGTTAATATTGCAATAAATATAGATCTATGAAATATGACAGATCATCCGTATTGGGAAACACCAGGTTAGCCAAGAAAATAGCAAAAAAAAGAAAAGACACCACAAAGAAGTCGAAAGCAAACCTGTCCTGCCGTGGATTTCAGGTCTTCCCTTGGAATAACAAGACGGTCTGGCTGAGATATCACCCCAAGTGGGTAGCTAAGAGTCTCCCTTGTCTTTAACCAAAGTTGTGCACAGTTACGAGCTAAACTGGAGAGGAAAAGACAATGTGCACATAAAGGTAAAAAGTTGTAAATAAATTATTATGATGCTTTTCAACTTATGATCCTTTTTATCCTCCCCCCCACCCCTTTTGCCCTCCAGCTCAGTAGCTCACCATAAAGATTATGAGAATATTTATTATTTACATCAAGAAATACAAGGGCAATATGAGAATAGTAGAATATAAAATTTCTACAAGCAAATTCATTTTAAGTATCAGAAAAGCTCCACCAATATTCTTACCTGCGCATCCGACCAAAATAGCGAGCACGTTCTGTTACCCCAACAAACCCTCTAGAGTCTAATACATTAAAAGCATGGGATGTCTTCAAAACCTGATCATACCTAGCAAAGACAGTACAGATAAATGTTAACCAAATAGATATTTTATAAATATTTTGTGGTCCGCAGTACTGTATGCCCTCACCCCTTAAAAGAAGAAAAACATTAAGGGGTAACCCCAACCAAGATGGCAAGAGATCCACGCTTGTAACTGCAAGGTCACGAGTTCAAATCCTTTGCCCCCTTGGTTTGAGCCAGTCAGCTATGGGTAACCTAGGCTGGTTTACTTCCTTGTGGTCCTTTGCCGGATAGGGTCACAAGGCGGGGTTTACTCACACTCGAAAGGGTTGTGAGGTTTCCCTCATCAAAAAAAAAAAAAAAAAAAAAACATTAACAGTGTAAACACATACGCAGGTATCGGAAGGCCTAAATCAAGCAAACGCCGAGCTTCTGCTTCAAACAAATCAAAATGCTTTTGAATATGATCGACAGTAGCATGTTCCAGATAATATGCACTCATTTCCTTCCTGAATTCAAAGAAAGAGAAGCGCAAGAAACAGTTATCTTGGAGTGTATCACATAAACAAGCTATTCAAGATATAAAGTTATTAGAACAAATAAGTAATCAAATTTTTCTTTGGAAGTTGCAAGCTTATGCATGGTGCATGGAAAGAGGAGTATAAGCTTCCACTAACCACCATTTTATTTTCAATTATAATTATAATATAATAAATGGGAAATATTTAATGATTCAATGTCCTGTTAAATAGCAAACTACAATCACTTATTTGTCCTCAATTTGCTATAAAAAATGTTTCTGACACTTTAGGGGGCTGTTCAAAAACAAGCTAGGAAATAGGAATACTGCATACATCTATTATAAATCAAAGAAAAATGAAAATCATATTATGGAACAGATGAATTAGTCTGATGTAATCCAATGGTGTTGTTAATATTAGCCAAGAAGGGTCCGTGGGAGATGGATGGATTAAAGATATTATCTACCATCTTTATGAGCTAGACTATGCCACAAGAGTAGAACATTTTATTTCACATAGAAGCAAAACAATAGTAGATTTTATCTCCATGGTAATTATTTGGCTTCAGAATGAGCACATATAGTGCTCTTGAAGAAACACAGAGTCTAGACAACGATGTGATAAACTGCAATTCACTTTTGAAACAACTATGTGTCAATCTGTATCACCAACAAAAATTAGTTTTCAATCTGGGCACAATAGACACCATAAAATAAGCAAAGCAAGCAGCCAAGCAGACTATTTACTCATTTTCCAGGAAAAGTTCTCCATATGTTATCCCATTGGCATATTGAATATTTTTGAAATGATCAACTCCCTGCAATAGATCCGGACAATTTAGGTAAAATGCCATTAAGAGAACCCCAAACTGAAGAAAGAATAGAAACAATTAGCAAACCTGAAGTGACATAAGGATACGCTCAAGGCCATAAGTGATCTCAACAGATATTGGCATCAACTGGATACTTCCAGCCTGGAATTTATAGGTAAATAATCAGAAAATTAATTAGCTATATTTAACCCTTATGCTGCAAGAGACTTCCGAAAACATAGGAAACAAGTTATCTGAAAAGATGAAGGAACTATCTTGCAAAGCAAAGTGTTATAGTCGTTGATCAAAAACTCCTAACTAGTGAATATAATACCCAGCCATCTATTCAAAGTAGAACAAGTAGACGTACCTGTTGGAAGTAAGTGAATTGAGTAATTTCCATGCCATCCATCCAGACTTCCCAACCCAAACCCCAAGCACCAAGCACCTACTAGTAGACCAAGTCACATAGGAGACAACCATGCATTATAGTTAACAGTCTGTGCTATACAGACAAACCAATAGCATTCTAACAATTCATATATCACCAACAAAAATTGATGAATCTGAAGTAAGAACAAGGCTGCAGGTTGTAAAGCATATACAAAAACAAAACCTGGATGCACTTTTACTTTCATAAAAAAATGATGAAATTTACTTATACATTCCCATTCATGCACGCATATGTCACCACACATGGATGAAGGAAAATATTATCTTACTGGGCTTTCCCAGTTGTCCTCAACAAAGCGAATGTCATGCTCATTAACATCAATTCCTGTTAATAGAACATTGCAAGAAATTAAAGCTATGCCGGTAAGTAGAATACAATGTCAAAAACAAAGGTTAAATTTCAAATGTTAAACATATGACTTCCAACAAAAACTCACAAAAAAAAAAAAAAAAAAAAAAAAAAAAAAGGATTAAAACTTTAAAACCCAATAACATCAATATGGTAATAGGTGGCATCATAACCTAGGGCTGACAAACTCCGGATGAAAAGGTCCTGTGAATTCCCAGGGTCAGGCTTCAATATAACCTAGTTGGAATTCAAATAAGGTATAAAACAAAGGGTTAGAAATAATACACTGAAATCCTTAATGAGCTTAGATGCTGCCACCAACCGGTGACAGTTACAACATATATACTCAATAAACTCTGGTAATAACCTGAAATTGAGTATGCCGTTGAAGCCTATTAGGATTTTCACCATAACGGCTATCATCTGGTCGAATACTAGGTTCCACATAGCTGTCATCAGAAACAACTGGATTACTACCTCATATTGTGTCAAAGGACTAGAAGCAACCATGGTTGTTAATTTGTTATAGATTCAAACTGCTCATAACACAGTCCAAAAGGTTTTGTATTTCATCTTTTCTGATTGGCCTAGTAGTGGAAATATAAACTTAGTTGAATATGTATAAAAAAAATGACTCTTTCCTAAGAAGAAAAAAAAAAAAAAAAAAAAAAAAAAAAACTATTTAAATTTTCAACGATTTTAAGATTTGTGGCAGTTCAAATACTCCACTTGTCAAGTCTTTTGACATGAACAACACAATTGTATCTTCCATCTTTCTGCAAGTCATAACTAGCACAATAATATCGTCAGCAACTTTAAGAATGAGTTTAGACATATTCCTGTAAACTTACGCAACATTCCATGGCTCTGGACCTAGTACTCTTAAAAATGTCAGAGGATTCATTGTCCCTGCTCCAACCTATTTAACCAATTAGAATCCTCACAAGTCAGAACAGTTATCAATAAGAAGCTTGCCATTTTGATCTTGAAAATCACATCTTTTACAATTCTAAGTTAGATATAAGTGGGAAAGGGGAAATATCAGAATAATAGTAAACTTTGCACTACAGATACTAATTTACTGATTTATGTAAAAATAAAAAATAAAAATAAATAAATAAATAACCCTGAACGAAAGAATGAATGAATGGGTGAATGATGATTTAATGACTCTACAAGTACTACTTAAGATTCTGTGGGTGATGATGTTCAATCAAGAGAGGTGGAAGAGAAAGGAAGATAAAAGTGCTATTTGAGAATCTAAGTGAAAATGAAGCCTGAACGTTAAGGATCCCATTATACCATCCTCATAACAAGTGCTTCTGACAGAAAATGATGCTTGTGCATGTAATGATTCTAGCTTTATCCTTAGCAATGGTTGCACAGAGAAGAATAAACTCATAGGGAATAAAGGAAGCAAATATTGTTAATCTGTGATTACCTCAGTATTGCTGCATTGCATCACAGCGCATCCTACAGAAGCCCAATACTCCTAGAAATATAAATAGAATTATTTATTTATTTACATATATATATATATATATATATATATATATATATATATATATATATATATATATATATATATATCTGTTAGGAAAGATAATAGATACCTGAACTCTAAGATATCATGAAACAAAAATGAAAAAGGATTGCAAAGAGTAGAACACAATGACAGTACCAGTTGTCCTTTTTACTTAAACTTATTTCAGTCATGAACCTAATGAAAAAAAAGAAGAAAAAAAAAAAAAAAAAAAAGGTTCAATCTTGCATAAAGTGAAGCCTTAATATATCAATTCAACTAAAGAACTACATATTTTAGATATCATTTGAAGCTTTTAATGTTGTAATAATACATTATACCGGTCCAACAGTAATTATATACATCACCACCACTTGAATTACTTCTTTATTAGCCCTTTCCAGAAAAAAGCTTTCACCTTTGCATGCGGTTACTATAATTTACAACTACAATTTTCAATTATAACAAATGAAGCTCATAATATCTCGGTAGACATTGTTTTTCCCTATATTATTACAGTATAATCTTCCCAGACTTTGCTTTCTTGATATTCGTTTCCATTATTCCAAACGGACATATAAATTTGCTAGAAAAGCAAATAATTACCTCCCCCCCTCCCTTCCCCCAACCACACCATCATTAAAAATCCAATAAAAGGAACAACAAAGCAAAATAGAAGAGAATAAGCGCGGCATTTTGAACCTGGAGGCGCTGGATGGCTTGTTGGAAAGTGGGGGCTGAGGACTTCTTTTGATTCTCAGAATTGTGGCCCGCGGAGCAGTTGTGGGAGACTGAATGAGTGTTCACGGCGGAGATGGCAGTCCGGGAGAAAAAACGCCGGCGAAGGAGGACAGGGGCGGGAGGCCCGGCGGTGAGGAGGAAAGAGAAACGAGTATTATGAGTCTTGAGAATTGAAGTCACCAAGGGAAATGCAAGACCCGCCATGGAGATGAGATGAAGCAAAGCCAAGAAAAACCTTAGCTTAAACTGTGTTAGGGGTTTATCTTTTTCTTTCCAGGCGATAGAAAAGAAAAGGCTCAAATTTTAATTCTCAATTGCAACTACTACACCGAATACAGTAAACCTTTTTTTGTGAGGAAATAACAATTTACAATAGGGATTACATTTACATCGCGTTTAGTTCATAGAAATAAATTTTAAAAGAATATAAATGTTTTTTTATGATAAATGGAATAGACATTGAATATAATAAGGAGTTAATACCCAAAATAGTCCATCGACTATGTCGTAATTACCAATTTGGTCCTCGACTATCATTCTTACCCAATTAAGTCCTCAACTATACAATTTTTATCCAATTTAGTCATTTGTCAATTTGACTGTTTGTTGACTGTCAAATGTGGAAATAAAGTTGTAATTTTACAAGTTTTCTCCTTCCTCATCATTTAGCAGCGCCAAACCATGTAGCAATAAGCTCCGGTTGGGTTCTAAACCTGTCAGTATCGAAGTAGTGGTTATGCATCGGATAGCCCATAAATTTGATTTCCAACGATTTTTTGACGATCGAAATCTGATCGGAGTGTATTGCTGCATGGTTTGGCGTTGCTAAATGGAGAGGAAGGAGAAATCTTGTAAAATTATAATTTTATCCCGACTTTTGACAGTCAACAAACAGTCAAATTAATACAGAGGACTAAATTGGGTAAGAATTGTATAGTTGAGGACTAAATTGGGTAAGAATTGTATAGTTGAGGACTTAATTGAGTAAATTTTACATAGTTGAGGACTTAATTGGGTAAGAATGATAGTTGAGGGCCAAATTGGTAATTATGGCATAGTCGAAGGACCATTTTGGTATTAACTCTATAATAAGATATGAATTTCATTATTTGGTTCACGAAAGCAATAGACTTGAGAGAGAGGAAAGTTCAAGTGCGGCGGTGCGGCATTACCAATAATTCAACAAATATATACCATCAACGTTAAGAAAATACATTACAAAAATACACACAAATTAGGTATGCATCACCAAAAACACAGCATTATATGTACATACATGTATGTATATATATATATATATATATATATATATATATATATATATATATATATATATACATGTATATATATATATATATATATGTATGTATAACATATACATACATGTATACATATATATACATGTATATATATATATATATATACATACATGTATATATATATATATACATATACATACATGTATATATATACATACATGTATATATATGTATACATGTATGTATATGTATATATATATATACATATATGTATATGTATATATATATATATACATATATGTATATATATATATATATGTATATATATACTATACATACATATATGTATATATATACTATACATACATATATGTATATATATATATACATATATATATATGTATATATGTATATATATATATATATATATATATATATACATACATATATGTATATATATATACATATATATATATATGTATATATGTATATATATATATATATATATATATATATATATATATATATATATATATATATATATATATATATATATATATATATATATGTAGGGAAAGGTTCAGGTGCGGGTATAGCTTCCCGTGCGGTTGTGCGGTTAGATCTGAGCCGTTGATCAAATTTAGATCAGCGGCTCAAATCAATAAAAATTTAAAAAAAAAAAAAAACGCGTATCTGGAATAGGGGTGTAAATGAGCCAAGCTGCTTGCGAGTCGCTCGTGAGCGGCTCGGTCAACGCTCGGCTCGAACTCGGTCAAAATCGAGCTTGGCTCGAGCTCGAGCAGCTCGTGGATTAAACGAGCACGAGCCGAGCTTAGGTATTGTAGGCTCGCGGCTCGACGAGCCGTTCACGAGCCTTATAATATATTATATAATATATAATATATAATATATAATATAATTATGTTATATTTAGTATATAAAAAATAATAATTAGGGGAGGGAAATTAAAATACTTTAATAATTATGTATGGATAAAAATAATAAAACAAAGTAGTTTAAATTTTAAATCAAACAGGTCAAATTTGAGATTAAAATTGAGCTCAAATTGAAACCTAAACTCGAGCTCGAGCTCGAGCACCTCGACAATTGCCGAGCTCGAGCTCGAGCATCAGTTCACAAGCTCGAACGAGCTCGAGCTCGAGCTCGAGCAGTGCTATCATTAACGAGCACGAGCATGAGCCTATCCAGGCTCGGGCTCGGCTCGGCTCGTTTACACCCCTAATCTGGAAGAAAGAAGCATAAGCTAAAAATGGCGCACCTTAAGTGATAGAAACACGCACCTTAAGTGTTAGATCTTAAGCACAAACTCACATATATTAAGAACAAAACCCGCACACATTAAGCACAACCTCACGCACATTAAGCACAAAACACACGCACTTTAAATATTAACTCACAGACTTTAAGTTTCAACAACTACTGACATTAAGCACAAACTCACGCACATTAAGTACAAAACTCACGCACATTAAGCACAACCTCACGCACATTAAGTACAAAACTCACGCACATTAAGCATAACCTCACGCACATTAAGCACAAAATCCACGCACTTTAAGTATTAACTCACAGACTTTAAGTTTTAACAACTACTCACGTTAAGCACAACCCCACGCACATTAAGCACAAACCTCATGCACCTTACGCACAAAACTCATGCATCTTATACAAAACTCACGCACATTAATCACAGATCCGCTCACCTTAATTTTAACCTAGATGCAAAAATTACAAAATTGCCACCGCGTTTTTTTTTTTTTTTTAATTTTGATAATCCTGGACGTTGATTTAAGCGAGATGAATGACCCAGATTAAACCGCACCTGGACACCCTAACCGCACCAGATTTAATCTGAATCATTCATTATTTTCATTTAAGGGCTCTGATTTATTTTGATTTGTTTTGGTTTTTGGTGTTGCATTTGATATTAGAGGGATTGTTTAGTAATTTGTTACATGTTGCATCATTACTTTTTGGAATAAGGGTCAAATAGGTCACTCAACTGCACACCAAATTACAATTAGGCCAATGAACTCAAAAAAAAAAATGCAATTGAGTCATTGAACAACACAAAAACATGCAATTTAGCCCAAAATGATATGTTTACCTGATGTAGCAAGTTACCGATTTTAAAAATAATTTTTTAAAATAATTTTTAATAAATAAATAATTACAATATAAATAATAAAAAAATAAAAATAGAAACTGCCGGCCGGAAAAAAATCATCTCTGACCGGCTTCGTCTCCATGGCTGGAGACGAACTCCGTCTCCAGCCATGGAGACAAAGACCTTCGTCTCCGACTATGGAGACGAAGAGACCTTCGTCTCCGGCCATGGAAATGAAGGCAGTTCTTGTTTTTTTTTTTAATTAATTAATTATTAAAAATTATTTTAAATAATTATTTTTAAAATCGGTAACTTCCTACATCATGTAAACATGTCTTTTTGGACTAAATTGCATGTTTTTGTGTTGTTCAATGGCTCAATTGCATTTTTTTTTAGTTCAATGGCCTAATTGCAATTTTGTGTGCAGTTGAGTGGCCTATTTGACCCTTATTCTTTATTTTTTTGAATTGCGTGATTCTCTCTGATTTTCCTTGTACGTTTAATAGTGTTGTAGCCGGATCATAATAGCCTTTCCATCTAAACTTTTACTCTTCCACTTCACGCAACCCCACCATGTCGTCCGTATCTCTCCCCTACGGCCGTGCAGACGCTTGTAGCTTCAAGAAAGGCTCTTCTCTTAGGTATTAAAAGAGGCTAAGGGGGTCGACTCCCGCTGATGTGCAATGTAATTTTTGTTTCTCGTGTTTTTGGTTGTTTGTAATTATGTTTTCGAGTTCGTTGGGCGTTTCATGTACTTAGGGTTGGGGAAGGTTCATGTGGGGTTTTGGACGGGTGCGAGATTGGGCGACTGTCGGGTTCGTTTAGGGGGGGGGGGATTCATTTTCTGTATTTAGGGTTGAGGGAGGGTTTCGATGGGGGTTTTGGACGGGTGCAAGGCTGGGCGACAATGGGTAGCTGTTTGGGTTTGGGTGTGGTGGCTACGGTAGGCAGTATTTTTTTGTATTTAGTTTGTGCAACGGTGGTGGCTGGTTGGGGGGGGGGGTTACGTTTTCTGTATTTAGTTTGTGTGTCGTTATTTGGGGGGGGGGTGCGTTTTTCGTGGCGTGCCCGAGTGGTTGGGTGGGCGTGGTATCATGGAGTATCCGGTCCAGCTGTGTGCATGTCGCTGCGACAGGGAGTGTTTTTCGGGTTTATGAGGGTGGCGGCAGTAGTGGAGTGTTGTGCTTGAATTTTTTGTTTTTTGTTTCGTTACTTTGGGAAGGGGTGGCGTTTTCCGGCGGCCTGTGGTGATCTTGGTGGTTTTTGGGTTTTTAGGATGGGTTAATTAAAGGGTGTCTCAGATTGTCTGGGTTGTTTGGGGTTTTAGTCTTTAATGGGTTTTTATGGTTTTTTTCTTTTGTTGTTTCTTCTGTTTAGTGTGCGTGTGTGTTTTATTTTCAATGGTTGTTTTTGTGGTTCTTGGTTAACATAATGTATACACGTGCGTGTGAATGTGTGTTGGCTTTGTTGTCTTGTGTTGTACTTATTAGTTGGGTTAATGATCCATTCGGTTGAGTTTTTTAATGCTAGAGATTGATGCTGCTTGTCTTTTTTTTTTTTTAATGTTTTGCTCTTGTTGGTTTCGTTTGTATGAATTCAGCTTGTTGTTGGATTGTTTATTACTATTACAGTATGATTTTGTTTATTGGTTGGTGATGTGTGCGAACATAATCAGTGGTGTGTGCATAGCATATTGTTTGGTGGTTTTTATTGGCATTTGGGGGTTGTTTTTAAAAAAAAATGCTGCTCACCTGAGTCTTTCTTTAAGAACACTCCTAGCTGATAATGAGCAGTCAGGAATACCTTTGGTCACTACTACACAGAAGGCATTTAACGTCGGCTATTTAGGGCCTTTAACGTCGGCTAAAAAGCGACGTTGTATAGTAAACATGCCACGTCGGTTAAATAAAAACGGACATCGTATATATTTTTTATTTAATTAATACAACTTACAACGTCGATTATTACGAAATAACTGACGTTTTATGTATTTAATTTTTAAAAAAAATTAACATAACACGTCGGTTTTTTGTTAAAAAAAACTAACGTGTTATGTTATTAAAAAAAAAATTGTGCCGACAGCCAAGAAACTATAGGGATGCCAAAATCATGTTGCCTCTTGCATATGATGTGTTTGATGTGGAAGAAATCAAAGGCGATGATGAATCCTTCTTTGACAAAAACTAATCTATTACAAAACATATAGGGGGCGTTTACTAACAGGAAATTTTCTAGAATTTCCAAGAATTGAAAATTGAAAACAGCCCAATGTGTTTACTATAGTTTTTTCTCATTTCCAAATTTGAAAACAATCTTCCGTGTTTTGCTAGGAATCAGAAAACAAAAAAAAAAAAAACTTGTTTTCAAAATAGGAAACATGCGCGTGAACAGTAGATTGGACATCGAATCCTGCCAGCGATCTTTTTATTCTCTCTTTTCTCCTTTCTTCTCTACTTTGTCAGCCAACCACCTTCCATTTTCCTTCATTACTTTTGTCTTCTCCTTCACACCTACCCTCTTTCTCTCTACTTTACTTTCTTCTCCAACTGCGCTTCTGTCTATTGCGATTCACACCCACCAGCTCTTCTGTCTATTGCGACTCACACCCACCGGCCAAGCTGCGCTTCTGTCTATTGCGACTCACACCCACCGGCGACTCACACCCACCGACCAATCCTCATGTCACCGTGCATCTGACCGTTAGCGAAGTGTTGCTGACCGAGCTACCAGGTAAATTTTGTTGTTGTTGTTTTTTTTTTTTTTTTTTTTCTTTTTCGAAATCTATTTATTGATGTTTATTTTGATAATTTTAGCTTGGTTACCATAGTTGTTAGATTTTCAGATCTTGAAAATTTTTGCTCCTGAATGTACATCGAATCTTGCCAGCGATCTGAAACTTTAAACATAATGTTTTTGTGGGTATATATGTGTGTGTGAGATCGAACAGTTGATAGATAGATACTCCAGTACTAAATAGATGTTAATGGGATATGATGGTTCAGATTTAGCATAATATAATAATGTGCAAACCAGAGGATCGGAGTTGATAGGTAGGTAGAGTTTTGTTTATCCATGGCTGTAAAGTTGGAACAAATGGATTCTGGAGAAAGTAATGTCAAAATAGTTATGAGCAAAACGAGGAAGAAGAAGAATGCATGATGAGGGAGGGGTAGCTTGAGCTTTAGCTTAGTTTAAGTGTTTGCAGAGAGGAATCTGATGGTGCAGAGAGAAATGGAAGAGAGGGATGGACCACTCTTTTTTAAAAAAAAAAATAATAATATTGAGTTATTATGATTTTTTTTACTATTAAGAAAAACTTATAACAGTTATCAAGAATGTGTATACCTAGTAAAGTTGGACTATAATCAGTATAATTATTATTACAATTCCATATCACTTTCTTTCATTTATTGTTGGTTGTGATGCTAGCTTTGATATAGGCAAAGATTGTTGGGATCCTGACTTTGTTTTTGGCAACAACGATTGTGATTCTAATTTTGGTGTTAGCATGGTTGGTGATGGTGGTTGTGATTGGGATTGTGATTGGGATTAACATTATTTGCCAAACATACACCAGCAGTAGTTCATCTAGTGGATGGTAGAGAGAAATGTGTGAATAGAGTGAAATGTAAACGTAACATCATTATTGTCCATGATATGATTCACTGCGTGCGTCTACATCTTTATTTCATGTGTGTCTTCTGCATGAATTAACGATACAAATGCATGAATTAACGATACAAATATTTTATTGTTTGACAATGAAGCACGCAAGACATAAAATGAACAGCAACAGAGAGCATCTATATTGCATACAGTAGCATATCATGACTATGCAGAGGATTCATATATACTTGCAGTTTGAATGTAATTGCATTGTTATACATGACAATTTAGTATCATAAATGCAATTAGTAAGCTTCTCATATATATAATATGGTGGATATAGAATTAAGTAGCATATAGCATGACATAGAACTACAGTTTGGCAAATAATGAGTAATGTATTATAGTTCTAAGTATTAAAAACAATGAGCAGTGAGTGTAGTGCGAGTTTACACAGTTATATATTATGATATATATTGATTGTATTTAGCAGAAGGATTAAAGATTTTACATTTACATGAGTGTGTTGTGATATATGTACATGATATTCATAAGGTATAGCACATATTCTAGATTATAGCCAAGCGTTGTCTGTGAACTTATATGTGATGTTCAGTATTACATGTTAGTAATGTTTGACCCTAACACCACAATTGACAAAAATGCATAAGATCACTAATAAAAATACACAGTAGTAATGTTTCTACATGAATTTAGGTTTAAATTTACATGATTTTGCTAACTTGGATTTGATCAGGTGGCTTATCTCATGATTATAACATAGCTTATTCACCCCAAAAGACGGAGTCACCAAAATCATCGGTTGGATCGTGCCCATCACCACGTTCCAGGGTAATGTCCTTTCTAAATCTGTTTTTTTTTTTCTTCTTTTTTTACTGTACTTGAGTTTGTTTATTTGAGAAATAGAGCTATTATCCTTTTTTGATCAACTGGCTTATCTCATGATTATAACATATGGTAGCTAGAATTGTTGGTTATGAATTGAATGAATTTGCATTTGCTTAGATGAATAACATCACAGAAACCAATGATGATGAGGCTAAATGGCCCGATACGGCCGTTGTACAATTTTTGAGTATTTTAAATGAAAGAGTCAAAAAAACTGTGGATGGAAAGCTTCCATTCAAGCCTTCAGAATGGCAAGAAATTGATCGTGAGATGATAAAAGCCACTGGGTTATGTTACGGGCCCTTCAAACTTAAAGGAAAGATGAATAGGCTGAAAATGTTGTACAATCAGTTTTCTGAGTTGATTGCTCATACCGGGGTAACATACAACCCATCTACAAACACTGTGCACGCATGTGAGGATACATGGAATAAATTCTACGCGGTATGAAAAAGAAACTTCTTGTTCTATTAGTTTATAATGATACCGAATTATTTCATTCAATTGTATACTTTAATAATATATGTATTTATGGTTGAAACAGAAGAATCCTTCTAAATTCAAGGCTTTTAAGCGAAATGGTTGCAAACACTATGAGCTAATGGCTGAGGTGTTTGCCCGATCTGTTGCTACTGGAGGTCTTGCCAAATCTTCCGCACAAAGGCCACCAAACTCTGATGAGGAACGCGATGATGAAGATGAGTTCTTGCATAGTGCTAAGCCATCATCATTTTTTACTGAAGGTGGTACCAGTTCTAAAGGGAAAAGGAGTCTGGATGATTTGTTGAATATTGGTGGTAGCACCAAGAAGAGCAGTGCCAAGAAATTGCAGGAACAGTTTGGCAATGCATTGGATACTATTAGTATGAGTATTTCTTCAAAACAAATCCGTCGAAAAGCTAGAGAAGATGCAAGTATGATGAGTACGGCGGCAGTGGGTAACCCATACAGTATGAAAGCGTGTATGGAGATATTGAACAACATGGGTGACATTCCCTCTAAAGCCGTTAATGCATGTATCCAGCAGTGGGCAAATCCTGACATTCGTGAAGCGTTCCTAGAAATGCGACGACCTGAATGGCAACGTGACTGGGTGTTATCTTTCATTTGAATATGTTGATCTTATATGTTGTTGTTGTTCTTGTTACTGCTTAGGACTTTGTGACCTCCTTAATTTGCTAATTGATGACTATGTCTGTAATAACACTTATTTAAGTTTTAAATGTCAAGACTATTTTTGTTTTCACACGTGTATTACACTTCATATTGCAGGGATACTGTCAGAACAAGGTTATAGTTCTAATAGCTCTAGTGACAGTGATGAAGAAGATTATGCACTAGTACTTATCATTATTGCTGCATGCTTATTGATGGACGATGTAGAAAGGACTCCATGTAGGACCTCAATCCTTTCAGGTAAAGATTACATAAATGAACTCTTGCATGGAAATCCTACTAGGTGTTATGAATTTTTTAGGATGGTGCCCCTTGTGTACGAAAAGTTATGTGATAGATTGAAGGGGTTGGATGCGTTAAAAGATACAAGACATATATCACTGGAGGAGCAATTAGCAATGGGTCTCCTAGCTCTAACGCATAGAAGTTCACAACGTATAATTGCTGAGCGGTTTCAACACTCCACTAGAACTGTACATAAATGTGTGAAGCGTGTCATACGTGCACTTGTACGATTGGGAAATGAAATCATCAAGCACGTGAATAGAGGACCGGTGCAACCAGAAATTTTAGCAAATCCCAAATGGTATCCTTATTTTGAGGTATGGTTGGTAGTTGTACATAACTTTAATAAAATTAATATAATTATTTATGTAAAATATCTAATACGAATATTTTACAATCTTGGTGATAGAAATGTATAGGTGCTATAGATGGAACACATGTCGCAGCTTGGGTACCTGCATCAAAGCAAAGCACATTCCGAGGTAGAAAAGGAGGAATGTTGACCCAAAATGTCATGGCAGTTTGCTCGCATGACATGATGTTTACATTCGTACATGCAGGTTGGGAAGGAAGTGCAAATGATTCTCGCATATTCTTAGATGCAATTTCAAAGCCTGGAAGTGATTTTCCTATGCCACCCGAAGGTAAGAGTATTCAAATAGCTATTAATTTCAATTATTTAACTTAGTGTAATTTAGTACTTCTTTAAGTATATTCTTTTTTCTCAATTGTATAGGTTATTACTACGTTGTTGATGCTGGTTACCCAAATGCACCCTGTTTTTTGGCACCATACCGCGGGGAGCGCTATCACTTGAATGACTTTCGTGGGCAAGGACGAATACGAAATAAGCAAGCCCTATTTAATTATCGACACTCATCATTGCGGAATGTGATTGAGCGGTGTTTTGGACTTTTAAAGGCAAGATTCCCAATTCTAAAGTCCATTAATGGTTACACATTGATTAGGCAAAGACAAATTCCTCTTGCATGTTGTGCATTACATAATTTCATTCGGTTGGAAGATAAGAATGATCAATTGAGTATGATGTACGGAACGCAAGACATGGTTTTCGATGAAGGTAGAAGTAGTAGTGGTTGTGGAAATGATACCATACAATTAGATATGAGTCAACAAGACCAAATGCTACAATTGCGTGAGGACATCGCAAATGCACTCTGGGCAAATTATAATCATTGATGGTGTACTCAATTTTATTTGCAATGTTTTGTAATCACATTTCGTCACTAAACAACTTATTTTAAATTATTGCAATTAATATGTTTTGTATTGACATTTTAATTTGTCACGAAATAACTTATAAATATATGTATGTAGTACATTTTTAATTTAGTAAATGGAGAATGCATTTCGAAAATAAGTACAGGTAAACAAGTTTTCAATTTCAGTTTTCGAAAACAGAGAATTGAAAACAGAGAATTGAAATCAGAGAATAGAAAACAGAGAATTGAAAACAGAGAATAATTTTCTGTTAGTAAACGGGCCCATAATCTCTGTCTAAAGGATTTTCCTATACACATTACACCTTGCTACCTTGGGGCCTTGAATTATCTGGCCAAAAGTGTCAAAAAGATGAGCCAGTTCAGTAGCTTCATCTCACTTAATCAAATAGAAAATGTAGCAATTAAAATACTCATGAAATTACATGCACAAAGAATCTTTTTAAAGATACACTAAGTACACCAATGATTCCAGAGCATAGCAATGAATATTTAAAGATAAAAATCAACTAGAATATAAAGAAACTGAGGAACTAAAGTGAGCAAGAGTTAGTACCACTTTAGACACTAACTTAAACACAAACATAAAATAAAATACATGCATGCCATGGAGCTCTTTTACATACTCATTATTTTGGATATCAAAAAACAGTAATGTAAAATAAATCGGATCAATAGATCAATAGAACTCAAATTCTAAAAATGGAAATTATCTCCACCTTTCAAGGAAAGAACATCAAAATCTAATCAATAGAAGAAGCAAGGTAAACCTTCAACAGTTACATTTTCATCCTAGTTTTCTCCTCTCCCCATTGTCTTTTTGTGTTGAAACTATAATCCACTGAAAATTTATACAATCAAAATCCAACTATCCACCTGCCTAGTGCCAGAATCACTGAGAGTGAACCAATAACAAGTTCCCCATTGGCTCAAGATTAAGATGGAATTTTTTTAAATATACATTCTCAATCTGGATAGGGCAGTGATATCTAAGGAAAACAAAGCGCTTGTTGTACACATTTTCAAGCAAAATGCAACTTATTTTTGCCAAAATATTCACAATTCTAAGCAACTATAAGCAGATATCTAAATATGGCCTAGTAGGATCTCTCTTTCTTTCCTTTTTTTTTTTTTTTTTTTTTTTTTTTTTTCACATTGCAACTCATATTTATGAAAAATACATAAATGGGATGATGAATTCCATCATTTACCTTTACAACTGCCTTTGGGGGATACTCTCCTCCCAATCTTGCATCAACACATTAGTAAACCTGTCTTCACTGAGTTTTGGGGTAGCCTAAAGAATGTCGCAAAGAATTAGAAAAACCAAATGAATAGAAAAACTTAGATATTTTGGAGTTGAGCACAATACGCATGTAACAAGACTTTGTTGGCCTCGTGATAAGGTATGATCAACATGTTTATGTCCTGTGAGCAGCTCAAGAAAGACAACACCAAAATTATATACGTCACTTTTTTAATTTAGCTGCCCAGTCATTGCATATCTACCAATTCACAAAAATAAGAATTAATGATGCTTCAACATATACCAATGATGTAATCAGTTCAAAACAGGAGAGGACACAAAGATTAATAGTTTGATATTTCCTACATACTGTAACATTGGCGTACATAGGGGAGAGAAGAATACAAGCAATATGCATAAAGTAGGTATGAGAACCATATTAACTTACTCAGGAGCATGTTAACCAAATGTCCCAAGGACACGAGTTGAGTGAAGACGAGCTGCCATATTAGGAGACTGATTGGATAAATCAAAGTCAGCAATTTTAACTACATATTCATAAAAAATTAGTACATTGCTGGATTTGATATCTCGATGCACAAGTTCAAGTTCAGTTTTTTTCATGCAGATATTCAAGGCCCTTAGCTGCTCCTACAGCAATTTTAACTCGCTGGGCCTAGGAAAGCAGATGGCCAGGCTGAGCTCCTTTTACTCCCTTCCTCCCTAAAACATACAAGTAAAAACATTAAAATCTACTCCTTCACATATTCAGACAGTGTGAATATGATAGAAAATGATAAAGGGTAAATTATACGTACTATTTTGCTAATAGTTTCTTTTACAATTAAACTACCCAAAAAATAATACTCCGTAATAATAAAACCCAAAATGAATGGCATAATTTCACTGTTGAATATCATTCTAGTAGATATTCAACAAAACCAATCTAGAAAAGTATGCTCAAGCTTTAAAAATAAAAAATAAAAACCCACACGTTGGAAATGTAATAAACTAAATTGGACATGCATCATATGAACAACTTTAATGTTGGGAATTTCCTCTAGAGTAATTCAACAATAGTGTTGCATGGAAGTCCATAAGGCAAAAAAATAGCACAAGGAGAAGAATGACAAGATTAACTATGCTGAAAAACAATTCAGAAATGCTATGTCATACTATGAAGAATATCGTGAAGTGATCCATTTGACGCAAATTCATAAGCAAATACACGTCGATTTCCATCAACACAATAACCAAGTAGTTCAATAAAATTTTCATGTTTTAACCTTGAAACCATAAACACCTATAAACATCAAGTGCTTAGCTGTATTATCCGATGAGGTAAAAAATTGGTCCAGTTATTCAGTAGCACCTGTGCCAAGAATTCATCTTCTGGTTGTATGCACCAACTTCTTAATTGCAGCAGCCCTCCCATTTTTGAGGTCCCCATAATATACTCTTCCATATGAACCATCCCCTATTAAAGAAGTAGTCCCAAAATTATCTGAGATCTCCCTAAGGTCATCAATTGGTAATGCAAGGACTGCAATAGGCTGAACTTTCACAGCTTGAACACCACCGGTTGAGACATCTTTGTTGTGTTGAGTTCCATTTATACCTGCAAGGAAATATCAGCCTTACTATCACTTCTGATTCAGCTGCCAATACCATAAATAAATACATAATTAAATATATCAAAGACCAGAAATAAATATAAAGGAAGAGCAGAAAGGACAACAAAACTGGTGTAATAAAAAGTAACTAGATATGTTCACCAAGGTACTGAAACTGAAATTGGAGCATATTTTGTCAATGAAATCATTTCCTAAGGCCAAATTGATGTGAGGGAGACCAACCGAAAAATGCAAGTTGATTCCTTTCTTTTTCTTCCATAGAAAGTGGTAACATTTTAATTCATGCCCTGTAAAAGTTGAGTGAAATTCTACCAACACTGCACAATCAAAGAGTAAAAATTCCAAAAAGGTGTTAGATAGATAGTTACCCAAGAACATGACATCCTCCATCATAGACACTTTTGGAAATCAAACCCATCAAACCAATACTTCCACCACCATAGACCAAGTCTATCTTCCTACTTACCTACATCCAACATTCACATAGTCAAAACCATAATCTGCAAGAACAGGGTGCGATAGTTTCTAATGCAACTGAATAATAAAAGGAAACATATTATTTACTAAAATTTGAAATTAATTAATAATAATTCATAATATAATATCAATAAATCCTAAAATACAAATATATCAACATTATTTACTAAAATTCGAAATATAATATCAATAAATCCTAAAATACAAATATATCAACTTAATAATTCCAAATTTATATCCAATAACTTATAAAATTCAAAATATATACCTAATAATTCCTAAAATTTGAAATACATTAATAAATAATTCAGAATATATAATAATTCTAGAAATTGAAATAATAATTAAAAAAAAAAACAAACTCACAATGTAGTCGGCGGTGCGGCGGAAGCTGGGCAGCGGAGGAAGAAGAAGGCGTCGAAGGGGAACGGTGGCTGTGCAGGGCGGCGTGCCAGTGGGCGGTGGCTGAGCAAAACGGTGGCGGTGAGCGGACCAGTGGCTGAACGACGTGCGAAATGGCTGTGCGAGTGGTGAGTCGTCTGAGCGAAATAGCTTGCGAATGAGTCGTCGTATGCGGGAGATCTCTTCTGGGGTAATTTAAAAAACCTCGTCGTCCGTGGGAGATATCTTTTGGGGTAATTTAAAAACCCTACGACGTCGGCTATTTAGAAAGCCGACGTCGTAGGTTAATAGTTTTTTTTTTTTTTTAAATAATAACGTCGTATATTAAATATTAAAAAAAAAAACTAAAATACCTTACGACGTCGGCTATATAGATAGTCGACATCGTATTGTATTTACTTTTTTTTTTTTTACTTTTTATTTATAACGTCTGCTATTTGTAAATAGCTGACATTATATGTTTTAACATTGATTATGTATATAGCTGACGTTAAAGGCCCGGCGTTACATGTGAATTATGTAGTAGTGGGTGTACATTGCCACATTTTTCTATGTGCATGTCATTGTCATGACCGTGTTTTGATGTGTGCATGATAGTTATGGGGTGAGTGCGCACTAGAATATGTTGCATATTACTTTAACATTTAGTTGCATTTTTTGTTCTCTTGATATGTTTAGGTGTTTGGACCTTTTTTGTGTGATTGTGCATTGAGCTTGGGTATTAGCATGGAACAATGCTGAAGAGAATCCAGATGTTGAGGTAGCTATCCCATCGACCGATGACAGGCCCTATATACGCCAAACACATACTGCTTTCCTGTACTCGCATAGTTAGTAATATGCAATCACTCGTCTGCTTGATCGCATACACCTCAATCGGTGTGAAGTACTAATGTTTCATAACAACTTTCATCGGCTATCGAATGTCAACTGTGTGGTGGGGTTTGGAGTTACTGCTCCCGGAAGACCGAACGTTGTTGCAAATATTTGAAATTTGCGTCTACACTTTTAAACAGTTGCTTACGACATATTCTATTCATTTTTGTAATTTTTGAATCCTTTAAAAAAAATACCAGATAGTACATGTTTTTCACTTCAAGCCGTACTCTTCAGTTATTTTAAATTGCTCTTTCGCTATTTCAGTTTTATGCACTAACCTCAAACCGTGCATGCACACATCGTTACCAACTCGTGCACACACTTGTTATCAAGATGCAACACATATTGTCGGGGGCGCACGATCCGTTGAGATTTGACTTATGTCCAACTTATCAAATAACTCCAAGCTTACTAATATGCACACACGCTGAATTATACAGTTTCATTATGCAACAAATTTCCATATGGTGGATGCGTGCTTGTAATGGTGGATGCGTGTTTTTTAGCTTCTGGTTTTATCTCATTTTCTTTTAATATTTATCCAGATTTTATATTTTATTTGGTTTGTCACATGCACACACATTTCTATTAATGTCCATAACCAACTTTTGCCGTTGCAAAAGTATATCTCTTCTCCAGTGTGTTGTCAGTACAACGCACATACTCGCCACCATGAATGCACACGCCCTACATACGCCAAATACATACCGCTTTCCTGTACTCGCATAGTTAGTACTATGCAATCACCCGTCTGCTTGTTCGCAAACACCTCAATTGGTATGAAGTTACAAACGCCTACACAAAAATCATTTTCATATTATTGGGTAAATAATTGCATTAAAATATCACCCGCCAAAAGAATAAAATTTTTACATTAATGGCATGTTTGGTTCATGAAATAGGTCAGAAATGGAATGACATTCCTTAGAATAGACCTATTCCATTGTTTGGTTCGTCACTTTGTCATGGAAATACTATTCTTAGGAATGACCTATTCCCTTTGCAAGGGGAATAGCCATTCCTAAGGAGGACCTTGGTATTAGCTATTCCCATGTTTATGGGAATAACTTTTATATTACAAATACCAAAAATACCCTTACATACATGGTTATATATATATATATATATATATATATATATATATATATATATATATATATATATATATATACACACACACACACACACACACACACACACACAGATATATATATAGGGTGGCCTTCAAGTAAGAACCCATATTTAGGTAGGAACGTAAGAACTAATCTAAGCCTTTGAACCCCATCCGATCAATGGTCTATATTAATTAATAGTGATAAGAAGACGATTAATATAATTAATTACAAGGGACACTAGGGTAATTTCCACCACCCAAGAATTAATAATTAATATTATATTTGAAATTACTCCAAGATTATAGGGGAAGAAGATGATTTTGGACTCTGTAATCTATCTACAATTCCGCGAACGACAACACCACTGCTGAAAGATCTCCCACCAACGTCTGCAGTTCTACCGGATTCATACATCCCAAAGCATTCGAAGCCGTGGACCAAGAGTTCTTCGCCGTTGAGGATGATGGCAACACAATACCAAGACAGTAAGTTCTATATACGAATATGTTATAATGGTTGTGCTTGTAATTGAAATTGTTTGGGACTAGTAATGGAGTGTGTAAGCATGCACCCAGAGATTGCATTACATCCAACAGCACGGTGAGGAATCGCAAGCGGACACAGTAATGTCCATGGCCTCCCCAACTAGGTTCACCACGCCAAAATGGCACACCCTGATATGCTGCCGTGCACATACAGACCTGGGCATATGTGGCTGTGTGCACCCAGAGTTAGGGCGCAGTGCACATACTAAGCACGTGTACCCTTATGTGCGCAGCCCACTGACCATAAGTGCACATACCTACTCACAAGGACGGAGCATTACTGGTACCTTTAGAATACCGTATTAACCATAGCTTGGTAGTGTGCATGTGCACCTGCTGTGCAATTAATGTGCCAAACAGGCTGATGAAACACAGTGAGCGTGCACGTTGGTTATACATTATGTGCCACACAAGTTTAATGCATATTGTACTAATAATTTTGCAATCCACGATAGGTGAAGCGGGCTTAACAATGGGGTCAACCGGATGTTTGATGAATATCTCACCTGGATCAACGAAGTACTGGACCCAGAGTGCAAAGAAGCCAAAAAGCCTTTCGCCGAACAGGTGATCACTACATTGGAAGGAGGAATTGAGTTCTACAAAACTTACGCCACTGCTACTGGGTTTGATGTGCGGTGCGCTTCTGAGAAAAGGGATAGGCAAGGGCAAATCACATGGAAATATGTGCTGTGTTCACATGCTGGCTTCGAACTGGCTACCGTAGTCATATAGCTGTTGGCATGAATTCGTTAAAAGAAAACTATTTCGGAAGTTTTTTTCCAACCAAATAATCTGTACTGGGCAGTGTGCACTTGTACTACGTAGAATGTGCCACATTGGACGTTCCCACACAATTTTACCCACAATGGCACCCCTTACAATGCTGAAGTACACAGACTAAACTCCGAAACAGCTTCTATTAGGCAGTGTGCACTTCTAACGACAAAGTGTGCCAAATCGGGCAAAACCATAACATTTCGGCCACAATGGCACCCCCTACGATGTAGTAGCGCACAAACAGGCACAACCATCAGTTTCTGTGTGCATCGACCGATAGAGTACAGCGCAATGCGAATCCACGTGAGCCCTAAGATCTTGAGTAAAGTAACAACAAAAAACAAAAAAAACAGAATTGCACCTGAGACCAAAAGGGTGTGAAATCAGAGAGTGCCAACTCACGAATGCAATAATAAGGTTTGAGAATAAAAAAAGTGGAGTACCATAGCCACCGGAACCCAAACAACGAAAGAGCACATGAGTCCAATAGTGTGTGTCATTCTGAGATCTCCACTACAATTTCATTCTCATTCTTTACTAGTCAATTTGTGTACGAAACATTGTCCACCAACTTGTTTTAGTGTAGTCATATAACTGTTGGCATGAATTCATTAAAACAAAACCGTTTCAGAAATTGTCTTCCAATCAAATAATTTGTACTGGCCAGTGTGCACCTGTACCACACAGAATGTGCCACATTAGACGTTCCCATCCCATTTTGCCCACAATGGCACCCCTTACAATGCTGAAGTGCACAGACCGACCTGGGAAACAAACATGTTTCGCAAGTTACTTTTGCGAAAAGGATTTTGTACTAGGCAGTGTGCCCTTCCAACGGAAAGAGTGTGCCAAATCGGGCAGAACCAGAATATTTCAACCACAATAGCACCCTCTACGATGTTGTAGTGCACAGACAGGCACAAACATCTGTGACTGTGTGCACACACCGATAGTGTACAGTGCACATGGGAGTTCATTCCCAGAGCTTCATACCCACACTAATTAACAGACTAGCAGAACTGCTCCCAGAATATCAGATCTCTCACTCTTAGAAAGACAGGAAAGATACACACTCTCAAACATACTCCATCATTAGATAAATTGATTAGACACATGGACCAAATATGAAATACGACCTAGGTAAAAACTTACGAGTAGCTATTTGTGACGTGGAACACTTCTCGAGCATGAAACTATTTATTCATAACTTCATCTACAAATTGTTAGAGCATTTTATGCATTCACAATATTCTCTCCTCAAGCCCACAATGTTCTCTATATCTTCTGCTACTCTTCAATTTCACTATCTTATACAAACAGATTGTTTGTAAACTATAGATAGTATAACAAAAATTTAACGCAATATCACAGACCCAACACCGAATTCCATTCTCAAACACCAAGCTACACCAAAAACACAGCTAAACAAATACAACAAAATCAAACAAATACACAAATCATATATAAAAAAGAACACACACACAAAACCCATACGAATCCGAAATTCAAAAAAAAGGTGAAAACTGACGTGGAACAGTAGCCGACGAGGTTGCCGGACGTGCGCGCTTAGCGTTCTGAGCAACGGTCGCCGGACACACACACACACACACACACACATACACACATTTATATATTTCTTATTTTACCCTTAATTAAATTTATTTCCTATTTCACCGCCACCATCACCCCACTGCCACCACCGCCACCACCACTGCCACCGCCGCCGCCACCATCGCCACCACGACCCCACCACTACTGTCATTGCCGCTACCAGCACCACCACCACCACATATTTTTATAAGGGTATTTATGTCTTTTAAAACATATTTCATTTCTATTCCTTAAACTAACCAAACACTGTAATATAATTCCTAAAGTCTATTCCTTCCGCGAACTAAACAATAGAATACAATTCATATTCTATTCCTTGCCTATTCCATTCCTTATGGAATAGCATTCCTATTACCCTAAAATTCATTTAGTGAACCAAACGTGATGTAAGTGTTGCAGTGGTTACATGATTCTCAGAGTTATGCACACGCCCAACCCAAGAAATGCACAAACCGACACACAACAATACATACCCATTCACACCCCACCGACAACATCTCACCTTCCGTCAAAACATTCTTAGCTTTTGCACACAACAAACCACATAAGCGTATTCACCAACCAGTACCAAACAAATAAAATCATAAATATAAGCTACACCACGAAGAAATGTTACATTCTCCTAATTTCCACTGATATGCAACCGCCCAACTGTAGTCACACACACACCATAATCCACCAAACACATACCCACACACACCCCACACAAACCACCTTGCAATCCATCGAAGTTCGGGCTTAATTTTTTCTCTTTTGTGAGGTGGGGTGGGGGTGATCATTGTTCACGAATTCCATATCTCCCCTATACTTATATTTGGGAGTTGCCATTTACCCCTCAAAAATGGCACCCCTTGCTTACCATTGATTTCAAACCTAATGGATGGAATTTTTTGATCTAATTTTTGATTTATTTTTTCATTTTAATTGCTCTCAATTTTTAAAGAAATAACAACTTTACCATTACTTTTTTGTCTTCTTTCTCTTTGCCTTAATGTGATCTTTGTCTTCCTTTTTTTTTTCATCATTCCAACACTCCATCTTTTTTTTTTTTTAAAAAAAAAATCACTACATTATTCTAGCTAACATCTCCATTCTCTCTCTCAAAACCAAATCTAATGTCCTCCCCCATGATCCTAATTCAATTCTTATATATCATGTTGGTATCTAAATAATTTATTTATGTATTCTTATTTATTTTATCATATAACAATTATTAAAATTATATATATTATTATTTAAAAATTAGAACATACTCCTTTTAAAAATAAAAAATAAAAAATTATAAAACATAATAAGGATTGTTGGGCACGACCTTCAACTAGTAACAACTATAAATTCGAGATTTTTCAGATTAGGTTCCTTCCCTGTTCACTCTACACAGTACACACTTATCTAGTTCTATATCCCCTCCCTGCGTTGCGGCTAGGGTTTCACCAGACCCTTTTATTTTCTCTCGCCAAACCTTTCTACACTTTTTATCCTAGTGTGGAGTACATAGATCCGATTATGGGTATACTGTCGTTCTAAGGTTTTCTACTGGGGTGGGTGTTAGGGGTTCATTTCATTATCTGAAAGCCTGAAAGCGGTCTGTCGTTTAGAAATGGCGGATTTGAACCCTTTTGATTTGTTGGGCGATGATGATGCCGAGGACCCGACGCAGCTGGTGGCTAAGGTCGCGCCGGCAAAGAAAGCGCAACCTTCCACCGCTCAGAAGCCGCAGCAACAGGCTAAGCCGCCGGCTAAGCTCCCCTCCAAGCCTCTTTCCCCGGCTGAAGCTGGTTAGCTCTTTTTCATGTCTCATAATTTCCCCCTTTTTACTTTTATTTTTAATTTTGTTTTTTTACACTTTCTTCATTTTTACATGTGAATTTATCTTTATCTGAAGTAATGCAAGTTCGTTTGTTTGCGTTTTCAGATTAATCCGGGGTAACAAGTGAAAAAGAAGACATTAAAAAAAGGACAAATCTTTGTTCTGGTCTCTATATATTTTTTCTTTGAAGTAAAGAAAATACACACTAGATATTTTGACCATTGAATTAGGAAGGAAAATGTTCTTTCTTAGGAAATACTGCTTGTGCCAGCCACATAATATAACCAGAATGACTTTTGATTTCTAAAGCATCATTACATACTTGCTGATTTGGCTATTCAACCAGGAAGGGAAATGTTATTTCTTTGTAGCTGTAAATGAGGTATAATCTGTGTTTATGGATAACACTGCTTTTACATAAGATAAACAAAGTCTCTCTGATTCTTACCATAAGGGAATCTCAAGTATGCAAAACATAGGGATATAAAAAGTAACAAAATTATGCTTTCCTCAGTAAACAGTGCACTTGCATTCAATGCGAAACGTATTTCATATGGCATTTTATAAACCTCTGTCTAAATTATGTTTACATTTTTTTTTTCCTTGAGTAGTAAGAGAGGCAAAAACTGAACCTGGACGTGGGGGCCGTGGTGGGCGAGGTCGTGGCCGTGGTCGTGGTGGTGGTGCAGGGTTTGACAAGGAAAATACCAACAATTGGAGTACATTTGGTAGCAGGGAATTTTCTGGAGGTAGTGCTCCACCTGAAGAGGCAGATTCTGGAAAACCTTCAGAAAGACGTGGTGGCGGCTATGGTGGACCTCGTGGAGGTTTCCGTGGTGGTCGCCGAGGTGGGTTTGGTGATGGTGATACAGCTGATGGTGACCGGCCTCGTAGAGTCTTTGATCGCAGAAGCGGAACTGGTCGCGGGTATTTCTTGTTTTGTACTCAATAATACATTAATTCAGTATTTGTTTCTACTGTTTAGTATTTCTTGTTTAGTATTCAATAAAGCATTAATTCAGAATATGTTTCTGCTGTTTAATATCTTTCTTTACACAGCTCTGACTTAAAACGGGAAGGATCTGGACGAGGAAATTGGGGGACTGAAACAGATGAGCTTGCTGTGTGAGTAATACATTGTGCTACTTTTTGTTTCTGGTTTCTGAGAATAGTAATGTATCTGTGATTCCCGTCTTAATTTGTCCCCCTCCCATATTTTTTATGCAGCATGACAGAAGTTAATGAAGTTGAGAAAACTCAAAATGTGGAGAAGCCTACAAGAGAAGAGGGAGAAACGGAAGCAAACAAGGAACCTCCTAGTACTGAAGCTGAGGAGAAGGAACCTGAAGATAAGGTAAATATACTTATATAGATGCATGCATGTGCTTTGTGCACCCAGGTTCTTGTAAGGCTATTTTCTTATTGAGATTTGTGTCGAGATTTGGCTGTCCTGTTATAGGTAACTTCTCAAATAATTACTTTGTTGTTTCTTGGTGCATCTAAAGGGATGGGGATTGAAATTGTTGGTTCACAGAGTTATACCACTTTACCACGAGATCTTTGGCCAAATAATTATCATTATGGGAAAGTTTATAATCCTTCGAATCTGCAGGAGATGACTCTAGAAGAATATGAGAAGGTGTTGGAGGAAAAGAGGAAGGCACTGCAGGCACTTAAAACTGAGGAAAGGTCCGGAAGGAAGGTCGATGCCAGTGAGTTTGATTCTATGCAACAGATTTCCAAGAAGAAAAACGCTGATGATATCTTCATAAAATTGGTAAGATTGTTGGACCCCAGTTTGTTCTTTGCATCTCTGTTCTTAGCCTTGTCACTTCTTCCCTATTGTGTGGCCGTTTTTACAATTCTGTTAAGCATACCTTGGTGCCATGAACTGCATTAATCACATGCTTTTTTGCTTTAGGGTTCTGAGAAGGATAAGAGAAAAGAGTCTTTGGAGAAGGAAGAGAAGGCCAAAAAGGTAATTATTTTGCATATTTCTCCCTTATATTAGTGTGTATGATTATCCAGTTCTATATTGTAATATCCTTCTCTAATTTCAGTATCTAGCAGTGAAGTTGATTGTTATGCGTATTATCTGTTTTAAGAAAACAATTTAATCATTTTCTACCAATTTTCTTTTTGGTTTTAGTCTGTCAGCATTAATGAGTTTTTGAAGCCTGCTGAGGGTGAGAGGTACTATGGTGGTCGTGGTAGGGGTCGTGGGCGTGGTAGAGGATATAGAGGAGGTGATGCAATGAACAACATTGATATGGATGCCCCTTCCATAGAAGATCCCGGACAATTCCCAACGTTAGGTGGCAAGTGAGATATGGCCCCCGCAGTTGATGACCGATCTATAGTGTGTTGGTGTTTGGGCTTCCCGCTCTTCTCTGAATATTTGTTCACTTGGAATAATGGAGTGGAAGTAACAAAAGCTCCCTGAAGTTTGTTTTAAATGTAAATTTCTTGTGCCATTTCATGTGATCTCCATGTAGCTTTTTGTGTAATGTGATGTTACCTCTGTTACAATTCTATGAGAATCGGGGCATATGAAACAGTTTTAACTTATAACTGCTTGATGATCTCATGTTCCTTTTCACTTTTGTTTTGAGATATAGAATTCGACATGCTCTAATGCTTGCAATTTATGCCATTAGTCAATGTTACTGCTATGTTCCTTCTCAGTTGGTTGGCATGCCATCCTGCATTTCAGAACAGAAATTTGAGACAAAATGAATCAAGTTGGGGAAGACCAACATGCAGGCTGCTAATTTTGGCATTTCTCATTTCAGTCTTTCAATTTGGTAGGAGTGCTTTAAACTTGTTGTATTAGAAAGATGTTGAGCAAAAATTTATGGAAAAACTCATCCAAGCATTAGCAGGCAAAAAGGACAAGTCATGCAGATTGCATTTTATATAGAACTGAGACAATCAATAGATCTGAATTGAGTTGGCTAAGAGCACCTCCAATGAAGGGTTTTGTTTTTTAAGTGACTCTCCTGTGAGACCGTCTTACAAATTATTGTCCGTAAGACGAGTCGGGTCAAGATGGAAATGTATTACTTATATTGAAAAATGTAATATGAGTACTAATTAGGAATATAGTACTACACTTTCCCTTACAAGTAACAAACACTTTATTCCTAATTAGTATTACATTTTCCAATATAAGTAATATACATTTTTATCTTAACCCGACCTGACCCGTCTCACAGATAATGATTTGTGAGACGGTCTACACAAATTTTTGTTTTTGTTTGTTTGTTTGTTTGTTTGTTTGTTTTTTTTTTTTTTTTTTTTTTTTTTTTTTTTGGGTGGTTTTAGGTTGACATGAAAGAAAGATAACATGCCCATGTTCAGGGAGAGAGAATGAAGGAATTTTTCTTTTAAAATAGGGTTTTTGTCAAAGAGAGGAAAAAACAGGTCTGTTTGATGGCAATTTATATTGTTGACTAGGGTCCATCTTGCATGGTGGATCCTGGTTCAATGCGACGTCATTTTATATGAAGTGTCAAATGTCAACTAGTGTATCATATTTAATAACATCATTCTTTACTATGTTTATAATATTTGTTTTATATGTCCATAAACTTAAACCTTAATATCTATAAACACTAAACTAGGGGTTTGTTTGGTTCAAACATTGAAATCGAAATGATAATGGGAATCAAATACTTGAAATAGTAATGTGTTTAAGTATAAGGAGTTACTTTGTTTGGTAGTAAATAGGAGTGTGAATCAAAATAAATAAGTAAATAAATAAATGTGCGGTTGAATGCTTCCCGTGCGGTTGTACGGTTGATTAATGTGCGTGAGATTTGTACTCAATGGGCGTGAGTGTTGTGCTTAATGTGCCTGAGATTTGTACTTAATGTGTGTGAATGTGTAAATGCAGCAGAAAATATGGATGTCAGCTTCTTCCCTATCCCCAGTAGCCATTGCCCCCTCCCTGATGATGATGATGCGGAGGCGGGCTATGGTGGTTAAGAATTATGGGAATAATACAACAGAAATCCACACTTAGCTGGTGTGCAAATTTTGCTGTGCGTGCGTCATCTATATAAACATTCAACTGCACTGAAGGTAGCTGATAATCCATAATCCTTGGCCAAATTGAAGGAAGAAGTAACAAGAAGCTTGGGCGTTAATGTGCGTGAGTTTTCTGTTCTACTTCCTTCTGAGCTCGTAATTCTGAACTACTTACGTACATTAAACACAAATCTCACGCATATTAAACAATATACTCAGACACATTAAGTACAAAACTCACGCATATTAACATTACGCACATTAAGTACAAATCTCATGCACATTAAGTACAAATCTCAGGTACATTAAGCACAACACTCACGCACATTAAGTATAAACCTCACACACCTTAATCCACCGCACAACCGCAGGGAAGCCACAAATGCACCTGATCCCTTCCTATATATATATATATATATATATATATATATATATATATATATATATATATATATATATATATATATATATATATATATATATATATATATATATATATTTGCATTCAAATACAAACCCCCTTAAAATACAAACATGAGCTCGTGCACACATTAGCATACTTACATGCACACAACATGTAGGAAGAAAAATCACAACCATCCATCAAAACTCGTGCACATATTAACATACTTACATGCACATAGCGCGTAGGAGGAAAAAATCACAACCATCCATTAAAGCTCGTGCACACATTAACATACTTACATGCACACTGGGCACACTACCAACAACATCTGGGATTAGCTCGTGCACACATTAACATACTTACATGCACACAGTTTGTATTTTAAGGGGGGTTTGTATTTGAATATATATATATATATATATATATATATATATATATATAAGAGCGCTCATATGTGGTCATGTCATTAGGTGTGGCGGTGTGGTCGTATCTGTGTCGTTGAATCAGTTTAATCTAACAGCAGCGGCTAATTATGAGAATTTGAGGATTTTCGCGCGTTTTGGTAAGTGGGGGTGTTATGGTAATTACAGTGGCTATTTATAGCGGCCAGGTTCCAGAATACACCAACAGTGTTGACAACATGCACCAATAGTGTAATAAAACACACCATAGTGAAACACACACCAATAGTGTATTCCCGAACACCGTATGGTGTATTTATTCATATCTAATGTTTTTGGTGATGCGTACCTAATTTGTGTATTTTTTTGCTGTGTATTTTATAACACAGATGGTGTATATTTGTATAACAATTGGTGCGGCCGCACTGACCACACGGGAAGGCGTTGCCGCACCTGAACTTGGCACCAATGGGAATATACAAATACACAAGAGTAAGGCTAATAATGCATCAATTACACAAATAAAACACACGACAATGTGATTTTCCTTATTCCGAGGCCCTATGACGAGTTTACCATTGCAGTTCGCTGGGTAGGAGAACGTGCGCGAAAATACTAGAAGAATCTTGATTAATGTGATTCATTGGATTTATCTAATCTAATGGCCTGTAATTGACCATATGACCACACCTAACAACATGGCTGCACTTGATTGCCCCTCTATATATAGAAGAGCGCTCATATGTGGTCATGTCATTAGGCGTGGCGGCGTGGTCGTATCTGTGTCATTGAATCGGTTTAATCTAACAGCAGTGGCTAATTATGAGGATTTGATGATTTTCGCGCATTTTGGTCAATGGGAGTGTTATGGTAATTACAGTGGTCATTTATAGCGGCCAAGTTCCAGAGTACACCAACAGTGTTGACAACATGCACTAATAGTGTAATAAAACACACCATAGTGAAACACACCAATAATGTATTCCTGAAAACTGTATGGTGTATTTATTCATATCTAATGACGCGTTTTTGGTGATGGGTACCTAATTTGTATATGTTGTTTGCTGTGCATTTCATAACATGGATGATGTATATTTGTATAACAATTGGTGTGGTCGCACTGACCACACGGGAAGGCGTTGCCGCACCTGAACTTGGCACCAATGAGAATCTACAAATATACCAGAGTAAAGCTAATAATGCACCAATTACACAAATAAAACAAGCAACAATGTGATTTCCCTTATTCCGGTGCCCTATGGCGAGTTTACCCTTGCTGTTCGCTGGGTAGGAGAATGTGCGCGAAAATACTGGAAGAATCTTGATTAATGTGATTCATTGGATCTATCTAATCTAATGGCCTGTAATTGACCATATGACCACACTAACAACATGGCTGCACTTGATCGGCCATATATATATATATATATATATAGAGGAAGGTTCAAGTGCGGCAGTGCACTTAGGTGCGGCGGTGCGGTTAATTGTAGGCCATTAGATTAGATAAATCCAACGAGTCACATTTATCAAGGCTTTTCCGATATTTTCGCGCGCGTTCTCACAGTACGCGAACTGCAAGGTTAAAGTCGTAATTGGGCACCAGAATATATCAAATCATAGTGTTGTGTGTTTTATGTTCATTATTGGTGCATTATTAACCTTACTGTGGTGTATTTGAGAATTCGTGTTGGTGCCTTCCCGAGCGGTCAGTGCGACCGCACTAATAGTTATACAAATATACACCATCCATGTTAGAAAATGCACACAAAAAAACATGCACAAATTCGAAACGCATCACCAGAACGCACCACTAGGTATGACTAAAAGCATCACACATTGTTCAGAATACGCCATTGGGGTGGTGAGTTATATGGTGTATTTTTTGGGTGTGTTGTGTGTTTTTTGGTGTATTTGTGCATTTCATTGTGGTGCTTTTTCCTAACACTATTGGTGTCTTTTGTTAACACTGTTGGTGTATATTGACAAGCAACCGATATAAATAACCACTACAATTACCATAACACCCCCCATTTACCAGGACGCGCTTAAATCTTTAAATCTTCAGAAATTAGCCGCTGCCGTTAGATTAAGCAAAATGGACGACGCTGATATGGCCGCACCGCCGCACCTAAAAGCCGCATATGAGCCTTATATATATATATATATATATATATATATATATATATATATATATATATATATATATATATATATATATATATATATATATATATATATATATATATATATATAGTTTGTACGAGTAGGTGCCCAGGTGCGAAATTGCGAATGAATCAGTGCGCGACACGTGTCCTCGGTGCATGTAAATGTGTTATATGTGCAAGTAGTTGGTGCACCTATGCAAGTAAAAAGTACATGTAAAATTACTTACAAGTGCACCTACTTTCACCTACAAGTGCATGTAATTTTGCCTTGATAACAATCATTGATCGGAACCTACTTTCGCCTACAAGTGCATGTAATTTTACTTTGTTAACATTCATTGATCGGGTGCACCTACTTTCACCTACAAGTGCACCTACTTTCACCTACAAATGTGCCTACTTTCACTTAGGTGGACCTAGTTATAACTATATGTGCACTTAGATCTGGACACGTGTCGCGCGCTGATTCATTCGCATTTTCGCACAGAACGCAACTATATATATATATATATATATATATATATATATATATATATATATATATATATATATATATATATATATGTGTGTGTGTGTGTGTGTGTGTGTGTGTGTGTGTGTGTGTGTGTGTGTGTGTGTGTGTGTGTGTGTGTGTGTTAAAATTCCATATTTAATACATGGATAATGATCTTTTTTTTTTTTTTTTTTTTTTTTTTTTTAATTTTTATTTTCATTTTTTATCCCTTATTTTTTATTCCATTGTTTAAAAGTAGAAGAGTAAAATGGTAATGAGTTTTGTAATTACAAAAGGATTTGATTCCAATAGTAGGATAACAAAAGTAGACAAACAAACATGGTAATGAGTATCAAGACCTATAGTAGGGTGCAAAAGTCCCCAACCAAACACACCCTAAATGTGCATCATATGTATTTCCATCTATAATAATAGGTTTATAATGTCCATTCTATATATTCATAAAAACAAAGTTTAATGTACACAAGCATTAGATTACTCATGACTACGGTTTAAATGCGGTTATTACTTAACCTTTTTGGTTTATTTACAATGGTGGTATAAAGCTAGTATTCTATACTTATTCCCTTACTTGCATTTAAGGATAAACTACCACTACTCACTCATTCTCATTACCTTACATTTACATATATTACCTTACACACTTGCATGATAGAGCATGTGTGTGAGTTATGTCTATATATACAGTGATTATATATTTATATATATATATATATATATATATATATATATATATATATATATATATGGACCTATCTATATCCGTACTCCTATGTGATATATGCTGAATGTTGATGTCAAATTATTTTTCAAACCTATATCTATATATATTTTACAGGGTTGAGTTATTTATACTTAGCATTTATGCTAACGGGTTCTTTCGTATGTTTTTCTTGATAACCCCTTTCAGGTTTGGAGTAATATTTGTAGAGAGAGCGCCTTGAGGAATTAGATAGATAGTATATGTTATCTCTAGTTCCTAGTATGTCGTTTTTGTTAACCCTTAGCTTGCTTGTATAATACTCCGTAGAACATATATGGATTTTCGAGTTAGTCTTTGTTTTGAGATGTGGATTATATAAATGAATAGATGTTTGGGCCTACCTAATCCTTGTTGTTTGATGTATTGTATAAGTTGAGATCTAGTAGTTTAGCCTTGTAGTCATCCAAGAGTGGATGGCTGCGGCGGTAGCATTCCCCGTTTAATGTTATTTCCGCTGTGTAAGCTCATAATTTATATAGGCTCTGGTGTTAGAAAACGGGGGTGTTACAATGCACCGTTAAAAAAAAGTAATTCTCAAGCCCCGTCACCAAACTCCGCCAGACCATTCTCAGTTCTGGCCGGGCCCTTTGTGGCTCAGCTACGTGTTGTTCGGACCGGGACTCGTGGGCCCTTGAGGCTCGGACACTCGGGCTCGTTACAACGCGCTAGTAGAAGCTCGTTTCGTTGAATTTGGAGTCGTGAAATATGATTTATAGTTGAATTCGCCAAGTTTAATTTGAGTATGCTGTTCACTACAAAAAAACGCGAAAATAGCGATGGAAAGTTCCGTCGCTAGAAAGGGAAAATTCCGTCGCTATTGCATTTCGCGACGGATTAGCGACGGAACGGGTCCGTCACAAAAAGTGGCGTCGCTAGAATTTTGCGACTCAATTTTTTTCCGTCGCTAATTTTAGCGACGGATTTTCCGTCACTAAACTTAAAAATATCCTTCGCTAATTTCCTCCCAGCGACGACCTGAATGACAAAATTTGTAAGGAATAGCGACGAAAAATTCCGTCGCTATATATAGCTACGGACATTCCGTCGCTATTTTGTTTCTGTCGGTGCCATTTAACTATAACTTAGAGAAGAGCATATCCGTCGCTAAAGTTAACGTCGTTATTTCTTAAATATTTAGCTACAGATTTACTACAGATTTACTACGATTGTTGTCCGTCGCTAAATTTTTATAATTTTTTTTTAAAAATCTAGCAATTAATTAATATCGCATCCATATATTAAACCTATAATATAATACTTCAATAATATAATTGCAAAATATATTATATTAAAAAATTCAATTTCAATAACAATAATAAAAATATAGCATTGTAAAGTTATTACATCGTTAGAAACGAGACCAAAGACCCCATAATTTTTTTTTTTACTTAAAATCCTATACAAAATTTTGCAAAACCCAACATAATAAACTATACAATATATTTTTCACAATAACACAATAAACTATACAATATATTCTTCACAATAATAATAGAATAGACCCCCCCAATTAGCCTGTACTTACTACTAGAATGTACACTACCGTTTTGAATGCTGATTTTTGCTTAAATAAACCACACGCTTCCAAGGCCTTTAGTAAATATGAGAAACTCTTCTTCTTCCAAACTTCTTTCCATCATCCTTCCATGTCTCAGATCAGCATTACCAATTACCACAGTATGCCACAAATGATTCCAATCACCAAAGCATGATATCTGTGAACACTAAGATGGTAAACCATCCTTGACGATTCTTCCAACTTCTGCATCAATAAAAGCTTGAAATTTAATTTCAGATAATCAAAATAGGAATTGGCAATTGGATCGTTTACCCTATGTTGTGTGTGTGTGTCAAAATTATATTAGACTTACCTTCCAGTTCATGAATATAAAACCAATATGTAGCAAGCATTCTTACATTCTTTTATATTACCACTCTTTCTAACCAGTGCACATATTGAACTGCAAAAGCATTTCCAAACAACCTTAATTGAATTTTTTTTTTCTCAAGCAGTCGTTAAAGGAGTTTGTGCCTCACTTCAAATCAAGTCATTTTTCATATGATGTTTACTCATTACTAAACATCCATCTTAGTATTCTCATCAATTACAACCATGAAGCATCATATTGTATAGACAATTTATTTGTTCACAGCTCAACATTCTCTATCATAATGCATAGTCAGCCTAATTGGTTACTGCGTGAACTTTATTGTTCACCTTTAAAATGGAAGGATAAACTAGCCAAGTAGGATAGAGAATGCTTATTATTACTCATCTTCAATTAGCAATACCACTTATATGCTACTGGGTTTCTTTAGAGACTTAACTTTTTTATCAATACCACATGCTTACCATTTTCAAAATTACTTAGCAAGTTGTTTGAACTATTAGATTTAGCATAGTCAGAATTGTTCTTTAACATTAGATTCAAGAGGAGCAAGGAATTTAGTTTGAAAATGGAGTGGTTTCAAATTTCAAACTTTAGGAAAAATCAGGAACATAACAAAGTGGAATACTTAGAAAGTAATGGACAGCTAGTACATACTTCAGCCCATCAATTGGCTCCCATGTATCTTCAAGGTCTCTCTGTGTTTCTTTTCCATAAGGATTTTAGATCTCCAAAACAGATATCTACCAGGTGTAGAATTTCATATTCTACATCTGAATCATCAGAATCTGCCAGAGAATTAGAATCATCTTCACCTTCTTCCATGAAAAAGAAACTTTTAAAATTTGAAAAACTTTAAGTGACTATTGCAGTCAAGTAAATTGTCATTCATTAAAGAACCAGAAAACAAAAAAAGGCTAATGTGTTGTAAAAAACCAAGATTTTTTTTTTTTTTTTTGGTGGGGGTGGGGAATAACAATATTAAAATACATAAGAATAAAATAATGATACCTTTACATACACACAATCTCCAATATTCAAAATAAAGCTAAGAACATTAGCTTGAGCATAATGTCAATCCACGTTCAATATTACTTCATCTTCTTCATCAGGACTGCAAAAACAAGTGTGCCATATAAAGGAGTGAAGACAAATAGAAGTTTTAAAAACCGCAAAGAACAGGACCTCATTTTGTTACCGCCATAGGGCAAGTTCATATGATATCAATCACTTTAGTATCCACCCTTGTTTTTTTTTTAACTTCTTTGACTCTGCAAAATCAAAAGGACATACATCTTGAGAATCAAGAACTCGATAAATCATGTAAGAAAATTGAATAAACTAATGTTGAAGGATTCATGAGAATTAAGAATTTTGATAACTCATGTAAGAAATTTGAGTACGAAACTAACGCTGAAAGATAGACAAAGAACATAGAAGATCAAAAAGGTTCCTAAAGAAATCATTCATTAACTAGTTAGTCGATAGAATACTGCTAGTAGTTAGAGGCTCATACCATTTTGATCTGTTTCTTTGGTTTTAAAAAATTATGGCACACTTCTATCACATTGTCAGATGCAGGATGCTCTTTGCCAAAAGGTGCGAACCTCACAAATACCTTGAAGGGTGATAAATTGAGTACATAAAGAAACTCTCTAATAGCATCCTACGAGTGGAGAAGGGGAGATTCCTCTAAAGCATCTTAATCAAGGATTTACACTTGTCACCACTATCCCTACAAATACAAGCGGAACAACACAACACAAAATCAAACAATTTTAAAACAAAAAATTTAATAGCAATTTATCCGTAACTTGTTCATCGAGCATATGAATAATGATGGTGCACAGTACCTGGGAGTAGAGGAAACTGTGTCGCAGGGGGAGGGACTCTTCGAGCAGACAGTGGAAACCGTGGTTTATGAGTTATTTGTTCTGTCATTGTATCAACATTAAAAGCCCTAAAAGAGAGACACACTAATACTGTGCAAGACCTGAAGGTGTATAACTTAGCTAAGAGGTAGATTTGTACCTTCGGAAACTAAAAAGTGATTAAAGGAGCGAGAAGACGAACCTGATTCGGCGGTGGTGGCGGTCGTTGTGTCACTGTGTCGGCGCCTTGGGGAGTGTCATCGGTCGGCGGGGCGGGGTTGCGACGGCGGCGGTGGTATAGAGCAGGGAGAAGCGATGGACAGAGTAGGGAGAGGCGGAAATGGGAGAGAGAGCAAGGATTTGGAAACTAACTTTAGGGTTAAAGTTAAAAAACTAGCGACGGATCAATGAACCCATCGCTAAAATGAAAAAAAAAAAAAAAAAAAATTAACCATGCATATTTAGCGACGGAGATGTAAATCCGTCGTTAAATTGTTAAAAACCACTTTGTAAGGTTAGTGACGGAATTTAAACTCTGTCGTTAAAATGTTTTAAAAAATTCACCTTTATAAATGTAGCGACGGATTTTGCGAAATAGATATGGATTTGAAAATCCGTTGCTAAATAACTATAGATTTGAAAATTCGTTGCTACATAGCGACGGATTTTTATATCCGTCGCTAAATTGTAGCAATTAAAATTTTGGAATAAACCCATGAAAAATTCGTTGCAAATCCGTCGCAAATTTGTCTTTAATTTTTGTGCTAAAATTTACCGCTAAAACTAGCTATGTATTTAACGACGGAAATAGTTCGTCGCAATATCCATCGCAAATCCGTCGCTAAATGTTCATTTAACAAAAAAATTAAAATCTGCCACTAATTTGTCGCTTTTCCGTCGCTAAATTAGCAACGGAAATCGTCCGTCGCTAAATCCGTCGTTATTTTCGCGTTTTTTTGTAGTGTTGTTGTGGCTATTGCCTTTGAATCATTCAAGTGAGTATGTTAAAGCATATGATTATATTTTATGAGTTGAGAAGCATGATCAATACTTGTTTTTGATTGAGAAGCATGCATAAATACTTGTTAGTATTTATTGAGAAGTTTTGCTAAGTTTTGAGAATTGTTGATCAAGTAGTACATGCTTTATGAGAATTCAGTGAATGAGATTGAGTTGGTTTTACAGTAGAGAGATTGTGTTTGTGCATTTCATTGTTTAAGTGCATCATTGGCTCTAAGTAAGCCTAAGTTCTATTTCAAAAACCTATATCTATTTTGGAAAATCATTTTCATTTTGCATTGAGAGTTGCATGATATTTGATTTCCAAAGTTGTGAGAAAGAGAAGTTGGTTGAGATTATTTGTGCATGAGTTTGCATAAGAAGAGTTTATGGTATGAGAAAGATGTTGCATGAGGCATATATATATATATATATATATATATATATATATATATATATATATATATATATATATATATATATATATATATATATATATATATATATATATATATATATATATATATGTTGTGAGATCAATAGATTTTTCGGAGGCCTGTTAGGACTATGTCCTTTCGGAAGAGAAGAGAAAGAAAGAAAGTTTGAGAAAGTTATGGACATTGCGGTCCGAGATGAAGTAGCGAGGCGTATTCCCACATTACTAGGTTGGATACTACCCGCCGGGTTTGGAATTCCGGTTAGGGGGTGTGCATACTGACAAGTACGATACCTGATTCCACAGAGATTAAGTTTAGAACCTATAGAAAAGGTTCCGCGGACGAGATTGAGATTAGGCCGGCTAGATGCCGAGCCCGGACAGGTTAATTCACACGTGGTAAAGTTCCTGCCTCGTCCATGAGTAAAGAAGAGAAAGTGAGTCTGTGTGACTCTGAGAGAAAGAAGAGAAAAACGGGTCTTTGAGACTCAACAGAAACCTCCAAAGAAAATTATACATTTTTGAGTGTGAGAGTATATACCTATACTTATAGCATCATCGTTTTCCTTACACTTGAATGCTTGATTGCATGTGTTGCATTTAGAGTATGTTGGGATGTTCAGTTTGTTATTGATTGTTGTATAGCATGAAAGCATGAGGTTGTTGCTATGTTATTTAATATCTCTTTATTTATTGTTGAAGCATGAGATTTGTGTTAAGTTGAGTACTTGAGAGAGCATGACTTTGTGTTGTCTATTTGTTGATTAGGTTGCAAGCATATAGAATCGAATATGGGTTTGTTGAGTTTGTTGTTTAAGTGTTAAGAGTGATGAGATTATGTGTACTTGCCAAATGATTTTCAAAATCTATATTCTATAGTACTTTACAGGGTTGAGAGATTTTATACTTAGATTTGTGCTAACGAGTTTATTTTCAGACTGTTTTGTAACCCCTTTCAGGTGGGCCCAGTTGTTGAGCGCGCACGAGTTTAGTTAGTGCGTAGATGAGCTTTTAGAAACTGGGGGTGTGCACGGTTGTTTTTGGTTTTGTTGTTATTGACTATTACCGTTATTGATGTTAGACTTTGGTTGACTGTTGGATGCTTAGTTACTCTTTTGTTGGTGTTGAACACCGGGGTTGCACACCTCCAGTTTAAGGTTAAATTAATGAAGTTGACTGTTTAGTTATTTTCCCTTTTTAGCCTGTGCAGTCACCTCGAGTGGTGATTGAGGCGATAACACCCGTTGGTTGTTTTAAAATAGAATTAAGTTTTCAAATCTTTCTTTTAGTTCATGCTTAGCTTATCTTATAGTTTTCTAGTCGAGAACCTGGTGGCATTTGCTTACACTCCAGCACTTTATTTTCAAACGACCACGGGCCATCATCAAGGACGCACAGTAAAACTTTAGGATGGGGGAAATTGAAAAATAAATAGATTATCATTAATGGGAAGCACTCTCATACACATGATAGGACACCAAACCGATGCCAAGGCCTGTTACATATGCTAGAACTTGACTGGTTTATCTGTTAGAAAGCAGCCAACCAATTCCGAGCACGTGACACTGCTACTTCCTTCCTCATTTCAGGCACGTCAAGACCACCCGTCTCCTCTTCATCCAACGTTAGTATCGCACAACATTTCTCCAGATCCTAAATATCCGTCGCCGAGAAGACAAAAATCACAAAACTCTCTGAAGAATCAAAAGTAGGGAAGCAAAGTTAACCAAAAAGCATCGGACAAAATGGAAAATGACAAAACCTTAGAAATCCAGGGAGAAACTCTCTAAGCGTAAACCTAGAGAGAGAACCGCGTTTTGTGAACAACATAATTTTTGTTGAGTTTATGTTAAGTTTTTCTCTTTCTCTCTCTCTCTCTCTCTCTCTCTCTCTCTCTCTCTCTCTCTTTTTTTCCTTTAAAAGCTCCTAGATATTAATACTCGGTAATTCGCGAGCATAGTGCCACACTTTTATTTACACACCACACATGAGGCTTGGGATGATAAAGGCATTAGTTGCACCTCCACCATATCCACAATTCACCCTACACCTATTCATTTCGGTGCAACCATGTGGAGCTTAGCCTTGTTCTTTGAATCCTCATCCTAGTGGTTAGATCTTTTATTTCCTTAATAGTTTTCACTTGTCCTGACCCAAATATGCACAAGTCCTTGGTATTGTTGGTTTGTATGGTTGAGAGTCCAAAGTGAAAAAGTGTGACATAAGGAAAAAGGAGAGATTGTGAGGTTTACTTTAATCCATCCCCGTTATGAAAGAGGCAATTGTGGGTTTGTAAGGATGTGAAAGAGACAATTCTAAAAAGCTAAAAGAGTCTTTGCAATCCCTTAATTGTTTTTTAGGTAAAAGTGGAGTGGGTGAGACCACTCCGTATGAGCAGAGTCATGAATTACTTCCAAAACTATAATTAAATCTTTGATGGGGTATTTATTTCTTTTAGGCAAAACTCGAGAAGTTGCAAAAAAAGTTAAGAGTGCAAAAAGCCTTGCAATTAGTGTGAAATGAGAGGCTTGTGTCACAATCTTGTTCACAATAGAAAGGACTTTGGGAATTGAGAAAGTATGATTGAATGGACTTCCCATTATTTTTGTCTCTTCCTTGTTGAGCATTTGCCTAATTGTATATGTTTTACCCCATATCTTAACTCACTTTATGTTTAGTTCCCCCCCCCCACCCCCACCCCCACCCTCCCAAAAAAAAAAGAGAATACATATATGAGGTTTATTTGTATTATTTGTGTCATTAGGCACATTCAATGTCTTTGACAAGGGAATGGAAGAAAAAGAAGCAATTCTAGTTGATTTTCAGGAGAGAACCGAGAGTAGCACGGAATGACCCGAAAGGAGAAGTACTTCGGAAGAAACCAGAGCAAGGAATTCTCTAAGGAGACAGGTAATGCACGGGCAACTTCACGCACGTGAAGGCATGCATGTCCATTCACGACCTACTTCATGGGTGTGAGTTTACCCGTCTCCATGCACGGGTACTCACATGCCCGTGCCGCATACTAGTGAAGAAATTAAGTCTTGTTTCATGTATTTTTGAAAAAAAAACATATCCATATAGCATAGAATATACCTCTCCCTCTCCCTCTCTCTCTCTCTCTCTCTCTCTCTCTCTCTCGGTAATTTTAGGGTAGATTAGATAGCTTAGATCTTAGAAATCATCTTAGACAAGCTTGTAACGCTATTGAAGTAGGATTGATCTACATTTTGATTACCTTCAATAAAGAAGATTTCTTTTCCCTTTCTCTCTTTAATTTATTGAGCTATGATTTTGAGTTTTCTTTGTGATTATTTTCTGCAAATGGTTTCTAAGTGCGAGTAATTATCCCTTCTTGGGGTGTAGGTTAGGGTCTATTTACCTTTCTAAACGCTATGTGTGTAATTATTGCATAAAGGGAAGAATCCCAATCTAGGGTTCACCCTTGTGAAGGAGCTTTGAATTTATCTTGTTGATTTTTGGTGCGCAATAGAGATTAACATGGCATTGGAGAGTTCATCTCGCAACGAAAGTTGGGAAATGAACTCAAGCCTCCTCCCTTTGCGACCCAATTTCTCTCTGCAAACGAAGATTGAGGATTTTCAATGCTTTTGTGCTTAAAGAGTTGAGAGTTGATACGTCACGAAAGTGGGACAATTCTTGCTCTAATCCTTAATCAAAAGATTAAGGATTCTTGTGTGCATTGTTGTGAACCCTTTGATGAAGATTCCTCCCCAATTTCTTAGAATTGAACTAGCATTTAGAAGGCAATAGCCCTAATTTTACCGCTTTGCCTTTATCATTCCTTCTAATCTTTTGTTTTGAATTAAAGTAAGTTTACATTGTGTCTTTTGGATGATTATCTATATTGATTGAGGTGTTGTTTGGATTCTTTAAGAATTCATTATTTTAGTGCCTAGTAGAGAATTGAAATAACTAAACAAGTACGCACAAGTCTACAGTTCTCAGCGGAATGACATATTTAACGTGTATTTTTGCAACAATCAGTAACCTCTCTGATCTCAACAATGTATAGTGTGAGTTCTCATTCCTTTTATAGACTACTACTCATTTCTTATTCGTTAATCAATCAAACATTTGAATACAATTTTTTTTTTTTAAATGTAATTTCATAATTTAACCAAATAATACATTAACATTTATATATCATTTTTTTTCCCAATTCCATTTCTTTCGAATTATATTTCGTTGACCTCTATTTTCATACGGTGAACCAAAAGTCATGTTACTATATGGATGACATTATGACAAGGCGTAAAGTACAAATTATTTTAAAAATAAGTTTTTGAAATAATATAATAAAAATGCATCATGTCAAAGAGTTTAATTTTTCTGTAAACTTTCCCTCAATAAGAATTAAATTTTATGGATGCAATTCAAATAAAATCCGAATTAGTTTGATGGAAATACCAAATGCTATGCTGTATGTCCAAAAAACAAAACAAAAAAAAAAAAAACAAAAAAAAAACAAATAAACAAATAAAAAAAAAAAACAAAGAAGCGTTGAATCAATTATCTAGCTGCTCCAGTACGTCCGGGTAACCGGGTTCAATAACTTTGACTAGGCCTACTTATTATTCGTGCAGATATAGACATACATAAGTTTCGTTGTCATATATTCAATAATGGAATCATTTTTTTAACTCAAAATTCAGAATTTGTCAATTGATTGTAGTACCTGTTATGAAATAAGATATGCATGCTCTAACAACTCAACCAAACCCCAGCAGAAATCAATACCAAGTCAAAATGTGACAATCATTTTCAATGAAATTATCAACCATTACCATTGATATATATATATATATATATATATATATATATATATATATATATATATATATATATATAGAGGCGGGTTCAGGTGCGGCAGTGTCTTACGGTGCGGTTATTTTTTACGGTGCGGCAACACCAATAGTTCACCAAATATGCACCATCAACGTTAGGAAATACACCACACAAAACAGAGTAAACAGAGCCCTGCATCACCAAACACACACCATTAGGTGTGAGTAAAAACACCATACACTGTTCGGAAATACACCATTGGGGGTGGTGAGTTATATGGTGTGTTTTTTTGAGTCTGTGGTGTATTTTGTGATGTTTTATTACATTTCATTGGGGTGTGTTTTTATTACACTGTTGGTGCATATTGTTAACACTGTTGGTGTATTCTGGAATTTGACCGCACCGCCTCACCGTAAGACCCCGCCGCATATGAGCGCTCTTCTATATATATATATATATATATATATATATATATATATATATATATATTATGGGTGACAAGGGATATCGCAAGATTCACAGCCACTACTTGAGGATGTGTATTAGGTAAACCTACCTAGCTTTGTCCATAGTTAATCGGCTCAAACTAAAAAAACTAATAAACCTCTTCAATTAGAAGTCAAACTTGAAAATTGGAACCTAGTTTGTGGTTACCAAACTAACAACCTAACCAACTTGATTACACTTCTCATTTGAACCTGATTCTGTATAGGGTCTAACTCTTATGAGAAGGATTCCCCGTGAATAGTGTGGACAAATGTTAGCCATGAGAACATGACTTTTCATGAAGAGGAATAAACATGGTAACAATTTTGTAATTATTACAAAATTTAACGACATACTCGAAAAATTTTAATAGTGCATTTGCGGACAACTAGGAGTGCACTCAAAATCAGTAAATTATCCATAGATACACTATCAAGTTTTTAAGTACATGGCCAAAATTTGAAATAATTACAAAATTACCAAAACATTTTTTCTTTATTTTTCTGCTATTAGATCTCCCAAGATGGACATACAAAATGAGAAAATGGTCCTCCTATAAAAAGTGAGGACTGATAATCTCAGTCGTCCATCAGGATTCATCGATGGTTGAAGGTTTTAGTAATAAAAACACGAAGTCAATTTTATAATTATTGAAAACTTTTAAAATTTCAATATTTATAATAAGGAGTACACCCACACTTGCTTGTTTTCTTTTATTTTTAAACTGTTGATCGACACGTATAGATGAATCATATCAGTCATCACTTTTTACATAAGAGCATGTTCTCCAGTTGAACCTTCCCTATATATATATATATATATATATATATATATATATATATATATATATATATACACACACACATATAATTGTGTACTATCAGCATTGATATTGATTGACATCATAAAATTAAACCATCCATCAAATAATATAATGCCAAAATATCATCATCATCATCATGTCAACCTACCCAAATTATCTTAATCTTCACCCAAACATCCATTAGGTGGCACTTGCGTTAGAATGTTCGAAAAAAGTCTTATAGTATTTGGTGTACCAGGGAAATGGAAAACAAACTGCCCCTTAAAAAATTGCTCTTTGAAAGAAAATTATTGGGCTAACACCAGACTTTTCTTTTGTAAATTAAAGTAATTGGTGCGCGTATTAGTTAGTACTATATAATAAATTAATAATATAAGAACAGATTGATTAAGTTAGTACATGATTCACTTTACTTAAAATGATTTAAATTCAATTTCACTATAATTCGATTAATAAGACTTGATTCAAATAATTCATAATTTATAAAGTAATTTTTGTAATATTTAATTTGACATCAGTTTACAAATTTATATATGTAAAAATTATATCAAAAGTCTTATTAAAAACAAAAATGAATTATAAAATATAAGTAATTTAAAGAAAATAATAAGCGAAGAAAGAATAATTAATTTTACAAATAGATGATAAATAGAACAAGTAAAATAAGACATACATAGCGATTATGAATAGACCTCTTGGTGCTAGGCGCGCATTTGGAAAGAGTCTTGATACATTTCCTTTCTAAAGTTACTTTGATATTATATTGTAAAGTTAATACCATCTAGGATCCTCCAAATATAATGATTTTGTCATGTTTAGTCCTAAACTTTCAAATTGACTACTCGTGATCCTTCGAATTTCAAATTGTTACTATTTGTGGTCCAAGTTAACCATTTATGGTCCTTCAACTATCAAATTTAACCAGCAGCGGTCCTTCTAGGAGGACCGGGGTTGGTTAAAATTTCAAAGTTGAAGGACAATGGGTGGTTACTATGACCACAGATGGAAATAATTTGAAAGTCGAAGGATCACGGGTGGTCAATTTGAAAGTTTAGGACTAAACGTGGCAAAACTGCTATACTCAGAGGACCTCATATGGCATTAACTCTATATTGTAGGATAATATCATTATTGTCTACCTATTGAGAAGTTGATATTTGTTGGCATTTGATCCGATCTGTTGAGTCATTGAGTCACCGTGATTTACATCCTCCTAAATGTTCTGTCGGGCCGGGGTGTGGGGACCCTTGGGGTTGGGGATTCAACCTTTTGGGAGAAGATATTTATGGAAGCGTACTCTAGACAACTCACATTGAACCTTATTAAGCATTTAAGCACACCATTTTCTACCATGCACGAACTTCTCAATGAGAGCACCAAATAATCCTAATTCTACCACAGAAGTGAGCTCAAAAGTGTATGTTTGATCTCAAGCAGCTTAAGTATCACACCACAATCTTTTGTGGATATATTATGGAGTGAGTTAATACAAAAAAAGGTCTTCGACTATAGTGATTTTTCTCAATTTCGTCCTAAACGACTTTGGTAACCTAATGTAGTCTCAGACTTTTGTATTTTTGCTCAATTTAGTCATCCGTTTGTTATTCTGTCAAATTGGTGTTAAATAAATGGACAATTCAGTAATCTCAATATTGGTTTCTCTTTACTCTCCGCCCTGCGAAGTGCGAAACCCATCTTTCTTTTACGAATTACTCCCAGACTTGCGAATCAAATTTTATATTCGCGGGTTTGGGAGTAATTATGGCAGTAATTCGTAAAAGAAAGAAGGATTTCACACTTCGTAGGTCTAGGAGTAAAGATTTGCCAATATTAAAATTATTGAATTGTCCCTCTATTTAACATCAAATGGATGGAATAACAAACGAAAGACTAAATTAAGCAAAAATACAAAAATCTGGGACTACATTAGGTCACCAAAATCATTTAGAACGAAATTGAGAAAAATCTAATTGAGGACCATTTTGGGTTATAACTCATTATGGAGTCGATATGAGATCTTATATTATACTTCCTCTGTTATTAGTTTATTATATCTGCATGTGTTAGGTAGTTCAGTCAATTTATGCATAGCTAGTCAACCAATAAATAAAATAATTTTATAATTTAAACTTGTGTAATGTCAAATATATTGGCTAGTGATTATATTAGTTATGATGGTAGGTGATTAAATCTAAAATAAGTCCAAATGTCCAATTCAAAGTTTGCAATAGTTTACCCTCACTCAAATCTTTACACACGTAATTAACAACATTGTGATGTCTATATATATAGAGTTTCTCTGCACCATAATGCCAAACTACACGTTCTTGATTCTCCCCTTCACTTCCTAAAATAACATATAGCCGGCTAGTTCAAACCCTGCCTGAGATGGCTGTGGCAGTTAATTTTGCTCTTCTCTTTCTTTTATTGGCAGCTCCGGTAGCTTTCGCTGCCGATCATCTCGTCGGAGACAGCAGCGGGTGGACTCAGTCTGGAGATTATACCACTTGGGCATCAAGCAAGAAATTCGCCATGGGTGACAATCTTGGTGAGTTTTTAGATGTTATTTGAAATAATAACCTTTTTACGAATTGAGGTAGTACATTTTAGTCCCGATTGAAAATTTAGAAGATGACTCTGGTAAGTTAATTTTTTGGATTTTTTTTTTTGGGTGTTTGAATATTCAAACAAAATAAAATCAAAAGCAAAATATTCATTATGATTAACGGAAAAAAGACCTAGAAAATGTCTTCTTAAAGGAATTCTTTATTTTCTAGTCTCTCTCATATCTCTTCAAACCATTATTTATTTTTCTGGATTATTATTATTATTATTATTATTATTATTATATAACAAATAATATGGTCATTTTCAAGAAAAATAAACAAAATAGAAAAAATTAAATGTAATATCTTAACTTTCAGCCAAATCAAAAAAAAAAAAAAGTTTTCTAACCTGTAGCAAAACACTAAAAAATTAAAATATATTTCTAAAACAAGTGTTATTTTCTAAATACTCCGTATCATTTAATTTTCTGAAAAACATTTTACAGGTTTCGAAAATCCAATTGAACCCCTGATTGAAAATATGTTACTTAATCAATAGAGTTGTTTTTTAAAACGAAAAATACAATAAATATAAGATAATAAATGTAAGTTTGGACATTTAGCTACCAGTCATAAAAATATTCTTATTTTTTCTCTCTGAATACTTTTTATACCAATTGAGCTGCTCATGCGGGCTTGACCTAATGAATTATATCCGTGGTGGCAGCGGACATTACTTATTTTCTTAGGACTACTTTAGAACAACCAATAGACTATATAAAATGAATTGAAAAATAAAATTGGCATATTCAAAATTTAAATTCCTCGAATTACACACACACACACACACACACACACACACACACACATATATATATATATATATATATATATATATATATATATATATATATATATTTTTTTTTTTTTTTAAAAACTGATTTTGAAAACTAATCATGGATGACGGCGATCAGTGTTCAACTACGGAGGAAGCCACGGCGTGGACGTGGTGAGCAAAGACGATTACGACAACTGCAACGGCGGAAACGCCATCCAGTCCTACACCGGCGGCGCAACCACCATCAAGCTATCAAAATCTGGGCCAATGTACTTTATCTGCCCAACCTTTGGCCACTGCCAAACAGGGATGAAGCTGGCAATCAATGTTGATTCCGGAAGCTCCGCCGCCCCTGCCGGCTCCCCGCCGGCCGGCGGCACCTCGCCCGCCACCCCGTCTCCTCCGTCATCGGGTTCCGAATCTCCGCCGTCAACTTCAACGCCCTCTGACAGAACAACGCCGACGGCCACGTCGTCGCCGCCTAATGCCGCGGCGGGTGGTTCTGGTTGCATGAGCAAAGTGGTGGTTGGGGTTTCAATTGTTGTAGGGGTATTGTTTGCTTTCCTGGGCTAGGCTGGAGGCAGTGCTATATTTGTAATTTCCTGATTTTTGTTTGCTTCAAATATTTTGTGTGTTTGTTTGTTTTTGTTATGTTTTTATTATCTTATTTACTCTCATTTTTTTAAAAAAACTTTCATGAGCAGTAAATTTATGTTACTAAACTAACTAAAGACGTGCTTTGATTTCTAAAAAATTAAAAGAAAAAAAACATTGGTGCTGTATTTTGAGAAATTACTAGGTATTATGTGATACCGTTTCATAGGTCAAAATATGTAAGATGAATTTGAACAAGAAAAATGCTAATTACGCCTAGTTTTACGACTCACAAACCAACTATTCCAAGATGTGCAGCAAAATCATTATAATTAGCATTTGTAAGGTTATGGAGAAACTGTATGTTGTATTTATTAATGAAAGATCAATAGACTATAAATAGTGTACAAGTGAGGAGAAGTAGCAGGAAGTTACAACAAAGCTAGTCTACATGAATACATTTAGAACACATAAATAAATATAGAAAATATCAGCCACATATAGGCTTAACACGCCCCCGCCACATGTTTCATGCGTGAATGAAGCACTGGATTTTTATAAACATACGTGACATTGAGGTTGTCACAGAATATCACCGGAGGCTTCACCAGACTCAACTTGAGTTCTTGTAACAGATTCTTAATCCAGAAAACCTCCATTGCTGCATTCGCCAAAGCCCGGTATTCAGCTTCTATAGACGAACGAGAGACGGACTTCTGACGTGTGGACTTCCAAGAAATAAGATTATTGCCCAGATATACCAAGTACGCGGTAGTAGAACAACCGACAGTGGTGCAACCTCCCCAATCAGGATCAATATACACACATAGTGATAACAGTTGGCCAGCCCGAAGGAGTAGGCCATGACAAACTGTACCTTTGAGATAGCGAAGAATCCGTTTAGTGGCCTGCCAGTTATGCTCCGTAGGTGAATGCATGAACTGCGAGAGCCGATTAACTGCAAACGCCACATCAGGCCATGTGATCACCAAATATTGCAGTAGAACTAGGAGGCGACGAAACTTAGTAGCATCAGTTGACGCGCTGCTCGAATGTACTTGTAACAACTTCTCTGAAGCAGCCAGTGGTAACCGGTTTCATGATCAGGCTATACATCTCAAAATAATCTCGACCAGTAGTTTGCAAGAACCATTTAGTGACAAGCCGCACCTTGTATCGATCAATCGAACAATCCAATTTACGTTTGACACAGTAAACCCATTTACAGTCGATGGGAACCCCCATGGAACAAGCTGCCACGTTTTGTTGAGGTGCAGAACTTCGAACTCTTCATGTAACACCTCGTGTTACGACCCCTAAAACCAATTAATCATTGAACCAATTGCCCAAAAGAAAGAATTAAATTACAATAATTAACTAGGAAAAGGCCCACCATAGTCTGTGGGCCCTCATCTCTAAACCCAACCCCTAGTCCTAAAAGGAATAGAGTTAGCAAGCCTATAGTAATTGGACCCTAAGTAAGACTCTTAGATATATAAATAGGGAACATAGGAGGCACCTAGAACCCCCACCACAATAATCTCTCACCACACCAAGAATTCCAAGAATTCCCCTAGGAGAAATCAAGAAAGAAGAAAGCTTAAAGAAAGACCCTTCATAGCCAAGGAATTAATTAAGGCTAAGAGGTAACCCATGTCTCAACAAAACCTATTTTCATAGATATGATTCCCCTCTTAGGATTTCCCCCATATTCTTGTGTGTTGATGATTCGTTATATTGGTGTTATGATTCCGTGGGTGATCTTGATGATAAGAGGTTCGTGATGATTATGTGGTGTTCTTGATATTCTTGATGATTATACGATGTTCTTGATGTTTATGTGATATTCCTAACGAATCTTGATATTAGAAGATGAATTGTGTTCTTGTTGAAATAAAAGTAATTAGAACCCTAGGTTGTATCGGGAAACTCGTATGGTATTATTCTTGGTATATTGGGTGGGAATTCGTATGTTCGGGTGTTGATTATGTTTAGAAAAGCATGATAGGTTATGTGTCATATGTTCTTGCTTTTGGATCCGATAATTGTCTACGTGTTGTTGTCAATTGCGTTTGAAAGTATCTAAGCATGGTTTCGGGTTCCACAATGGTTCCCGGGGCGTTTTCTGTGATAAAAGAGTCAGTGGGGGGTAGGGGACCCGCCACCTACCCGCAGCCAATATGGGCAACACCGGCAGCGGGCAGCTGCCCGCCGGGCACCCGCTGCCCGGAATCACGCCATCGGCGGGTGACCCCTCACCCACCGGCTACCCGCTGGAAAATACCCCACCTCGGGATTTTGGCATCCCCGTTTGATGTTCTCCCGACCCCTGTGGTGTCCCAACGGACTCCGTCTATCGTGCCTATGTCTAGTTTGATATTTCGGGTACCGTTCGTAGGTTGTATGAGTCTTATATATCGCATGCTAGTTGAATTGGTATCCCGTTGACCTAGGTAAGAGAAGTATGCACCCCTTAGGATTGTTCTTAGTATGTGAAGGATCACGCATAGGTTTTGTTATACGTTTTCTCCCCCTTCCCAATGTGTTAATGTGGGTTGCATGTGCTTGCTATGTGTTATGTGCGCATGATACCCCAATCCGGTTGCGATCGGATTGGTTATTCCTGAGCTGCGGTTCAGAAGCTGGCTGCGGTCAGACTTACACTCTCGGGCTGCGGTCTACCGTTTGGTTGCGATCAAACGTTTTACATGAGCTGCGGTTCATATTTCTTGGCTGCGGTCAGATGACATACTCTTGGGCTGCGGTCCACTGTTTGGTTGCGATCAAACTATGATGAGCTGCGGTTCATCGGTCGGTTGCGATCGACCCCTCCGTGTTGCGATACGGGGCAGGGTGCTGCGGGGCCGTGTCAGAGCTATATGCGCTGACCCTCATGTATGGGCATGCGATTGGTCCTGTGGCGCCAACAAAGTGTGCTATGTGATGAGATATGGATGGTTTGGTGTTATGATTGTTATGAAAACGTGACCATAGGATACATGCTAGTAAACCGTATATGCTTAGTTATGACTATTGACTGTGCTTATCACTATCTGTCGAATCTGTTCCCTACGCTTGTGAATTGTATATGCTTGATTATGTCTGTTGGCTGTGCTTACCCCTATCTGTCGAGTCTATTCCCTGTTTTGAAATCTAGAGTCTCTTAGGATATATCTTCATGCTTCGAAATGGTTTTTCGTATATCTATGTATATATCTATATGTATTGTATTTCAACGCGTTGGAGTGGGTTACCAGCATCTCTCGCTGAACAGATATATTTGGCTTTCAGGCACAGAAGAGTAGACACTGGAGCGCGCTAGAACCTTGAAGCATAGTAGTAGTTAATTTCCCTTTCGGCCTGCGCGCCATGATTATGTATTTACATTATTGAGGATAATAGTTAGTTAGCCTGTGCACTTGAGTTCTCTAGCTCAGGTGTGGCATAGCACCCCGTACTCTTTGTATTATGTTTTGGGAATTAATGAGATTTCACCTTTATTATATAAGTTTCAAAAGTTTTAAAAATTTCGGGGTGTTACAGTTGGTATCAGAGCCTAAATTTGACCCTAGGATAAGACTATCAAGACCGGACCTTAGGACGAAGACCTGAACTCTAGGTACTTAGGGACATAGGACTCTTAGGACGCGCGGTGAGACTGTGAAACCTAAACATAACCTCCCCACACTTTATCTCTCCCTTATCTAAAGAAAACTTTCCCCCGCTTATCACAGCAAAAGAAGAGCACCGAACTCTAACTTAACGTTCTTGTAAACGTTGACCCAGAAAGACGACAGCATGGCACCAAACAGAAGACAATCAAGGACTCCAGAACCCGCCGCACACGACCCCCTGACTCAAACCCTACAACAACTAACACAAGTCGCCCAGGCACTAAGCGACGTAGCTCTTCGCAACAACAGGCCCCCGCCCCCTCCATCAAACGTGAACTCAGACGTCGCCCGACAAGTTTCGAACCATCGACCACCCACGTTCTCAGGAGAAGAGGATCCCATAATCCTGGAGGAATGGATCTGGACCCTCAACAAAATTCTAGGGTTAGTAGAATGCCCAGAAGAACGCCGCGTAGAGATAGCCTCGTTCTACTTCGGAAACGAGGCCGATCTCTGGTGGATCCACGAGGGGCCCGCTTACCAACAAGAACCAGGTTTCAACTGGGAAAACCTCAAAACGCGACTACGAGAACGATTCTACCCAACACACGTAAAAGCATCCATGTACGAAAAGTTCCTCCATTTGAAACAAGGGACAGCTACTGTCATGGAATACCATAAACGATTCCTTGAACTAGCACGCTTCGCGCTAGAACTAGTCCCCACCGAGGTGACCAAAATAGAGAGATTCGTATCGGGCCTCAACTTCGAAGCCCGAAAAGCACTAGTAGTAAGTAGACCTCGGACCCTCAACGAGGCTTACTCCAGTGCCGCAAATCTCTATCGAATCCAACTACTCCAACGTGGGGTTCAGGAACAGATACGTAAGAGAAACACCGGGGGTGGAGCGCCACCGGTGAAAAGGACGAGAAGCGACACCAACACAAGACCGAGCAATCTGACCAACCAAAGGCCGGCCCTAGGGAACAACGAAACTAACGCAAGGAGCTTCCCTTGCCCGAAATGCAACAAAAGCCATAGAGGTAAAGACTGCATGGGCAATCCCTGGCGATGCTTCAACTGCGGTGAAGAGGGGCACAAGGCCTTCCAGTGAACTCAACCCTAAAGGCCACGCCCGACCACCATGGGTTAACACGGGGGCACCACCCACCAAGGAAACTACAGCACTCCTGGGAAAATATTCGTCGTGAGCCGCACCCAGGCCGACCTCGGGAACGAGGGCAATCTCAAGGAGGGGAACCTAACCCCAGAAGACGAGGACCGTGCAAACCCCGCGGAAGAAAACCAAGAAGATGAATTCTGTCTAGGATAAACCGGCAAATTCCTTGTAATCACCTTCGTAGTAAAACTACTTACTTAGCTCAATTACTTCGGAATTTTTAAAAATAAAAGATTAGATCGAAATCCGATCCTACGTACAAAGATAAAACCAAAATTATACTACAAGCCAAGCCTCCCACCACTAGAGGACGAAAGAGGGAAAAAGACAAAGGACCACACCATCAAAAGATTAGTGTTACCAATAGGAATTGAACCCTTGACCTCCCATATACAAAACCAAGGTCTTAACCACTAGGCTAAGAGTGTTTCTTGAAACCTCAAGGGAACACTTTCTTCTTAAAGCCCTACAAGTCCCTAAATCCACAAAAATCCCCAAATCAAAAACCCTTCTTCTTCTTCTTCTTCCTCTTCCTCACTTTCTCTCCTTCCCCTCCCACTCACCTCACCGTCCTTCCCCCACGCCAAGACCCACGAACCACCGCCGACAGCAACCAGGACCACCGTCGACCGCCCAGACCACGCCCCGCCGTACGCCGCCCTCGCCGCCGGAGAACACCCGCAACGCCAGCGCCGCCCGCCACCTACCCGAACTCCACCCGCTGCCACCACTGTCCGACGCCATCAAGGACCGCCGCTCCACCTCGCCAAGCCGACACCTGAGCCCAGTCGCCGCCGCCTCCCTCGCAACGAAGAAAGCCGCACCACCAGAAAACTCGCCAGAAACGCACCGGAGCCCCGTCGGAAAAGTCGCCGGAAAACTTCACCGGAAAACTTCACCGTCAAGTGAAGCTTCACAATGCCAAAGAAACCCCTCGGAACCCGTACACCGGAATGGAGCAACACCGGTTACACCGTGATCGGAGGTAAAGCCCTTGAACCCGACCAATTTTCTCCGGAATTGGTTGATATGCTTAACCACCAAGGGCTTTTGGATACGTATCTCACCATCAAGGGGGATACGCACCCCGAATTGGTGAAAGAATTCTATCAACACCTAGTGGCCACCAAACGGGGTGATAAGCTAGAAATCGCCACCATGGTCCGCGGCAAGGAAATTATACTCTCCGAAGGCCGTTTGGCCAAGCTCTTGAAATTGACCACCACGGGTGTGTCAAACTACGACCGAAAGGGGTGGATTGATACCCAAACCACGGGGTACAAAGACTATCTCGGGTACCTACTCGGGAGGGAGGAAGGATTCACCTCGGCCACACGCCCGAATAGGAAGTGGCTATCGGCGGAGCAAAAGATATTGGTTATGATTGTAACCGATAGCCTCTTGCCCACGAACAATAAGAGCAAGGACGTGGGGAGTTTAGAGTGCACTTTTGCCTATCTCTTGAAACACAAAATCAAGTTCAACCTGCCGGCCCTCATGCTAAAACACATGGAGCTTTGCAAGACAAGCAACCGACTTAGCCTACCCTACGGGATGATCCTAAGTTGGATCATGGAGAAAAAGGGGGTAGACCTAAGCCACACTGAGGTCAAGACCGCAAACGGCATGATCTTTAACGCCCAGAACCTCCGCCGCAATGATATCTATTACACTGAAGGGGGACATTACCTCACCCTCGAAGAAATTTGCCTAAAACCCGAGGAGGATGACGAGCCTAACCCATCGGTGCACCCACAAGCGGGAGGGAACCCAAGGGAACAAAACGAGGGTTCGGTCAATGAGCGTATCCTAGCGCGACTCAACCGGCAAAACCAAATCATGGAGGAGGGGTTCTCGTACTTGATCCGTACGACACGCGCATTGGATCAGAGGGTGGCCGCAATCGAGGCCGCCTTGGGCACTCGCGGGGCATCCAACACCGGAGCAGGAGACCGAGGTAGACCCAAACTTTCCTATCACCACACCACCAGAAGTCCAGTCTACCCCAGCTAAGACAAAACGTGGGGCCACATTCCTAACCGGGAGGCCAAGATGCGGGATGTCTAGGGGTGAAAGAATGGATTAACACACCGGGCTTCGGGGACGAAGCCCCTTGTAAGGGGGGAGAGTGTAACACCCCGTGTTATGACCCCTAAAACCAATTAATTATTGAACCAATTGCCCAAAAGAAAGAATTAAATTACAATAATTAATTAGGAAAAGGCCCACCATAGTCTGTGGGCCCTCATCTCTAAACCCAACCCCTACTCCTAAAAGGAATAGAGTTAGCAAGCCTATAGTAATTGGACCCTAAGTAAGACTCTTAGATATATAAATAGGGAACATAGGAGGCATCTAGAACCCCCACCACAATAATCTCTCACCACACCAAGAATTCCAAGAATTCCCCTAGGAGAAATCAAGAAAGAAGAAAGCTTAAAGAAAGACCCTTCATAGCCAAGGAATTAATTAAGGCTAAGAGGTAACCAATGTCTCAACAAAACCTATTTTCATAGCTATGATTCCCCTCTTAGGATTTCCCCCATATTCTTGTGTGTTGATGATTCGTTATATTGGTGTTATGATTCCGTGGGTGATCTTGATGATCTTGATGATAAGAGGTTCGTGATGATTATGTGGTGTTCTTGATATTCTTGATGATTATATGATGTTCTTGATGTTTATGTGATATTCCTACCGAATCTTGATATTAGAAGATGAATTGTGTTCTTGTTGAAATAAAAGTAATTAGAACCCTAGGCTGTATCGGGAAACTCGTGTGGTATTATTCTTGGTATATTGGGTGGGAATTCATATGTTCGGGTGTTGATTATGTTTAGAAAAGCATGATAGGTTATGTGCCATATGTTCTTGCTTTTGGATCTGTTAATTGTCTATGTGTTGTTGTCAATTGCGTTTGAAAGTATCTAAGCATGGTTTCGGGTTCCACAATGGTTCCCGGGGCGTTTTCTGTGATAAAAGAGTCAGTGGGGGGTAGGGGACCCGCCACCTACCCGCGGCCAGTATGGGCAACACCAGCAGCGGGCAGCCGGCGGGCGGGCAGCTGCCCGCCGGGCACCCGCTGCCCGGAATCACGCCACCGGCGGGCAGCCGGCGGGTGACCCCTCACCCACCGGCTACCCGCTGGAAAATACCCCACCTCGGGATTTTGGCTTCCCCATTTGATGTTCCCCCGACCCCCGTGGTGTCCCAACGGACTCCGTCTATCGTGCCTATGTCTAGTTTGATATTTCGGGTACCGTTCGTAGGTTGTATGAGTCTTATATATCGCATGCTAGTTGAATTGGTATCCCGTTGACCTAGGTAAGAGAAGTATGCACCCCTTAGGATTGTTCTTAGTATGTGAAGGATCACGCATAGGTTTTGTTATACGTTTTCTCCCCCTTCCCAATGTGTTAATGTGGGTTGCATGTGCTTGCTATGTGTTATGTGTGCATGATACCCCAATCCGGTTGCGATCAGATTGGTTATTCCTGAGCTGCGGTTCAGAAGCTGGCTGCGGTCAGATTTACACTCTCGGGCTGCGGTCCACCGTTTGGTTGCGATCAAACGTTTTACATGAGCTGCGGTTCATATTTCCTGGCTGTGGTCAGATGACATACTCTTGGGCTGCGGTCCACTGTTTGGTTGCGATCAAACTATGATGAGCTGCGGTTCATCGGTCGGTTGCTATCGACCCCTTCGTGTTGCGATACGGGGCAGGGTGCTGCGGGGCCGTGTCAGAGCTATATGCGCTGACCCTCATGTATGGGCATGCGATTGATCCTGTGGCGCCAACAAAGTGTGCTATGTGATGAGATATGGATGGTTTGGTGTTATGATTGTTATGAAAACGTGACCATAGGATACATGCTAGTAAACCGTATATGCTTAGTTATGACTATTGACTGTGCTTATCACTATCTGTCGAATCTGTTCCCTACGCTTGTGAATTGTATATGCTTGATTATGTCTGTTGGCTGTGCTTACCCCTATCTGTCGAGTCTATTCCCTGTTTTGAAATCTAGAGTCTCTTAGGATATATCTTCATGCTTCGAAATGGTTTTTCGTATATCTATGTATATATCTATATGTATTGTATTTCAACGCGTTGGAGTGGGTTACCAGCATCTCTCGCTGAACAGATATATTTGGCTTTCAGGCACAGAAGAGTAGACACTGGAGCGCGCTAGAACCTTGAAGCATAGTAGTAGTTAATTTCCCTTTCGGCCTGCGTGCCATGATTATGTATTTACATTATTGAGGATAATAGTTAGTTAGCCTGTGCACCTGAGTTCTCTAGCTCAGGTGTGGCATAGCACCCCGTACTCTTTGTATTATGTTTTGGGAATTAATGAGATTTCACCTTTATTATATAAGTTTCAAAAGTTTTAAAAATTTCGGAGTGTTACACTTCATCCATGGCTTTCCTCCACCGAGCGCCTTTTAGGTCCTAAATGACGGTAGAATGCTCTAAAGTGGGAGGTAAGGGATGTGGCGTGGTTTGGTTGACAACATAATCAAACTACCTAGGGTTAGGTTGCCGCTATCTGGTAGACCTACGCAAAACATCATGTGGTTGGGGGTTTTCGGTGGAGGTCACGGGTAGTGAATACGCATAGGATAGTTGACTAGCAGGAAACAAATGGTCAGGAGTGTTTGATGCTAAACTGCCAGAAGAACGTGACGGGGCAGGAACAACAAGGGAAGGCGACAAATAACCGGAAGAATTATTCAGGAAATGTTCATCTCGATTCGCAGAAGTCATGTCTGTGTGGTGCGAAACATGTGGTGTATAGGGTTGTGACGAGAGAGATGTTGCATTAGAATTTGTAGGTGTTGGAGAGTGTGGGATATCAGCAGAATAATCCTTAGTAAATATAGACTGCAGCGTGGAACAAGGAAACTTGAACAGAATTTGAGGCTGTTCAGAAGAGTGTGAAGCAGACATGTCTGTAAGTTGCAAATCCTTAGAAGGAAATACATTAGGAATAAATCTAACATGCCTAGATACATAAACGAGATTGGTAACAAGGTCTAAACATTTGTAGACTGATTGAGTGTTAGAGTAGCCTAGAAAAATGGAAGGACGTGAGTTTAGGTTCAATTTCTTAGTGTTATAGGGTTTCAACCATGGAAAGCAAAGGCAGCCAAATAGTTTTAACTTTTCTTAATTAGGAGACTGCTTAAATAGAATACAAAAAAGAGACTAATTACTTAAAACCGGCATTGGTAGCCGATTAATGAGGTAAACAGCTGTGAGAAAAGCATTTGACCAGTACAAGGTTGATAATGAGACAAAATGAAGAAGTGACATGCATGTTTCGATGATATGTCTGTGTCATCGTTCAACCATCCCATTATGCTCAGGAGTGTGAGGTGGGGTGGTGAAATGTGAAATGCTGCCATGAGCATTAAACAATGTAACTAGTTTAATGAACTCGCTCCCATTGTCTAAGTAATCAGAAACAATTAAAAGTCCAAAAAACTTCTCAACCAACCGTTTAAACTGAGGAAAATTGGTAAAAACATCTGACTTATGTTTTAAAGGATACAACCAAACATATTTTGAGAAATGATAAACAAAAATAACATAATAAAGAAACTCATCAACAGATTCTTTAGAAGTTCCCCATACATCAGTGTAATGTAATTGCAAAGGTTTGGTGCTAACAAGAGTACTTTTTGAAAATGAAAATTTTTGACTTTTGTGTACATTACAAGATGAACAATGAAACTGACGTAGTGAGGAAACAATAACAGGAATATTACCGTGTTGCAACACAAGATGTAACACCTTATTTGATGGATGACCTAGCCAGTGGTGCCACTGAGACAAAGAAGCCAGATGCGTAGCATTTAATGTAAGCTCATAGGACAATGGACCATAGTAGACACTATTAATGTCGCCCCCCTAACAGTGCCATCCCGTTTGAAGATCCTTCACAACAAAATGATAATAAAAAAATTCAATAGACACTCGATTAGCTTTGCTTAGTTGTGATATGGAAACTAAGTTATTATGTAACTTTGGGACACGCAAGACATTTTCAAGAGTAAGAATAGAAGACAAAGTGGGATTTGTAGCATGGCTAAAATGAGATATTTGTAAAGACTTACCATCATGCAGACGTATTTCATTAGGATCAGGATCATTGTACTCAGAGAAGGTCTGTAGAGGAGTAACACTAGGTACGGTGTAGCATGATAGGAAGCACCACTGTGAAATAGCCACGACGAAGACGACCCAACTGTGGAGCTCGCTATAAGAGAGGGAAAGGATGATGACGCCTGCATGGGAAGAACATTATTTTCCTTTAAAAACTTGGCTAATTTATAGCAAACTCGCGTTTCATGGCCAGAAAAATTACAAAACTTGCATATTACACCAGATCGGTGATTTCCCTCATGTTGCCAATTTTGTCTGTTAGCGCCATTATAATAATGATTATTATTATTATTTTGACAAAACCTCTGACTGGAAGTGGAATGTTGATTGTTCCAGGAAGGAAACGAGGCTCGTTGTGGCAGCAACCAACAAAGTCTGACGTGCATCATCAACAACCTTTAACTGGCGTTCATGATCGGTGATAACATCTGCTAACTCTCCCAAGGAAATGAACATTTCACGAACGCGAACAACAGAGATAATGGAATTTTACTCCTCTCCTAGTTGAGTGAGTATATACACAACCAGGTCTTCATCAAAGACCGGGATTGAGCCAATGCGAGATCATCAGCAATGGACTACATGTCATTCATATAGGCAGTAATTGATTGAGCACCTCTCAGAGTTTTGGTGAGCTTGGCCTTGAGGAAAATGATGTGACACCCCGTAAATCCAACATCTATTTAAGGATTAATTAGATAATTAATCCTAGCTTAATTGGTAATTTATTCCTAAAATTCTGAAAATTTAATAGTCGGAGGACTAGAAATTGACTAGTCAATCCAAGTCAAAGGGTTGTACTCTATGCCGTATGAATTGTTCCCTTGTTTCCTTACTCTTCCCACTTTAGTAAGGGCAAAGAAGTCTTTTCACCTTATGTTTGTGCCCCAAGCTAACCTAGCATCATCCTTCATTTCATTTCCCTAACACCCTAAACACAAAAGCTCCACATTCTCTCTAGAAAATTGTTAGCTTCTTCTTCAAGCCAAGTTTTGGGCAATCCTAGATTCTTCAAGTTGGTCTCCAAGATTCATACTTTCTTAAGCTTGAGCATAAAGGAGGGTAAGATCCTTGGTCCCTTAGTGTTTTTAGTATCTTTTTAGGTGTCTTTTTCTAAAGATGGAATCTTTGTTGTCTTTTGGTGTGTTTATGAAGTTGGAGTTGAAGGTGAGACTTAAGAGAAGCCTTTGGGGTGTGAAAAGTGAAGGGTTAGGCTACAAGAGGTAACCCATGCTTTACAAAATCTATTTTTTACCTATATGATGATTTCTTGGTTTCTACTTGTGATTTTTGTTATGAAATTTGAGATTTGATGCATTGTCTTGTGAGAATGCATATCTAGAGCTTGTTATTAGGATTCTTGTATGCCATTGCTTGGCTATTTCTTGGATTCACGTCATATTATTGTATTTTGTGAGATTTTGGGTGTTTTGGACTTGAATTTGGACTTGTTGGTGAAAATCCCGAAGGGATTATTTTGGTGGTACAGGGTGTACCCGCGGGCGGAACGGCGGGCAGTGGCCTACCCGCCGCCCCACCCGCGGGGCACACACCTCGTGGGCTAAGGTACCCGCGGGCGGAACCACGGGTGGAGGTCCACCAGTGGCCCTACCCGCGGGGTTGGTGGTTGTTCGGGGATTTGTTCCCCGTGATTCTTTTGACTCGGTAATTGATGTTTGACCTCTCGATGTTGTTTTGTTGGGCTATTTGAGTGTCTTCTTGATGTTTCGTATGTCTAGAACGGTATGTTAGGAATCCATGTAGGATTTGGTGTCTTGAATCGTGCTAAGTGTTCAACCTTGTGATTCGTTGAACCATGATGAGTCTTTTATGTTCTACGGAACTATGTTTGGTTTACCCGTTTGATAAACATGCTAGTTTGATGTTGAAATGCTAGCGTGTGTGGTTTGTTCTTTCCTACTGTGGATGGCAACTTGTGTTGACCATCGTTGGTGTTGGATTGTAATCCTTCCTTGTTGAGTATGGTTTCATATCTTTGTTGTGATCCATTGATTGATTCCTGTGATGAAAACATGTGTATTGGCTGTACCTTGATTGCACGGTTAATAGTATGGGACATTAATCACCAAGGTACAGATGTGGTCCTCGTGGTAGCCATGAAATGAAATTGGTGGTGTAATATGAGCTTTAAGCTCACTTGTTGGCGGTTGTGTGATTGAAATGAACGATACCCTCGTGTACTATGTGTTGGCGGTTGTAGGTGGGGGAACGACGGTTCCCGGAGGCATAAGGTTGGACTCAGAAGTACAGGGGTTCTTGGAGGTAATGGCTGGAACTGTAATAAGGTCGGGGGTAGCCATAAGGTTGGAACAGGACATAAGGTTGGAAGTTGTGACATGGAGTGTCACGGTGGCATATAGTTGCCAAAGTGTGAATGTCTATCCTTTTCTGATGAGCATGTCGAGTGGTATTCTACTTTGTGATCAGTAGAATACACCTCGAGTTGTACTTGTTTATTGTTGTTGTCTTTGCCTTGATGTTTTCTACTTTGTGATCAGTAGATTACATCTTGAGCTATGTTGAGTTGTACTGTTGTTGTTCTTGTCTTGATGTTGTCTTGGGATGTTGATTTCCCTTGTCCTTTTGAGAGTGAAATAGAGTATTTGCAGTTGACTTCTCTCTATGACTTTGAACTGATATATACTGTATTCCGTTTCGAAAATGATTTTGAATTATACTATCTTTATATGCTACGTAACGCGTATTGATGGGTTACCAGCAATATTCGCTGACTGGGCGTCGTCCCCTTTCTTTATGTGCTTTACAGGTCCTGAGTGGATATGGTGAGCACGTTAGCTGTTGGTTGTAGTTTAGCTCCCCTGTCTATGTAGATAGTGTTTTGGGCCTGTGTGCCATGGTTATGTTAAACAAGATAGATTGTTGGTTTTAGACTTGCCTGTGCATCCACGTTGAGGTGGATGTGGCATAGCACTTCCTGGTTTTCCCTGTTTTTATATAAGACTTCCGCTGTTGTCTACGTTTTATGATACCTGTTAGTTATCTTGCCTTATGAATTTAAGTTTTTAAATGTCGTGAAAATCGGGGGTGTTACAAATGATCCGTCCTCGAGAGGCACTAACATAACTAGCAACTAGTCGTTTGTAGGCATCATGGGCTGTCATAGCTGAAGATATGAGGGGTTGGATTGTGTCAGAATAACTCCCCAGAAGAGCACTAATAATTATTTGGTCTTGATGATACAAAATTAAATGGCCTGGGTTTGGTGGTGGTTTGAGCAGGATCGGTAAACTTGGTTGGTTCTTTGATAGAACCAATGAACCATCAATATAGCCGAGAAGATTAAAGCCAATAAGTGTAGATTGAACTTGACGTCTCCAGACTCGGAAATTTGTAGTAGTGAGTTTAAAAGGGAAGTTTGATGGAGCAGTAAGTTGAATAATGTCGTTGGTGGCAACAATACCAGGTAACGAAGAGGAAGCCATTAATAAAAGGGGAGTGGCGAAAGAAAAAAAAAACTTTCGTAGGATATTCAGGCTCTTAATACCATGCAAGGTTATGGAGAAACTGTATATTGTGTTTATTAATGAAAGATCAGCATACTATAAATAGTGTACAAGTTAGGAGAAGTAGCAGGAAGTTACAACAAAGCTAGTCTATAGGAATACATTTATAACAGATAAATAAATATAGAAAATATCGGCCACACATAGGCTTAACAACATTAATTTTTAATTTGACTAATAATGTTTATGATTTTATCATATCATTAAATGATTGATTTGTGGGTGGTAAAATTAGGAGTGCATAACATGGTCTTTTAAAAAATATTAAGAATGATGCAAATACAATTATAGGTATAACCAACTAATTAGTAATTATGCCATAATTTCTATTTTGTTATAATTAGCTCATTAACTCAAACATGATTGATCAAAATGAAACTTCCAGAGAGAAAAATGTAAAGTACAAAATAAGGGGAAATATGACTAGTAATCTTATTCATCAATCTCTTACATACAACCACAACATATATATATATATATATATATATATATATATATATATATATATATATATATATATATATATATATATATATATATATATATATATATACACACACACACACACACACACACACAATTATAACGACAGACATAATGTAGTCATTAGTTTCCTAACCGTTACATAATCAATACTAATAATGGCCACACTAAATATATTATTTATAACACTTCCCCTTGGATCTTTTGACCACGATCTTACCTGATTAAAAACTTGCTAGGAAAACCCTGTGGAAAAAGTCTAAACAAGTACAATGTATATGGATAGAATATTTGAATATATTCATGCCTCGTTAAAAATTTCACTAGGAAAATCACGTGGAAAAAACCTACTTGAAGAAAAGAGTACATGATATTTGTAAAAATCATATATTGTATCTGATGCCTCATTAAAAACCTTAACTTAAGAAAACCATCTGGGAAAAAAACTTAGTTAAGGGAAAAAGAGTACAACCATAAGCCTTCAAGGCATAATCTTCAAAATTTTGGGGTTTGTTTATTTAAGTATTTACTTCCAACTTTCCCCCCATTGACATTACTATATCATACTCATGCCTCGTTAAAACCACACTAGAAAACCCCAATAGGAAAAACCTAGTGAGGAAAAGAGTACACTGTATGTATACGTTGCAAAAGTACAACTGGTTAGTCTTTTTAATACCCAATCTACAGGATTGATTCGAGTGAATGTACTTCCTGTCTCCCCCTGAAGATAACAATCTTCAACTTCTACCTAGCTTAAAGTAAAGTCATTGTTTAAATAGAGTGTAGATAGGGGATATAGTAAAATCTTCAGGATTGTCATTAGAACAACAATTAATATACTGAAGGATATATTTAGGACATTTTTAGGAGGGACTTATAGGTATCCTTCTAGGAAACGATATTTGAGTTTCCCAATCACATATATCATTTCTAGGCATGTTTCTAATATGAACTATGATAATATACTTTCATACTTTCTTCTTGGGGAGAAAATAATTTTAGTCAATTTATTGACTATAAGAAAAATCATAGTTACTAACTTACTAACTTTTACACTTCTTATTTTGTAATTTTCATTTATCACATTTTGAGAAAATTCATCAGGGATTTTAAATATAAGTGACCAGTTACCCAAATAAATATGTGATAACTATGTCTATGAGCTACATATCTAATTTATTTATGCTAGTTTTATCGAATAATGGAATATAATTGTAACACCCGTGTTACGGCCTTCAAATCAGGATTAATTATGGAATTAATTCCATTAACAAATAGTTAAAAAGAATTTAAGTTAGTTAGAATTCCGTTGATTAATTAATGTGGTCCACAATGGACCATGGACCCTTATCTCCAATTAAGCCTTTAATCCTGTTAGGAATAAAGAAACTAGACCTTTTACTATTCAGATTCTAATTAGGAATCCTAGACCTATATATCTGTTAGAAATAAAAAAGAGGGCACATTGTTAGTCAGATTCTAATTAGGAATCCTAAACCCCTTACCCAGTTATATTCGTATTCGGGATCCAAACCTATATAGGGGGGGGGGGGGTTAAAAGGCATTAGAACCCTATCACCCATATCTCCCTCTCCCCACACAAAATCGCCTCCAGGCCAAGGAATTCCCCATCAGCAAGCTTAGGAAGATCAATTGGGAGAAGAATTTTAAGGAAGAACCTTAGTAGCCATGGGAACCGATTAGGGCTAAGAGGTAACCCATGCCTTACAAAACCTATTTTCCTTGCAACATCTTATTCATTGCCTCCTTTGATAATCGTATGTATGATTCTGTGATTGAGTCTTGATAGAGCTTTGCTTAGGGCTTATGTTATGTTTATTTGATAATCTTGATGATCTTGATGTTGTGATTGATCATATGTGTGATCTTGTATTCGATTATGTCTAGAGCCTGTTCCTAGGGTTTATATCGTGAATCTCGTTGTTGTGGAGTTCTTGGTATTTTTGGGTGGGTTTATGCATGATCGGGTGTAGAGTCTAGCCTAGGACTTGTCTTTAGGACTTGCATATAGATTTCTTGATGTTCTTGAGGTTCCGGATGCTCCTAAACCGTTATGTGATTGGTGTCGGGTCTTGGCATGTTTAGAAATCGTGTTAGAACGTATTTGGAATGATTCTTGGTTTAATCTTCGTTAATTGAATCCGTGATATTGTTACTACGTGATTAGAATGTGTTTGGACCTGGTTTTGAGTTCCACGAACGAACCCAAACTGGATTTTCTACCTTAGTACCAGTGGGGGGGTAGGTGGGGGGACGAATCCCCACCACATACCCGCTTCCCACGCTGCCCAGTTCCAGCGAGCAGCCGGCGGGCAGGCAGCTGCCCCCCGGGTACTTGCTGGAATAGTGTCACCGCCGGCGGGTGGTCCACCACTCACCACCCACCCGCTGGAATGGCTAGGTGTGGTAGGGTGTTTTTCCTCGTGTCCCGTTGTACCCCGTTTGATGTTTGTGAGTCTCGTACGATGTTATGAGTACCGTTCTAGGAATTTACATGTAGTGCGTGTGTCGTTTGTCTATGTTCCTTGATTGTTATTGTTGATTACATGATTGATTGAATGATGATGGGTACCGTGGTCATTGCGCAATGGTCGATGTGACTGATGAGAATGAGAGTTTGATTGGTGGAGATGAATTGTTGGCGGAAAGCGCAGCGAGTGCTTGGTTATCGTGCTAAAGGCACGGACCACCCCTTAGACTTGCTGGCTAAAGGCTTGGGTCAGGGTATAAGCGCCGAGGTGTCATGTTAGGGCTATATGCGCTGACCCCTTGGTATTGGTGCTAGAGGCACGGACCATGCGAATGACACTTCGGTGCTACCATGTTGGTGGACTTGTTGGTGGTTACGGAGTGGGGCATGTAGTTGCTCCAGAGGAATAAGGAAGGAGGTATAAGGGTGGCCAGGAGGTACAGGTTGGAACTGATATAAGGATGGAGGGGAGTCAAAAGGTTGGAACGTGGTATAAGGTTTGAAGATGGATTGTGTGCTCGATGATTACTTGCTAATTGATTGTCTTTGAATCCCAACGTTGCCTCTATTTGTCATTTAAGAGCTTACTTGTCTATTATGCCTTGTCTTGTGTTCTTAGGATGCACGCTAGTCTTTATGATTGTTCCATAGTGTCAAGTCTATTGTTATGTCTTGAGTCTTGATCTTGGTTTAAAGCTAGAGTTGCTTAGGTTATATATGTATTCCAGTTTCAAAATGATTTCCGATACTTATACTTATTGTACTCAACGCGTGGGAGTGGGTTACCAGCATTATTCGCTAACGGTTGTTACACCGCATGTTTTTCAAGTACTGACCAGTAGTTTCGGAGTGCGCTAGATGGACCCGCAGATTTAGCATTAGTTACTTCTAGTCATAGTTGCTATGGCCTGTGTGCCTGTAATTGTATTTGAATATTAATTGTGAATTATGCTTAGATTAGTTAGTTGTAGCCTGTGCATATAGGTTCTCAAACCTAGGTGTAGCATAGCACCCCGACTCTTATGATTAGTTTATGCTCTGTTTGGATGATTAATAATAGATATACCTTGATTTCATAAGCTTTAAATGTTTTAAAAATTAGGGGTGTTACAGTTGGTATCAGAGCCTAAGTTTGACCCTAGGATACGACACTTAAGACAAGACTTTAAGACATTAAGCTGGAACTCTAGATGTTTAAGTTCTTAGGATATAAGAATCTTAGGACACGCGGTGAGACTGTGAGTTTATTTATTGCTTTCTGTTAAGTTCCCTATACTTGTTCCTTGTTTCGTACGCTTGCTCCGAAGTTGTGATATCCCTGCATACTTTTACATGCTTTGTCACATATCATTCTTTGATTATTAATAATTTGCCTTGACATTCTATTGATTCTGTTTCTTAATAAATGCTGGGCTTGGTTATTTGCTTAAGCATGAAAGTTGGATTATTTTCCTAATTAATTCATTCATATATCGGCTAAGGACTTGCATATTATTGCTTAATTATTTGGTCAATATGCATTATTTGGATATTTGTTATTTGATGGAATATTTTGGAACTTGCAATTGACGACTTTATTTGACCGATAATTGCTCACTTTTCTTAATTGTGATTGTTCGATTATTTTGATAGTTAACTTACTTATAGGTTGATAAGTACTTGCATGAGTTTGCCTGAAAGTTGTGGGAACGTAGCTTTATTCTTTAGGAGGGGAGGAATGTGATGAGTGATCCTTACGATGTCTTGATCTTTCGTTTAAGTCTCCCGTGTTCCTTGTTGATATCATAATAATGTTATTCCTTGATGTTTACCATGTATTCAAGTCCCTTTTGTTGTTCATATGAGTGTGGAATTGTTTTGGACTTGAATTTGTGAATTCTTGGGACTTTTCCCGAAGTGATTCCTTCTTCACAATCACGTTCCAGTGGGACCCTGACAGGAGGTCGACCTCCCACCGCGTGCCCACTCTCACGTTCCAGTGGGACACTGGCAGGCAGTCGACCGCCCACCGCGTGCCCACTGGTACGGTGCGTTGATTTCTTGACTTCTCGTTTTATTGATCCATTGTGTGCTTGTATGTCTTCCTTGATGATTCCTTATGTGTTTAATATGTGAATAACAATCTATACTTGAACATGAAGGTTGGATTATTTCCTAATTATATATATATATATATATATATATATATATATATATATATATATATATATATAATTAATAGATAAATACATAGGTACGTAGGAACATATATATGTACGGTACGTAGTAATCCTTGTCCCTTAACTTTATTACCTAATATCGTCATTAACCTTATTACATGTTGGACCCAATACTATACTCGTAGTTCTAATATATGTGTACATAGTTATACATATATGTACCAAGTTTTGACCCGAAGACAATCTGAGAGAAACCGGGAGAAATCTGGGAAACCTAAATCAAGTGGTCACTTCAAAACTATTTTTGGAAGAAATCCATCTTGACCCCCCCAAACTATTTTAAAACTATCCTTCTAGACTTTGGTCCATGTTGCATGGTGGACCACAAGCTTCCAATGCCTTGTCTGATACTCTTGATCATTAAGATAAGAACCCCCTGAACAAACATTTATACATAAATAGTTATATCCCTACTATTCTAAACATATTCCCCTATATATATATATATATATATATATATATATATATATATATACACACACACACACACACACGTTCCTAAAGTATGTAGTAATCCCAATTATATTCGTATGCTACACTTACACGCATATTATTATTATTATTATTATTATTATTATTATTATTATTATTATTATTATTATTATTATATTGTTATTGTTGTTGTTGTTGTTGTTGTTGTTACTATTACTATTACTATTACTATTACTATTACTGTTACTATTACTATTACTATTACTATTACTACTACTATTACTACTACTGTTATTATTATTATATCCTAACCCTAATCACTTTGCCCAATCCTAAATAATACATATGTACCCTAGCTATGTTAATCATATATGTATCTACAAGTTTACACTTAGCGTATCCTAACCCTGAAATATTATTCCGTATAAATTATATATAAATTATATATATATATATATATATATATATATATATATATATATATATATATATATATATATATATATATATATATATATAGGGAAGGGTTCAGGTGCGGGTATAGCTTCCCGTGCGGTTGTGCGGTTAAATCTGAGCAGTTGATCAAATTTAGATCAACGACTCAAATCAATGAAAATTAAAAAAAAAAAAAAACGCTTGCCAAAGCCCAGTGTGCGAATACCAGGAAAGCGAGGAGGAGACTCATTCAACTCATCAACTCTATACTTTGAATTTGGATTTCTCCTTTTATCTTGCTTAGGAGTAGCGCAGCTTTGCTGGAGGGTTTTGCCAAAGCCCAAGGCAAGTCGGAGGCTTGGTGCACCTTAAGTGTTAGATCTTAATCACAAACTCACGCACTTTAAGTACAAAACCCACACACATTAAGCACAACCTCACGCACATTAAGTACAAAACCCACGCACTTTAAATATTAACTCACAGACTTTATGTTTCAACAACCAAGTACAAAACTCACGCACATTAAGTACAAAACCCACGTGCATTAAGCCCAAACATCACGCACATTAAGCACAAAACTCACGCACTTTAAGTATTCACTCACAGACTTTAACTTTTAACAACTATTCACGTTAAGCACATCCCCATGCACATTAAGCACAAACCTCACGCACATTAAGCACAAAACACACGCACATTAAGCACAAAACTCACGCACATTAATTACAGATCCGCTCACCTTAATTTTGACATAGATGCAAAAATTTCAAAATTTCCACCGCGTTTTTTTTGAAAACTTTGATAATCCTGGACGTTGATTAAAGCGAGATGGATGGCTCAGATTAAACCGCACAACCGCACCTGAAGCCCTCACCCGCACGAGAACCTAAATATATATATATATATATATATATATATATATATATATATATATATATATATATATACACACACACACACACACACACACACACACATATCCTGAGATAACCCTGATTCTATATTTCCTCCTCGCATAATCTCTCTGTTGCCACTCTTATCTTCCCTAAATAATTAAAAACTTTAGCCTCATCATCAGGTCATCAATTGATTAAGGAATTAGAAATCAAGGGTCTTCAATTCTAAGTTGTTTAGATATTCTGGGCTTCTAGAGGTACGATTTATGCCTACCTAAAATTTATTTACCCCGAGATAAAACTAATTTTCCTAAGTGTTTGTGTGATCAAATTCTGTCAAGATTTCTCAAAGATAAATCTTTTAGTATTTACAAACCTAGGTTATTTTACTCGTAATTATTAAAGAATATTTGTATGCGAATTGCATGTTCAAATTGTAGGTGGAGATTTATATTTTCATGGTGTATGTATTGTGTGTCAAATTAGATAGCTCGCATGTTTGTGTTAAAATACATACTTTCACACATTCATATATATATATATATATATATATATATATATATATATATATATATATATATATATATATATATATATATATATATATATATATATATATATATATATATATATATATATATATATATAAAGCATGTTAGACAAAACTGTATGTTATAAGGCATCACACTATGCATATATACAATATTATTAATTGCAAGCAATCTGCATATACATGCCAATACTTGTATACTTAGTATGCTATGAACAATTCCGTATAACACCTCGTGTATTCATGGCGTACGAATTAAAGTATTCGTCTATGAAATCTGGTGAAATATTCCGTATGTGCTAAATGTTACTATTTATGTAAATACATGTTATGTGATTATCTATCATTATTCATGATGTGCAAAATAAAGGTCCTAATTCTATTGTCTCCCCAAAGTTTATTTACCCCATAAGAAGCAAAAACCTTTCTCCTAATTGCTCACATGAAGATCTTTTCATCGAAAATCGATCTTTTATTAGTTCGAGTAATTGTTATATGATTTATGACTTTCCTGAATTTATATGACAATTGTTTGGTTATGCCACAATATTGAGTACGTGAATTTATTTGTTAATTATGCACTAGTTTAACATGTTGAATAATACGTATATGTGTTGTGTGATTCCATATGACTAGTTATTATTTAAGACTTGAAATATGTTCACATGCCTTCATGCTCTGTGCCTATAAACTTGAGAAGTTGTATCATTAGCATAACTGCGGAAGTATATCTAGGTGTGCCAATTTGCAGGTTTCGCATATAACATGATAGTTAATCATAAAAGATTATCGCATATGATAGGCTAGTTATTATTATTTGGTGCATTATGTCTTAGTACAACGATTAGGCATAAATCCTGTATAGGTGATATTCGGCTCATGACATGCTAAATTGTACATTAAATGTTTATACCCATTCATGGTTCGCCTATGTTGATATATGTGCATATGGTATGGATATTCAATTTGCACACGTAAGGTATTAGTCTCTTATTTAGGCACACAAATAAATATATTTAGTTGCATGATCGGCGCATCTTATGATCCTACATGTTTAAATCATTAGAAATTATTTAAATGCCGTAAGTAAGACTCCTATGCTGTGTTTATATTCATGTGAATTGCATGCTCGTAGCCTCACTATTTGGTATATTTCGTTAGTACAAAGGTTATAGATATAGGGGTGAAGTCAAAGGTGTCGATTGGGTATAATAATTTTTAAGTTTGATCGTGCAACCAGCCGAATTCCCTTCCTTTCCCTAACAAACCAAAAACCGTTTCGTTGGGAAATCCTTTCTACCCCTTCAAAACTTCGTTCTTGATACCTCCCTTCAATCAATTCCGTGCAAGGTGGCAACCTTATTCCTCAAGTTACCATTTTAATACATTTGATCCTATCCCTATTTAACGTTGTCCTCATATTTGAAACCGGAAATCCCATTCTCCTTTCTCTTTTGGAACTAAATCTTCCCAAAACCTAGTATATTTACATATATTTTCCCTGTAAAATACTTCAACTATATACTATCGTATTAATTATGACTCTTTATCCTCAAACCGATTTCTAAGCTTCGGGGACGAAGCTTCTTGTAAGGGGGGGGGGGGGGGTGGGGGGGAGGGTGTAACACCCCGTGTTACGGCCTTCAAATCATGATTAATTATGGAATTAATTCCGTTAACAAATAGTTAAAAAGAATTTAAGTTAGTTGGAATTTCCTTGAATAATTAATGTGGTCCACAATGGACCATGGACCATTATCTCTAATTAAGCCTGTAATCCTGTTAGGAATAAAGAAAGTAGACCTTTTACTAATCAGATTCTAATTAGGAATCCTAGACCTATATATTTATTAGGAATAAAGAAAGAGGGCCCATTATTAATCAGATTCTAATTAGGAATCCTAAACCCCATACCCAGTTAGATTTATATTAGGGATCCTAACCTATATAAAGGGGGGGGGGGAGGGGGGTTAGAAGGCATTAGAACCCTATCACCCATATCTCCCTCTCCCTACACAAAATCCCCTCCAAGCCAAGGAATTCCCCATCAGCAAGCATAGGAAGATCAATTGGGAGAAGGATCTTAGGGAAAAACTTTAGTAGCCAAGGGAACCTATTAGGGCTAAGAGGTAATGTAACACCCCAGAATTTCAGGATATTTAAAACTTATAAATTAAGGGTGAAATCTCATTAAATCCCAAACAGAGTACGAGTGTACGGGGTGCTATGCCACACCTGAGCTAGAGAACTCAGGTGCACAGGCTAACTAACTAATGTCTCAAAGATATGAATGCATAAACATGGCACGCAGGCCGAAAGGGAAACTATCTATTTCTATAATCCAAGCTCTAGCGCACTCCAGTGACTTAATCTTCTGTGCCTGAAAGCCAAATATATCTGTTCAGCGAGAGATGCTGGTAACCCACTCCAACGCGTTGAAATACATTACATATAGAGATATATATATATAGGTATATGAAAAGTCATTTCGAAGCATGAAGATATATCCTACGAGACTCTAGCTTTTAAAACCGGGAATGACTCGACAGATAAGGCTAGACACAAGAAACAGTTATAACCAGCGTATATGATCCACAACAGGCAAGACAGATAAAGATAAGCACAATTAATAATCACAACCCAACATAAACAATCCCCAGCATAAACCCCTTAGTCACATCCCCCAATATACTCATAAACACAACTCCTCCATATCTCATCACATAACACACTAGCTTTGTTGGTGCCACAGGACCAATCGCATGCCCATACATGAGGGTCAGCGCATATAGCTCTGACACGGCGCCGCAGCACCCTGCCCCGTCTCACATTACGGAGGAGCCGATCGCAACCGACTGATGGACCTTTGTCCTACATAATATTTATATACCTGACCGGTCTTTACCAGCCTGGTTAACAGTTGGGATGGTTCTCAGCCCATTCAACTGCCCGTATAGTGGACCTTTGTCCTATATAATATTTATATACCTGACCGGTCTCTACCAGCCTGGTTAACAGCCGGTATGGTTCTCAGCCCACCCGACTGCCCGTATAGTGGAACTTAGTCCTATATAATATTTATATACCTGACCGGTCTCTACCAGCCTGGTTAACAGCCGGTATGGTTCTCAGCCCACCCGACTGCCCGTATAGCCCGATTGATCTTAACCAACTCGGGGTTACATGCACACATAACACATAGCAAGTACATGCAACCCACATTAACACATTGGGAAGGGGGAGAAAACGTATAACAAAACCTATGCGTGATCCATCACATACTAAGAATAGTCCTAAGGGGTTCATACTGCTTCTACCTAGGTCAACGGGATACCAATTCAACTAGCATGCAATATAATAGACTCATAAACCTACGAACGGTACCCGAAATATCAAACTAGACAAAGGCACGATTAACGGAGTCCGTTGGGACACCACGGGGGACGGGGAAACATCAAACGGGGAAGCCGAGATCCCGAGGGGGATGATTTTCCTGCGGGTAGCCGGTGGGTGGGGGGCCACCCGCCGGCTGCCCGCCGGGCATTACTGTTCCGGGCAGCGGGTCGCCGGCGGGCAACTGCCCGCCCGCCGGCCGCCCGCTGCCGGAGATGTGTTTTCCGGCCGTGGGTAGGTGGCGGGTCCCCTACCCCCCACCTACCCCCCACTGACTCTTATCACACAATTTTGCCCCGGGAACCATTGTGGAACCCGAAACCATGCTTAGACACTTTACAACGCAATTAACGACAACACGTAGACAATCAACTGATCAAATACGAGGAACGAACGTCACATAACCTATCATGCTTTTCTAAACATAATCAACACCCAAACATGCGATTACCCCTCCCGATAACCCAAGAATAACATCATACGGTACAACCTAGGGTTCTAATCACTTTTATATCAACAAGAATACGATTCGCCTTCTAATTGCAAGATTCGGTAAGAATAACACATAAGCATCAAGGGCATCATACAATTATCAAGAACAACACATAATCATCAAGAACTCCATATAATCATCAAGAACCTCATAATTATCAAGAATCTCCCAATATCAAGATTATCAAGATCCCTCATGGGATCATCACATCAATCATCAATAATAATCATCACAAGTCATTAATACACAATAATATGGGGAAACCCTAAGGGGGAATCATAACTATGAAAATAGGTTTTGTTGAGACATGGGTTACCTCTTAGCCTTTATTTAATTCCTTGGCTATGAAGGGTCTTTCTTTAAGCTTTCTTGCTTTCTTGATTTCTTCTAGGGGATTCTTGGAGCTCTTTGGGGTGGCGGGCGTTTATTGTGGTGGGGGATTTCTAGGTGCCTCTTAAGTCCCCTATTTATATATTTAGGAGTCCTAGTTAGGAACTAATATTATGGGCTTGCTAATTCTATTTCTTTTGGGACTAGGGATTGGGTTTAGGGATAAGGGCCTGTGGACTATGGTGGGCCCCCTAATTAATTATTGTGATTTAATTCTTTCTTTTGGGTAATTGATTAAATGATTTAATTGATCTTAGGGGTCGTAACACGGGGTGTTACAGGTAACCCATGTCTTACAAAACCTATTTTTCTTGCTACATCTTATTCATTGGCTCCTTTGATAATCGTATGTATGATTCTGTGATTGAGTCTTGATAGAGCTTTGCTTAGGGCTTATGTTATGTTTACTTGATAATCTTGATGATCTTGATGTTGTGATTGATCATATGTGTGATCTTGTATTCGATTATATCTAGAGCCTGTTCCTAGTTGATATCGTGAATCTCGTTGTTGTGGTGTTCTTGGTATTTTTGGGTGGGTTTATGCATGATCGGGTGTAGAGTCTAGCCTAGGACTTGTCTCTAGGACTTGCATATAGATTTCTTGATGTTCTTGAGGTTCTGGATGCTCCTGAACCGTTATGTGATTGGTGTCGGGTCTTGGCATGTTTAGAAATCGTGTTAGAACGTATTTGGAATGATTCTTGGTTTAATCTTCGTTAATTGAATCTGTGATACTGTTGCTACGTGATTAGAATGTGTTTGGACCTGGTTTTGAGTTCCACGAACGAACCCGAACCGGATTTTCTACCTTAGTACCAGTGGGGGGGGGGGGGGGGGCGAATTGTAATACCCCCAATTTTCACAACCTTTAAAATTAATTTAAAGCTTAAGAAAAGGATAAAGACTACTCATTACGATAAGACAAAGCGGAAGCAACTTAATTAAGTACGGGAGATGTTATGCCACACCTATACATCTATAGGTGCACATGCTAAGTCTAAACATATATCCAAGTCAAGCTTATACAAAACCATGGCTCACAGGCCAAAAGTCTAACAGAAACAGTCATAGGGAGCTACACTATCTAACAAACAGCTAACGCGCTTTCCGAAAGCTACTCAAAACCTGTAAAGCAACATAAAGAAAGGGGATGACACCCGGTCAGCGAACACTGCTAGTAACCCATCAATACGCGTTAAATAGCATATTTAGATAGTATAAGTCAAAACCATTTGAGACTGAGGAATACAATATATATCATTTCAAAAGTCATAGAGAGAAGTCAATTGCAAAGACTCATTCACACTCTTAAAGGAAAAAGGGAAATCAACATCCCAAGACAACAACATGACAAGATTACCAACTATAACAAATACAACTCGAGGTGTATTCTACTAATCACAAAGTAGAATACATCTCGACATGCTCATTAGCAAAGAACACATACACACATTGGCAACTACATGCCACAGTGACAACTATATGTCACGAGAACACAATTCCAAGTTCCAACCATTCCCCCTAGTGCCACCATGTACTTCTGAGTCCAACCTTATACCGCCAGGGACCGTCGTCCCCCCCTCCAACATAGCCTCCAACATACCACCTATTCATGAGTACACAAGGGTACTTTTCATTTCAAACACATAACCTCCAACATATGAGCCTACGCTCAGGTCACACCACCAATTTGATTCATGGCCACACGAGGACCACATCGGTACCTTGAATATTAAAGCCCCATAACCATAATCGTGTAGTCAAGGTACCACAAGTACATACGTTTTCGTCACAGGAATCAATCAATTGATCACAACAAAGATTTGAAACCATACTCAACAAGAAAGGATTACAATCTGACACCAACGATGGTCAACACAAGTTGCCAATCTCAATAGGAAAGAACAAACCGCACACACTAGCATTTCAACCTCAAACTAGCATGCTTATCAAATAGGTAAACCAGAATAGTTCCAATGAACATACAAGACTCACCATTGTCCAACGAATCACAAAGTTGGGCACTTAACACGATTCAAGACTCCAAATCCTACATGGATTCCTAACGTACCGTTCTAGACATACGAAACATCAAGAAGACACTCAAATAGCCCAATAAAACAACATCGGGAGGTCAAAACATCAATACCGAGTCAAAAGAATCACGGGGAACAAATCCCCGACCAACATCAACAGTGTACCCCGCGAGTGGGGCCACGGGTGGACCTCCACCCGTGGTTCCGCCCGTGGGTACGAACCCACTCTCCACACGTACCCCGCGGGTGGGGCGGCGGGTGGAGCTCTGCCCGCCGTTCCGCTCGCGCGTACACCCTGTACCTCAAATAATCCCTTCGGGGATTTTCAACAACAAGTCCAAATTCAAGTCCAAAACACCCAAAATCTCACACAATACAACAATTTGACTTGAACCCAAGAAATAGCCAAGCAATGGCATACAAGAACCCTAATAACAAGCTCTAACATGCATTGCCACAAGACAATGCATCAAATCTCACATTTCATCACAAAATCACAAGTGGAAGCCAAGAAATCATCATATAAGTAAGAAAATAGGATTTGTAAAGCATGGGTTACCTTTGTAGCCTAACACTTCACTTTTCTCACCCTTAAAAGCTTTTCCTAAAGCTCTTCTTCAACACCAACTTCATAAACACACCAAAAGACAACAAAGATTCTATTTTTAGAAAAAGACATCTAAAAAGATACTAAAAACACCCAAGAGATAACGGATCTTACCCTCCCCTATGCTCAAGGTTAGGAAAGTATGAATCTTGGAAGCCAACTTGTAGGATTTAGGATGCCCAAAATTTGGCTTGGAGAAGAAGCTACCAAATTCTTAGAGAGATGATAGAGGTTTCGTGTTTAGAGTGTTGGTGGATGAAATGAAAAGATGATGCTAGGTTAGCTTGGAGCACAAACTTTAGGTAGAAAGACTCCTTTGACCTTACTAAAGTTGGAAGAATAAGGAGACAGGGGAACCACTCATAAAGCATAAGGTACAACCCTTTGACTTGGATTGACTAGTCAAAATCTAGTCCTCCGACTATTGAATTTTCAGGATTTTGGGAATAAATTACCAATAAAACTAGGATTAATTGTAACACCCCGCATTACGACCCCTAAAATCAATTAAATCATTTAGCCAATTACCCAAAAGAAAGAATTAAATCACAATAATTAATTAGGAAAGGCCCACCATAGTCCACGGGCCCTTATCCCTAAACCCAATCCTTAGTCCCAAAAGGAATAGAATTAGCAAGCCTATAATATTAGTTCCTAATTAGGACTCCTAAATATATAAATAGGGGACTTAAGAGGCACCTAGAAACCCCCCACCACAATAACGCCCCACCACCCCAAAGAGCTCCAAGAATTCTCTTAGAAGAAATCAAGAAAGCAAGAAAGCTTAAAGAAAGACCCTTCATAGCCAAGGAATTAATTAAGGCTAGGAGGTAACCCATGTCTCAACAAAACCTATTTTCGTAGTTATGATTCCCCTCTTAGGATTTCCCCATATTATTGTGTATTGATGATTTGTGATATTATTATTGATGATTGGTGGGATGATTTCCATGGGTGATCTTGATGATGAAAGGTTCTTGATAATTATGGTGTTCTTGACGATTATATGACGTTCTTGATAATTACATGGTGTTCTTAATGTTCTTAATGATTATATGAGGTTCTTGATAGTTATATGATATTCCTACCGAATCTTGATTTTGGAAGATGAATTGTGTTCTTGTTGATTTAAAAATAATTAGAACCCTAGGTTATATCGCGGAATTTGTATGGTATTATTCTTGGTATATTTGGGTGGGGTTTCGCATGATTGGGTGTTTATTATGTCTAGAAAAGCATGATAGGTTATGTGTCGTTTGTTTCTTGATTTTGATCCGTTAATTGTCTACGTGCGTTATCAATTGCGTTTGAGAGTGTCTAAGCATGGTTTCAAGTTCCACAAAGGTTCCCGGGGCGTTTTTGGTGAAAAGAGTCAGTGGGGGGGGGGGGGGGTAAGTGGGGGTAGGGGACCCGCCACCTACCCGCGGCCAAAAAGAGGAGCTCCGGCAGCGGGCAGCCGGCGGGCGGGCAGCTGCCCGCCGGGCACCCGCTGCCCGGAACAGTAAATACCGGCGGGCAGCCGGCGGGTGAACCCCCACCCACCGGCTACCCGCTGGAAATTCCCACACTTCGGGACCCCGACTTCCCCGTTTGATGTTCCCCCGACCCCCGTGGTGTCCCAACGGACTCCGTCTATCGTGCCTATGTCTAGTTTGATTTTCGGGTACCGTTCGTAGGTCGTATGAGTCTTTTATATTGCATGCTAGTTGAATTGGTATCCCGTTGACCTAGGTGAAAGAAGTATGAACCCCTTAGGACTATTCTTAAAATGTGAAGGATCACGCATAGGTTTTGTTATAAGTTTTCTCCCCCTTCCCAATGTGCTAATGTGGGTTGCATGTTCTTGCTATGTGTTTTGTGTGCATGTTACCCCATTTTGGTTGAGATCAATCTGGCTATACGGGCAGTCGGGTGGGCTGAGAACCATACCGGCTGTTAACCAGGCTGGTAGAGACCGGTCATGTATATAAATATTATATAGGACTAAGGTCCACTATACGGGCAGTTGAATGGGTTGAGAACCATCCCAACTGTTAACCAGGCTGGTAGAGACCGGTCAGGTATATAAATATTATATAGGACAAAGGTCCACTATACGGGCAGTTGAATGGGTTGAGAACCATCCCAACTGTTAACCAGGCTGGTAAAGACCGGTCAGGTATATAAATATTATATAGAGCTGCGGCTCATCGGTCGGTTGCGATCGACCCCTCCGTAGTGTGAGACGGGGCAGGGTGCTGCGGGGCCGTGTCAGAGCTATATGCGCTGACCCTCATGTATGGGCATGCGATTGGTCCTGTGGCGCCAACAAAGTGTGCTATATGATGAGATGAGAAGGGTTGATGTTGTGACTGTTATAGGGCTCTTGCTAGTAATGCTTAATTGTGATTTTTGGTTGTGCTTATCTATAACTGTTTCCTATGTGAGAATTGTATATGCTGATTATGACTGTAGATTGTGTGTACCCCTATTTGTTGAGTCGGTCCCCTGATTTGAAAGCTAGAGTCTCTTAGGATATATCATCATGCTTCAAAATGACTTTTCGTATATCTATGTATATATATATATATATATATATATATATATATATATATATATATATATATATATATATATATATATATATATATGTATTGTATTTCAACGCGTTGGAGTGGGTTACCAGCATCTCTCGCTGAACAGATATATTTGGCCTTCAGGCACAGAAGAGTAGGTCACTGGAGCGCGCTAGAACTTGGAACGTAGAAGTAGATAGTTTCCCTTTCGGCCTGCGTGCCATGTTTATGCGTTTACATTATTGAGGATATTAGTTAGTTAGCCTGTGCACCTGAGTTCTCTAGCTTAGGTGTGGCATAGCACCCCGTACTCTTGTATTATGTTTTGGGATTTAATGAGATTTCACCTTTATTTTATAAGTTTTAAATATCTTGAAAATCTGGGGTGTTACATTAATTATCTAATTAATCCTTAACTGGAGTTTGTATTTACGGGGTGTCACACGAATCCCCACCACCTACCCGCTGGCCACGCTGCCCAGTTCCAGCGGGCAGCCGTCGTGCAGGCGACTGCCCGCCGGGCACCCGCTGGAATAGTGTCACCGCCGGTGGGTGGCCGACGGGTGGTCTACCACCCACCGCCCACCCGTTGGAATGGCGGGGTGTTTTTCCCCGTTTTTCGTTTCCCCGTGTCCCAATGTGTGACGTTGTACCCCCTTTGATGTTTATGAGTCTCGTACGATGTTTTGAGTACCGTTGTAGGAATTTACGTGTAGTGCGTGTGTCGTTTGTCTATGTGCCTTGATTGTTATTGTTGATTACATGATTGATTGATTGAATGATGATGGGTACCGTGGTCATTGCGCAATGATCGATGTGAGTGATGAGAATGAGATTATGATTGGTGGAGATGAATTGTTGGAGGAAAGCACAACGAGTGCTCGGTTATCGACCACCCCTTAGACTTGTTGGCTAAAGGCTTGGGTCAGGGTATAAGCGCCGCGGTGTCATGTTAGGGCTATATGCGTTGACCCCTTGGTATTGGTGCTAGAGGCACGGACCATGCGAATGACACTTCGGTGCTACCATGTTGGTGGACTTGTTGGTGGTTACAGAGTGGGGCATGTAGTTGCTCCAGAGGAATAATGAAGGAGGTATAAGGGTGGCTTGGAGGTACCGGTTGGAACTGATATAATGATGGAGGGGAGTCAAAAGGTTGGAACTTGGTATAAGGTTGGAAGATGGATTGTGTGCTTGATGATTACTTGCTAATTGATTGTCTTTGAATCCCAATGGTGCCTCTATTTGTCATTTACAAGCTTACTTGTTTATTATGCTTGTCTTGTGTTCTTAGGATGCATGCTAGTCTTTGTGATTGTTCCATAGTGTCAAGTCTATTGTTATGTCTTGAGTCTTGATCTTGGTTTAAAGCTACAGTTGCTTAGGTTATATATGTATTCCAGTTTCAAAATGATTTCCTATACTTATACTTATTGTACTAAACGCGTGGGAGTGGGTTACTGACATTATTCTCTAACTGTTGTTACACCGCATGTTTTTCAGGTACTGACCAGTAGTATCGGAGTGCGCTAGACGGACCCGCCGATTTAGCATTAGTTAGTTCTAGATAGTCATAGTTGCTATGGCCTGTGTGCCTGGAATTGTATTTGAATATTAATTGTCAATTATGCTTAGATTAGTTAGTTGTAGCCTATGCATCTAGGTTCTCAAACCTAGGTGTGGCATAGAACCCCGACTCTTATGATTAGTTTATGCTCTGTTTGGATGATTAATAATAGATTTACATTGATTTCATAAGTTTTAAATGTTTTAAAAATTAGGGGTGTTACAATAATACCATGACCAATATTGGGCCTCTGCGCAAACCCTCAACTCGCATTTTATTACATTTCTTGTATTTTCATGAAACCTTCTGGTGTATATATTTCTTTAGCGAGTTATGATTTGTATGCCTTAATTATTATTATTTTTTTCTATCAAAACAGTTAGCTCACTTCGGGCGCTATACAACTGTTTTAATTTCTGGATCCATATTTTAAGTATTTATGAGCAATAGAGGCAAAATATGTTATCGACAACTGTAACAACTTTGTAATTATCTTTTATACACATGGCCATGTGCGTTACCAGCATTGTTCGCTGACGGTTGTTACACCGAATGTTTTTCAGGTGATGAGCATTAGCTACGGAGCGCGCTAGTCGGAAACTTGGACTTAGTTTAATTAGTTCTAGCATAATAGATGGCCTGCGTGCCTTGGGTTGAAATTGAATATCGATTTATGGATTGACCATGATTGGTTAGTGTTGGTCCCAAAAGAGGTAAGGTGAAAGTCTAGAGGCGGGGGGGGGGGGGGGGGGGGGGGTGAATAGACTTTCAAACTTTTTCGCACAGCACAACAACTGCTGAGCCAGAGATAAACCAAAACTCTTAACTAGATTGTTAGAGTATGGTGCACAGCGGAAATAAATAAAGATAAAGTGTGTGTGAGATTGTGTGAGCAGTATATCTATCGTGTAGAGCCAGTAAAGAGCAGTAAGTAAAGAAAGCAAAAAAGAACACAAGACAATTATAGTGGTTCGCGAGGTGGTGTAATCCTCCTACTCCACTTGCTCTTATCTCCAAGAGCAATTCACTATATCCACCACTTCTTGGTTCCAAGATACAATGAAATTCCGTGATCTAGTGCTTTGATCACAAAGCCCGCACTAATCACGCCCAGTGACACCACACTGCTGCTTCGGGTTTCACGTCGCCGCGCTACTATCCCAGGATTTCACGACTCCGCGTTACTTTCCCCCCGTCTTCCACACTCCGGTAGAAACGTATCCCGTGATCTAGTGCTTTGATCACAATGCCCGCACTAATCACGCCCAGTGCCTCCGACACTGCTGCTTCGGATCTCACAGCTCCGTGTGACAATCCAGGATTTCACAGCTCCGTGCTACTTTCCTCCCTTTTCTTGTTTTGCTCCAAAACAAGTTTTGTCTTACTTCCAACTTCGAGACTCTGTAGTTGATCTTCAATGATGCGCAGGTCTCTTTGATGAAGATAAAACACTCTTTGAAATATTTCTCTTGAACGCTCTGAGTGTTTTCTCTCTTTGAATGTATCAAGTAAAGCACTTGATTTTATGCTCTGTTTTGCTGTGTTTAAGAACTCTCAGAATATTTTTCTTTTGAAGCTCTCTGAGTTCTTTTTCTTTTCTCACTTCTCACTTGAAGATTTTTGGTATGCTCTGTACCAAATGAGATTTTTGCTCTATTGCTCTTTTAAGCTCTTTGCTCGTTTGTTCGTATATCTTGCTCTGTCTTCAAGTCTTCATATCTTCATCATTTTATAGCTGGTAATGAGAATCTGCCCGTTGGAAAGAGGCGATCTCATTTTTGAAATCTTGTATCTTTTGTCAGAGATCTTATCTTATCTTCTGCAAAGTGTCAGAAAAGATAAGCTAGCCGTTGGTAGAGCTTCAACTTCATGCAAATGAGTTCCCAAACTTCATCTGATATTCCTCTGGTTATCTCACGTTTCTTGGAAATATCTGGGTCTCAGTTTTGTGTAGAATGGCTTCTCTGATCAGCTCTGAAGTGGTTCTTTGGATTTAAATACTTCAAAATATTCTTCAATTTAATCCCATACTAGTTAGACTAGTATTTTTCCTTGCTCAGACTTCAAACTGGCTTTGAACTTCCTCCCAATTTGATTTTGATTTGACTATTGACTTTTAATTGGCTCCCAATCTACTCCTGGTGCTGATTTGACTATTGACTTTTAATTGGCTCCCAATCTACTCCTGGTGCTTCAATTGCTTCCCAACTTGAATTGATTCCTTTGTGAAACTTGCTCTGAAATCGGCAATTGCCTCCTAAAGCCAAACTAGCGCCCAACTCCATCAGACTTAATTAATTTTGGCTTCTCTAATTTTACCTTGTAAAATTGTTGACGGTGAGATTCAAACTTGAGCCATTCCAGATAATAAATCAGGCACCTTCCACTTCGTTCGTACAACTTATTGGTTAAATCTCCAATCATATTTGATGTACTCCTTTCTTTCCATAGATGCTTGATCTCCAAGTCAAATTCATGCAATCTTCCAAACTTAATTTTCTTTCACGAAAATTCTTCTGGGATATCTTCTTGAGTAACATTAACGTGAATATTATATCATTCATCTTCTTCTTCAATTTGTCATTTTCTCCAGACAAATTCTTGATTTTCGGCTTGATATCTTCTTCTTCTTCTATTTTTCATGCATCTTCCTCTGTTTTTCTCTTTTGCAATTTAAATAATTTCCCGATCATGGTCTAAGACTCTACTAGACCTATAAAATAAAATCGGGGGATCTACAAATACATATTTGGCATATCAAAACCATTACACTTTATTCCTAACAATTTCCTCCCTTTTGATAATGCCAAAACCTATACTCAGTCATTGGCTTTAATTCTTTGAAAAATAATCATTTTACTCAATTTTATTTGACAAAGCCAAGATGAGTTTAACAAATGGTTTTCTAGACACAATCAAAAGAAAACTTGTGAATTAATTTTCAGACAAGCTCCTAAACGCATCTTGAATTATTTTTATTTTTGATCATCATTTTTTTTTAATTTTTATGTGCGTTTTGACATTTCTTGTCTTTTTAATTCACGATGGTCTATTTACAAAAGACAAATAAAATATTAAACTCAAAATAGACCATGGGAAATTATTATTGAGATATTTCGAATATTTAGAGAAAAACGCAACATAGGTTCGAAAATAGCGAAAACACCAGCTTAAGAGATTTTTCAGATTACCTTCTGGGGTTCTTCACACCAAAGTCTTTCTTCAAGATTTCCTTGACATGTTCTCTGAGTTTGAAGAAATCATCTTTGAACTTTGCATTCTGAAATCTCTTTGTAACTTTCCCGACCATGTAATATCCAAAAACTTCTTTGATATTGTTACCTTGAAGAACTCCAGCTTCCCACTATAAAACACATTCTTCGAAGCTTCTTTCTTCTCCAAGATTCATGCCCATATTTCCAGTGAAATCTCTTAGTTCATACCACATCTCGGTTCTTTTCCTTTTGCCTTCTTCTTCTTTATTCTTGTCCGAGATCCATTGGGCTTGATCGGCTGCAGTCCATTTCTTGATCATGCTTGGTAGATTTTCCTTAGTCCATATTGTTGTCTGAGTGGCGGTACCTTTAGAGCATTCAAACCAGCCACGAGTTCCAGCAACTTTCGATGTACTTGTACCAAGACTAGGATTCGCGAACTGAGCAAAACCAATCTGAGATGGTCCTTGTGAGGATTGTCCGCGGCTTCGGCCTTGACCTTGAGTCGATATTACTGGCTGTTGTTGGCTTCCAAGATTAAATTCTTGTTGTTGCAAAGCCAAGTGACTGAGAATTTCTTCCCCCCTTTTGGCGTTATTAACCAAAAATGCAAGGGTTTTACAATCTCAGTCTTGGTTTGCCTTCACAACTTCAACACTATTGTGTGTTTCAATGGAAACAACTTGAACATTTTCCAGCTTGTTTGTTGCAACTGTGAGCTCAACTTCAAGTTTGTTGATTCGGCTTTCTTGATCTTGAATCGCCTTGATTTGTCTCAAGTGGCGTTCGTTGTGAATATTTTCAGCTGCTTCACGTTCCTTCTTCATCAGTTGAATCACTTCAAGTAAGCCTTTTGTCAATTCTCCTTTCAAGATTCTTTCTGCTTTGTCAATCTGAGTCTTCAAAATATTTTGATGCTCCATTAATTCCTTTAGATTGACTCGTGTATCCGTGTGTTGTTGATCCATCTTTTGATTTTGTTCAACCAACTTTTCTCCAATAGTTTGACAAACAACATCACCGGATTCGGCAACTTTGGCAAATAAGGATGTAAAAATGCCATCTTCTTGATTACTTGTCTGCACAATATTTTGAGGAGATCCAAATGGACTCCTTCTCGGATCTGTGAGAATGGGTGTATCAACGAGTTGCATCCTTTCTTCTTCTTCAGGTGATTCGGTCTCTTGATTGAGATCACCAATCTCTTCTTCTAAGATTTCTGTTCTTGTATAATTGTCTACAAATAAATCTTCATTTTCTAGAACAGGGTCCATGATAGGCAATACACTGGATAAATTCTCTATGATTTGTTTTCTATTCTCAGTAGCAACTTCTACTGCAACTTCCACTGATATATCTGTTCTTATTTCTTCTGACACTTCTCCTCTTAATTCTTCTCGTACTGACACTTCAGCTTCATTAGATCCCACAAGTTGTTCATTGCACTCCAGATTCACATTAATTGTTGTGGGGGTCAAATTAGATATCAATAAGGAAGCATCATGGACTTTCACAGGTATGTCCATATGATTTTCAGTGCTCATGATTGGTACATCAATAAGTGCCGTCCCTTCAGTTCTTTCATCAAAAATTTCATTATCCACAAGAGATGTATTACCTGGATAATGATGTGTGTCATAGACTGACCTTTGTAGAGGTAACTGAAGTGATATTTCATTCTGTCTTTCTTGTTCGACTATACGGTCTTGAGCCGTACTTCCTCTTTTTATTGGTGCTTTTCCTTTCTGTCTGGTTGCCTTTTCGTGTAGCTTCATGTGATAGACTTGATTTAAATCCATGTTGAGTGCATCTAGCATCACGTTAGTTCCACACCATTCCAAAGAAAAATCTTCACTTCGTATCAAGTTTGGAGTGATTTTTGACATGAAAGAATGATATCTTTCAAGTTTCCATTCTTTCCAAGTTTGCACCAATATTAATTCTCTCAACAGCTCCGGATCATCTTGAATGAGAGCTGAGTCAAAAATTATAGGTCCTGAACTTCCTTCGGCTGCAGATTGACTTGAGAGCCTTCGTTGTAGATCATTAGAAACTTGCAAATAAACTCCTGCAAATTCCATTCTTGTTGTATCGTCAACTCCTTCGGCCAACATGTTCGGTTCGGCATATTTGAGTGGAATAACAGTCATAGCCGTACTGATGGCTTCTTGATCTCTTCCGGACCGATTACTTGATCCAATTTGATTACTTGAGGCTGCGATTGCTTTGCTGCTTCCCATTCTTGAGCTTTGAGGTGTCTTTGAACTTGTAGAACTCCCACCTTCTTGTTCTTTTCTCTGGCTAGATCTTTTCCCAAAATTAGGGCTGAATTTTCTGAAGAGTACTCTGTAGATTCCAATATTTTTGTGCTTTCTCATTGGAATTGTCTTCTTCCTTAGCAGTTCTCCAATGATGACACCATATCCAACATTCTGATAGAAATGATCCACCACAGCAGGTTTCTTCATTGGTTTGGCAGCTTGCACAAATATAACCATCTTCCTGTAGATAAATCTTGCCCATTTGAATTTTATTCCTTTCATAATGCCGTCCATTAAGCATACTGTTGATGCAGTGAAATCTTCAGTACTTCCCAGTTTGTGTTCAAGAATCTTTTAAATAATGTCCACCAACATCTCATATTCAAACTTCAACAGTTTCTTATGAGCGGATACATCAGAGAAGATCGGAGCCGTAGGACCACGAATCTCGTTCCAAAAATTTTATACAACATAGCTGTGAGATTCTGGCATTAACTGAGATTCAGGAAAACTGAAGCACTTGTGTATATCATTCTCAGTTATTGAAACTTCTGATCCTCCAACTCGAGATTTGATCGAGTCCTTTTCAACGACTGCATGTAGGTGGAATTCAGCTACATCTTCTTCAAATGTTCCAAAGTAGTTGTAGGTGAAGAAATCAAACAGTCCACAGTCCTTCAGTGCTTGAAGAATTTTCTCGGCCGTATCTTTGTTGGTAGAACCCAGTTTGAAAAACTCAGGGTTGAGTACCATCCCATTAGTCACTTGCTGCGAGAGGGTTAGAATAGGATCGATTTGCTTTCTTCCAGATTGAGCCATGATGATCAGATCGATTGATAGAAGAGGGACGATGTAACTTTGAGAGAGAGTTCTATGATAATTTTGATGTCTGAAAGACTTTTCTGAGAGATAAGTGAGGGGTTTATATGAGGAGGGTGATTCGAAGGGTTTTTCTAATTTAAAGAGAGAGATGAAACTTCTCAATTGTACCCTTTGGTTGAGGTGTGTCGAATGGGTGAGTTTAGGGTAGATGAGTCATCTGATAGGTGGTGTTAGGAGGAAAGAGAAGATATCATCATTAGCAGACAAGAGCATTTAATGCTCGCACCTCTTTAGAAATACCCAATGCACGTAAGGTGTAGAGGGTGGAGATTTGAAGAGACACTTAGGAAGGATTTGGGTTCTGATCTCCTTGAGATTTGTTTATGGGGATCGATTGAGAGGGTGATTTTTCTGACAGGTGAGATGCGGGTGTCGATTGAGAGAGAGAGAGGGTAAATCTGTTTGGAAAGATTTGATTTAGGAGAGGATTATGGGGGGAGGTTTAGGATGAGTGGAGGTTTAGAAAGGGTAGGAGTTTATGGGTGGAGGTTTGATACCCAATTAAACTCTGATTTTCCTCCTTTATCTCCTGATTTCTTTCTCAAAATCGTGTACCACAAATACAATCATACTCAAACATCTCGTTAGTAGCATAAATCAACCATAAATAATCAATCACACATAACAATATATTAAACATATACACGGCAACTTCCAATCAAATTAAACACATTTTGGAAATTAACAAATTTATCACACATATTCCAAATAAAAATTTAGAAACATCCTTATATAATTAGCACACAAATCAGATTCTAAAATATTTTAGAAACTAACAAAAATATTAACTTTTAGCTCAGGTTTCCAAAACATTTTAAAACAAATTATAACACATAAACCATATATGTACGAAACACATATATAAAGTAATAAACACACTAAATTAAATCTTTTAAAGCAAATTGTTCATGGAAACAAATTATTTAAATTATACAAACATGAACAAATACTTCACAGATTAGATAACACATTGAAACATGCAATTTTAAACAAATTGTCAAATAATCACGAAATGCACATTTTATCAAATTAATTTGCATTGCATATGATTTCACGTTAAATAACACATGCAAATACACAAATAAATTCCTAACACATATTGCAATTTTATCACATAAAAAATTTCGAATAAACATATGCATATAATCACATAAAACAATTTATTCACATAAAACAATTTATTTTGAGCACAAGTATCAATTTAAATTCAGAGATTAAGTCCAGTGATACTTAGCTCATTTCGATCATTCCCAACTCGTGCCTTAAGGTAGAAAATCTTGTTTCGCATAAAGGCTTCGTGAGAATATCAACAACTTGGTTTTCCGTAGGGATATATTCGACCTTTAGATTTTTCTTTTCAACATGATCCCTTATGAAGTGATGTCGAATGTCGATATGGTTTGTTCTTGAGTGAAGCACCGGATTGTGAGTGATAGCGATTGCACTTGTATTATCACAATAAATACTAACGTCATCACAATTTACTCCGTAATCCTTCAATTGTTGCTTCATCCACAAAATTTGCGCACAACAACTTCCTGCAGCAATGTATTCGGCCTCGGCGGTACTAGTTGCGATGGAATTTTGCTTTTTGCTGAACCAAGAAACAAGCCTTGCCCCCAAAGAACTAGCATGTCCCGGAAGTGCTTTTTCTGTCTATTTTGCAACCTGCAAAATCCGCATCTGAAAAACCCGTTAGAGTAAAATCTCTACCTTTTGGATACCACAATCCAACATTGATTGTGCCTTTCAGATATCGTTTGATCTTCTTTGTTGCGGTGAGGTGGCTCACTTTAGGATTTGCTTGGAATCTTGCACACACTCCCACAACATAAGAAATGTCCGGCCTGCTTGCAGTAAGATATAGAAGAGAACCAATCATTCCTCTATATTTTGTTTGATCGACATCCTTTCCATCTTCATCTTTGTCTAGCCTTATTGAAGTGCTCATTGGAATTTTGATCGATGATTTTCCATCAAGGCCAAACTTCTTTATCAAGTCGCAGGTGTACTTTGCTTGATTGATGAATACTCATTCTTTCAGTTGTTTGACTTGTAAGCCCAAGAAGTAATTTAATTCACCCATCATGCTCATTTCGAATTTATTCTTCATAAGCTTCGAAAATTTCTCACACAAAGAATTGTTAGTGCTTCCAAAAATAATATCATCAACATAGATTTGCACTAATAAAATATGATCACCATCTTGAATTCTAAATAGAGTTTTGTCAACAAGGCCTTTGGTGAATCCATAGCTTATCAAGAACATTGACAAAGTATCATACCAAGCTCTAGGTGCTGGTTTCAACCCATACAATGCCTTTTTAAGTTTGTAGACTTTATCACCTTCGCCTTTTACCTCAAAACCTGGGGGTTGTTCGACATAAACTTCTTCTTCGAGTAGACCATTCAAGAATGCGCTTTTTACGTCCATTTGGTAAACAGTGAAATATTTGTGTGCGGCGTAGGCTAGGAAAATTCTGATTGCTTCGAGTCGGGCTACCGGTGCAAAAGTTTCATCAAAATCTATTCCTTCTTCTTGAGAGTATCCTTTTGCAACGAGCCTTGCTTTATTCCTAACAATCACGCCTTCTTCGTTTGCTTTGTTCCGGAAGACCCATTTGGTTCCTACAACATTGTGGTTCGCCGGTCTTGGAACAAGTTCCCAAACATCATTTCTTTTGAATTGATCGAGCTCTTCTTGCATAGCATTTATCCAATCCGGATCATTTAGAGCTTCGTCAACTTCTTTTGGTTCAATTTGTGATAGATAACACGTGAACAATGCTTCCATGGTAGATGATCTTGTTTTCACGCCTTCATGAATATTCCCAATAATTAATTCTAGAGGGTGATTTTTGAGCCATCTTAAATCTGGTTCAAATGGGTGCATGGTACTGGGTGGATCCATTTGTTGTGTACTGGCAGTGTTGGTTCGAATTTCCACATTTAATTCTTCTTGAAATTGATTACCGACATCACCAGTAACTTGATCACTAATTGGATCACCAACTTCAACCCGTACTGCATCTCCATTCTCACGTGCGGCTTCATCTCCAAAATTATTATTAAACGAATTTCCAATTTCTTCTGGATGAGGGATGAGATTTTCTAGAGAATTAATTTCCAACTCATCCATTCCCTGAAAAACATCATCTTCACACGTATCATTAGTATCACAAAAATCAATATGACACTTGTTACCATTTTGTTCGAATTCTTCGCCCAGAACACCATTATTGATCTGTGATTTTTTATCAAATACCACGTGTATGAATTCTTCAACCACCATTGTTCTTTTATTCAAAACTCGGAACGCCTTACTGGTAGTCGAATATCCTAGAAAAATTCCTTCATCTGCACGCTCATCAAAAGCTTTTAGATGCAATTTATCATTAATATGAATAAAACATTTGCATCCAAAAATATGAAAATAACCAATATTTGGTTTTCTCCCTTTATAAAGCTCATATGGCGTCTTCTTGTACTGCTTATGGATCATGCTTCGATTTTGTGTGTAGCAAGCAGTGTTGATAGCTTCCGCCCAATATCGTTTCGGGAGACCGACTGCACTAATCATCACTCGTGCGGCTTCTTTGAGCGTCCGATTTCTTCTTTCGGCAACACCGTTTTGTTGCGGTGTTCTTGTGGCAGATAATTGATGAGAAATTCCATGTGAATGGCAAAAAGCTTGTATGACTCCATTCACGAACTCAGTTCCACGATCCATTTGTATTTTTGATATTTGCAATTCTTTCTCATTTTGAAGTTGCTTCAACAGCTTCGGTAGAACTTGCTCAACTTCATTTTTCTTCTTGAGAAACACGGTCCAAGTGTACCTAGAAAAATCATCAACAACAACGAGAGTATATTTCTTACCACTTACACTTATTGGATCAACCGGTCCAAATAAGTCCATATGTAGTAAGCTTAGCGGTCTTGACGTTGACTCGTGTGTCTTTGATTTGAATGATGATTTGATTTGCTTTCCGTGTTGGCATGCATCACACACTTGGTCCTTCTTGAAGATAATATCTGGCAAGCCTTCTACTAGATTCTTCTTTGCAAGTTGATTGATAGCCTTGAAGTTTAAGTTGTTGAGCTTTCTGTGCCATTCCCAATTAGCTTCATTCGAATTTCTCGCCATTAAGCACCCTGAATCTTTGCTTGTACTACAATCAACAATGTACATGTTCTTTCACCTTTTTCCAGAGAGTACTACTTCATTTGTGAGCTCATTTTTGATTAGGCAATTATCTTTAGAAAATTCTACAAGATAGCCTTTATCACAAAATTGACTAGTGCTCAACAAATTGAATTTTAAGCCTTCAACGAAAGAAACATCTTCAATCTTTAATCCATTTTTCTTGATCGTGCAAACTCCTTTTGTGATTCCATAATTTTGATTTCCTCCGAATATAACTTTTGGTCCATCGATTTCTTTAAAATTCACTAGATATGATTTATTTCTAGTCATGTGGCGTGAGCAACCACTATCGATGTACCAAACATCCTGCAAAAAAGATTAATTAACTTTAGGTACCCATACTTGCTTGGGTCCTTTACTGTTAGTGATTTTTGGTAACCAAACCCACCTTGATCCTATTGAATTAAGATGAGGCGGTTTGTAACCATTAGAGACACGATAATCATAACTCACTTTTGAAAACATTTTTGGTGCCGGATTTTGAAAAACATTTTTATATTTTGGCACCTGGGAAGAGGATTGTTTCTTTGGTCTATAAAAAGCATTACATCTATTACACAACCAATCCTTTTGAGTGGGATAAAATCTCCCAACTTTATTTCTAGAAAAGCTTCCCTCTTTTCTATGAAATCTTTTTGCACTTGACTCTTTGGCATATCTTTGCTTGAAGAATTTTTGTTGGTTTGCCGTAGTGTAGATTTGTTTCGGACTTTCAACATTCAACTTTGCTTTTGTTTGATAGCCAAGTCCTTGTCTCATCGTGCTATTCTGACTTTTAACAAATTTTACCACTTGAACTTTATTATTTAAAGTAGTAGTAGAATTAGTCAGATTTGGAGGGGTTTGAGAACATGTGGAGTCATAACCGATTCTGGTTCTATCTCCTGATGGCTTTTGCATGCTCACCATCTTATCCATTATTTTGGATGAGTTAGTGAACGTAGCAATGGTTGCCCGAAGGTTATGTTCTCTAACCTCTCTTGCTTTATACTCTTCTTGAAGATGAATATTTTCATTCTTCAATTTACTCACTTCAAGTAAAGCATCTTGCAATTTTTTATTCACCTCTTCTTTTTTCAAGAATTAGAATATTATTGCGCTCCTTGAGTTGAGGATGAGTGAGCATAATCTCTTGACATTCTCACATTAGACTGTCAATAGATTCACGAGAAAAAGAAGAATTAACAGAATTGAAAGAATTAGATGTTACCTCTTCTTCCTCTGCTCCGAGTGCCATAAAGCAATCTTCACTAGAACTCAACTCAATTAATTTTCATACTAGCGCCGTATCATCATCCGAACATGAACTTTCATCGCTTGATGATGAATCCTACGAATCCTCATTTTCGTTTGGTTCGTTGCTAACGAGAGCTTTTCTTTTGTCACGCTTGAACCTTTTGCTTTACTTGCTCGGCGTAGATTTTTTCGGTGTAGATTCAACATTTTTGCCTTGATACTTGCTAAGATCGGATATGGACAATTTATTTTAAAATGTTCGGGTTTGCGGCAATTGTAGCATAGATTGTTGTTTTCTTCGACTTTTTCTTCTTGTGTTATGCGAGAGATGAATTTTCCACGAGCAGAATTTTTGTTGTCTCCTTTTCGCATAAACCTTCTAAATTTTTTAACAAAAAGAGCAAACTGTTCGTCAGTCATAAAATCAACATTATTTTCTATTGACCTGGAGGTTGACGGTTGTTCGGCCATTAGAGCAGAATTTCGAGCTTCATGAACATCATCATCTTTGGCCTTCATTTCGAACTCATATGCCTTTAGATCACTAAATAATTTGTCTGTTGACAACATTCTTAGATCTCGGTGATCGCGCATAGCCGTAACCTTCATATCCCATGTAGATGGTAAGCCACGTAGGATTTTGAGATTAATTTCTTTTTGGCTAATATTTTTGCCAAGATCACTAATCTCTCCAAGAACTTTGATCATTCAAGCTTCTATGTCTGCAACACTTTCATTTGAGAGCATTTTGAAATCTTCAAACTTCTTCATGGCGATTGTGAGCTTATTGTCTTTTTCTTGTTCTTGTCCTTCGCCAATCTTGATGAGAGTTTCCCATATTTCTTTTGCAGTAGCACACTTTCGGATCTTCAGAAATATTGTATCATCTACAGCTTTGAATAGAATATCCTTGGCAATATTGTCAACATTATTCGATGTCCATTCCGGTTTTGGCTTTTGTACGTACTGTGGAGCATCCGGGTATATAACAAACGCCGTATTGAATTTTAATATTTCGATAGGGTCAGTGAAAATAACTTCCCACATTTCATCGTGTAAAGCCGAAAAGTGTACATGCATACGAACTTTCCAATCATCAAATTTATCAAGTGAGAATAATAGATTTTGATCTAGATCTTTCTTCATCATCATCACGAGAGATACGAAAGATTAATCCAATCACACACTTTGTAGAATGGATTAGCCTAGCAGTAAAAAACAGTTAACCCAGTTAGGCAACGTGTTTTAATACCAAAGGTTGGTATAAGCTGACTCAAATAGGATACAGGCTTTGATACCAATTGTTGGTCCCAAAAGAGGTAAGGTGAAAGTCTAGAGGGGGGGGGGGGGGGTGAATAGACTTTCAAACTTTTTCGCACAGCACAACAATTGCTAAGCCAGAGATAAACAAAGACTCTTAACTAGATTGTTAGAGTATGGTGCAAAACGGAAATAAATAAAGATAAAGTGTGTGTGAGATTGTGTGAGCAGTATATCTATCATGTAGAGCAAGTAAAGAGCAGTAAGTAAAGAAAGCAGTAAAGAACACAAGACAATTATAGTGGTTCGCGAGGTGGTGTAGTCCTCCGACTTCACTTGCTCTTATCTCCAAGAGCAATTCATTATATCCACCACTTCTTGGTTCCAAGATACAATGAATTTCCGTGATCTAGTGCTTTGATCACAAAGCCTGCACTAATCACACTCAGTGACACAACACTGCTGCTTCGGGTTTCACGTCGCCGCGCTACTATCCCAGGATTTCACGACTCCGCGTTACTTTCCCCCCGTCTTCCACACTCCGGTAGAAACGTATCCCGTGATCTAGTGCTTTGATCACAAAGCCCGCACTAATCACGCCCAGTGCCTCCGACACTGCTGCTTCGGATCTCACAGCTCCGTGTGACAATCCAGGATTTCACAGCTCCGTGCTACTTTCCTCCCTTTTCTTGTTTTGCTCCAAAACAAGTTTTGTCTTGCTTCCAACTTTGAGACTCTGTAGTTGATCTTCAATGATGCACATGTCTCTTTGATGAAGATAAAACACTCTTTGAAATATTTCTCTTGAACGCTCTGAGTGTTTTCTCTCTTTGAATGTATCAAGTAAAGAACTTGATTTTATGCTCTGTTTAAGAACTCTCAGAATATTTTTCTTTTGAAGCTCTCTGAGTTCTTTTTCTTTTCTCACTTCTCACATGAAGATTTTTGGTATGCTCTGTACCAAATGAGATTTTTGCTCTATTGCTCTTTTAAGCTCTTTGCTCATTTGTTCGTATATCTTGCTCTGTCTTCAAGTTTTCATATCTTCATCATTTTATAGCTGGTAATGAGAATCTGCCCGTTGGAAAGAGACAATCTCATTTTTGAAATCTTGTATCTTTTGTCAGAGATCTTATCTTATCTTCTGCAAAGTGTCAGAAAAGATAAGCTAGCCGTTGGTAGAGCTTCAACTTCATGCAAATGAGTTCCCAAACTTCATCTGATATTACTCTGGTTTTCTCACGTTTCTTGGAAATATATGGGTCTCAGTTTTGTGTAGAATGGCTTCTCTGATCAGTTCTGAAGTGGTTCTTGGGATTTAAATACTTCAAAATATTCTTCAATTTAATCCCATACTAGTTAGACTAGTATTTTTCCTTGTGAGAATATTTTTACTGTAAGTTTTTCTTCATCGTCTTCATTCTCACGTCTGGGTGTTCTCAGACTTCAAACTGGCTTTGAACTTCCTCCCAATTTGATTTTCTCCTTTGTAATTGACACCCAATTGCAATTGACTTGTAATTGGCCCCTAATTGCAATTGACTTGTAATTAACACCCAATTTGAATCTCTCCATTGTAATTGGCTCCCAATTGACTTTGACTTGTAATTGGTTCACAATCTACTCCTGGTGCTTCAATTGCTTCCCAATTTGACTTTGCTCCCAATTGACTTTGACTTGTAATTGGCTCCCAATCTACTCCTGGTGCTTCAATTGCTTCCCAATTTGAATTATGGTGCTTCAATTGCTTCCCAATTTGAATTATTGCTTCAATTGCTTCCCAATTTGAACTGGTGCTTCAATTGCTTCCCAATTTGACTTTGCTCCCAATTGAATTTGACTTGTAATTGGCTCCCAATTGCTTCCCAATTTGAATTATTACTTCAATTGCTTCCCAATTTGAACTGGTGCTTCAATTGCTTCCCAATTTGACTTTGCTCCCAATTGACTTTGACTTGTAATTGGCTCCCAATCTACTCCTGGTGCTTCAATTGCTTCCCAATTTGAATTATTGCTTCTACTCCTGGTGCTTCAATTGCTTCCCAATTTGAATTATTGCTTCAATTGCTTCCCAATTTGAATTATTTGACTTTGACTTCGAAATTGGCTCCCAGAATTCTCCTGGTATTGAATTTCATCTCAATGTCGACTTCTCCTGGTATTGAATTTCATCTCAATGTCTTCTTTGAATCGGTGCCCAATTATACTACAATCTGTCTTCTTTGAATTGGTCCCTATCTGAAATCGGCTCCCAATTCCAATTGACGCCCAACTCCATCAGACTTAATTAATTTTGGCTTCTCAATTTTACCTTGTAAAATTGTTGATGGTGAGATTCAAACTTGAGCCATTTCACATAATAAACCAGGCATCTTCCACTTTGTTCGTACAGCTTATTGGTTAAATCTCCAATCATATTTGATGTACTCCTTTCTTTCCATAGATGCTTGATCTCCAAGTCAAATTCATGCAATCTTCCAAACTTAATTTTCTTTCACGAAAATTCTTCTGGGATATCTTCTTGAGTAGCATTGACGTGAATATTATATCATTCATCTTCTTCTTCAATTTGTCATTTTCTCCAGACAAATTCTTGATTTTCGGCTTGATATCTTATTCTTCTATTTTTCATGCTTCTTCATCTGTTTTTCTCTTTTGCAATTTACATAATTTCCCGGTTATGGTCTAAAACTCTAGTAGACCTATAAAATAAAATTGGGGGATCTACAAATACATATTTGGCATATCAAAACCATTACACTTTATTCCTAACAGTTAGTTTAGCCTGTGCATCTAGGTTCTCAAACCTAGGTGTGGCATAACACCCCGAATCTTATGGATAGTTTATGCCCTGTTTGGGACTTAAATGTTAGATTTGCCTTTATTTTATAAGTTTTAAATATCTTAAAATTCAGGGGTGTTACAGTTGGTATCAGAGCCTAAGTTTGACCATAGGACAATGCCTTTAGGATAAGACTTTGGGACATTAAGCTTGAACTCTAGGTACTTACATACTTGGGATGTTAAGAACTATACTTAAGAATCTATGCTGCATCTAGAATAGTACTCTAAGTTTGAGACTTTAAAATGTTAAGCTTTAACTCTAAGTGCTTAAATACTTAGGACTTAAGAATCTTAGGACGCGCGGTGAGGTTGTGAGTTTATCTATCATTGTCTGTATAACTTCTCCTCACTCTATTCTGTGCTTAGCTTAAGAATTCCCCGCAATTATAGCATCAATGTAAGGAAGCGAACCCCTAACTTACCATTACGATCGGTGTTGGTCCTGTAGACACCAGAATGGCACCAACAAGGAGTCAGTCAAGGACCCCTGAACCCTCTGCCCACGAATCGTTAACTAAGAACCTACAGCAACTGACTTAGGTCACCCAGACACTGAGCAACGCCATCCTCCATAACAACAACCGACCACCACCGCCGAACGGAAACTCAGATGTAGCTCGCCAAGTCTCAAGCCATCGCCCACCTATCTTCTCAGGAGAAGAAGATCCCACGACCCTCGAGGAATGGATCCGAACATTCAACAAGATCTTCGAGGTAGTGGAGTGCCCGGAGGGACACCGTGTGGAATTAGCCTCGTTCTATTTCGGACACGAGGCCGATCTTTGGTGGGTTCACAAAGGACCTGCTTGTAGGCAAGAACCGGGATTCAACTTGGAATCCTTAAAGGCACGACTATGGGGACGGTTTTACCCCGCACACAAAAGGGAAGCCATGTACGAAGAATTCCTCCACCTAAAACAAGGGATGGCCACGGTAATGGAATACCACAAACAATTTCTTGAGCTAGCTCGTTTTGCACCTGAATTAGTGCCTACAGAGACGACCAAAATAGAGAAGTTTGTGACGGGCCTCAACTTCGAAGGTCAAAAGGCTCTAATCATAAGTAAGCCCAGAACCCTTAACGAGGCTTACACCAGCGCCGACGACCTTTACCGAATCCAACTTCTACAACGAGGAGTTCAAGAACAAATCTGCAAGAGGAATACGGGAGTGGGGGACCGACTGTGAAAAGAGCAAGAAACGACTCTAACACAAGGACGGTTAACCCACCTAATCAAGGACCGCCCATGCGGTACAACGAAACCAGCGTAAGACAATTCCTTTGCAGAAAATGTAATAAGGACCATAGGGGCAAGGACTGCCTCAGAAACGCCTTACGATGCTTCAATTGCGGAGGAGAAGGACATAAGGCCTTCCAGTGCACTAAACCCCCAAGCGCCCAACAAGGAAACGCGAACAATCAAGGGAATTACGGGGCACTTGGAAAGGTATTCGTCATTAGCCGCACCCAGGCCGACCTCGAAGCCGAAACCGGGATCGATGCAGAAAACGTAGCTCTAGGAGACGAGGACCCCACGAATCAACTGGATGAGAATCCGGAAGAAGAATTCTGTCTAGGATAAACTACGAACCCTTGTAAACTACCTTTTAGTAGAATCGCTTACTTAGTTTTATTATTTAGAGTCCTCGTACTTTTTAAATAAAAAGACGAAGTTAATTAGTTCAATCCGTTTAAATCCCTCTTGCTCCACCCCTCGGATTAATTAAAGAATTAAGTTCGTGCCTCCTACAAACTATGAATCCTGAAACCAACATTCGAGAAGGTCAATGGGTACAACTAGAAGCCTAATCGGAACTCCATTCGAGAAGGTCAATGGGTACAACTAGAAGCCTAATCGGAACTCTTTCCACCCTAGGGCAACCAAATAATAGGAAGTCCTCAAAAACATAGAAGGAGTGCACTAAAAGGTTTAATGTAACTAGTAAGAATCAAACCTCTACCCATCCACTCCCAAACCAATGCCTCGACCATTAAACCACCATTGTTTCTTGAAACCTCAAGGGGACACAACCTTCTTAACCCCCTCCAAATCCCTAAAACCCACAAAATCCCTAAATAAAAAACCCTTCTTCCTCCCAGTCTTCTTCTCTCTCTCTCTCTCCCTCTCCTTCCCTCTCACCCCGCAACTCCAGCCAAACCACCCCCATAACAGCCGTCGACCGCCCAGCCACGACCCGTGCAACGCCCGGCCAAGCACCGCCGAGAACCCGCTGCCTCCGCCTTTCGCCGCGTCACCGGACACCTGGGTAGAACGACGCCACCACCACCGCGCCACGCCAATCGTGAGAACCCGCCGCCCTTCATTGTAGCTCCAGACGGAAGCCACGCCACTGCCACCCCTCCAACCGGCATGACACCGGAGCCCCGTCGTTGACGCCCGCCGCCGTACCGTACCAAGCCGCCGAAAAGTCACCGGAAAATCAACCCCTCCTCCGTAACATCCTCTTAAAGATCTTACGATGTCGAAAAAGTCCTCCAATGCCCGAGTCCTGGAGTGGAATACCGCTAACTACACAGTGATTAGAGGTAAAGCACTAGAACCTGATCAATTCTCTCCAGAGTTGGTTGACATGCTTAATTTCCAAGGCTTATGTACCTCGGGCTAAAAGGGGACACGTACCCTGAATTGGTCAAGGAGTTTTATTGCAATTTGGTAGCTACCAAACAAGGGGATAAGTTGGAGATCACCTCCAAAGTCTGGGGCAAGGAGATAGTGCTCACCGAGGGCTGCCTGACTAAACTCCTGAAATTGACCGCTACGGGTATGTCAGACTATGACCGAAAGGCTTGGGTTAGCACCCGAGACACGGGGTACAAGGACTATCTCGGTTATTTGTTGGGAAGGGAAGGCAGTTTCACTTCAGCCACAAGGCCAATTAAGAAGCTGTTAACCGCCCAACAAAAGCTGCTAGTTATGATTGTGTCCGACAGCTTGTTTCCCACTAACAACAAGAGCAAGGATGTGGGGAGCTTGGAATGCACCTTTGCCTATTTCCTTAAGCATAAGGTCAAGTTCAATCTGCCTGCCCTTATGTTCAAGCACATGGAATTCTGTAAATCTAGCAACCGACTCAGTCTACCCTATGGGATGATCCTAAGCTGGATCATGGAAAAGAAGGGAGTGGACATAAGCCAGACTGAGGTCAGGCCCATGAGTGGGATGGTTTTCAAAGCTCAAAACCTACGCCGCAATGACATCTACTGTGACACCGCGAAATCCAAATTCGGTTAAGGGATTAATTAAGCAATTAATCATATTTCAATTTGTAATTTAATTCCTTAAATTCCTGAAATTTAATAGTCGGGGACTAGTAATTGACTAGTCAACCCCCAAAGTCAAAGTTGTACCTTGAGCTTTGTAAGGAGTTCCCTTGTTCCTTACACCTTTCCATGTTAGTAAGGGTATTCTTGACCTTTCACCTTGTGTTAGTATTGTAACCTAACCTAGTAAGAACATCCTCATTTCTATCCTTACACATTCCAAAATCCTAGCTCCACCTTCTCTCTAAAAAGGTGGGTAGCTTTTCTTCCAAGCCAAGTTGAAGCTTTGCCAAGACTTCAAAAGTTGTCTCCAAGATTTTACCTTTCATACATTTGGGCATCTAGGAGGGTAAGATCCATGTTCATCTTGTGTTTTTAGTGTTTTCTTAGGTGTCTTTTCTTAAAGATAGAATCTTTATGATCTTTTGGTATGATCTTGAAGTGGGTTTGGAAGGTGAGCTTTGATAGGAGCTTGGTGTGGTGTTAAGTGAAGGTTTTTGGCCTACAAGAGGTAACCCATGCTCTACAAAATCTATTTTGCTTACCTATATGGCGAGCTCTCGTAGGGTCCCAAATTAGAACCTTACAAACGTAGTAGCGGGAGTAAGGATCGATCCCACGAGGAGTAACTAGTTTAACTTTTGTGCTCTAATTGAAGGTAGGGGTGTTTGGAATATGATGAGAATAAAGATTAAATAAAAGAGAATTTAAATATACAAGAAATTCAAATGAACGAATAAAGCAATTATATATCGGAAACACTTATAAATAGAAAACCTTGGTTAGTAAAGATCCACCACCGGAGTTTAACACTAATCATTGATTAATAAAATAATTAATATGCAGTTGAATATTTGTCGTGAAATTATTTCATTTCCGTTTTCCCTTAGTTGTAGGTAAATAAAGCACAAGCGGTTTAATTACCCCTAACTACTAAATAATCTAAGACAAGCGCTATAGATTTAATTTAATAGCAGCAATAGGAACTAGGAAAACCGACAAACTAAATAACACAAGCACAAGCGGTTGCATTTAATTTAGGAAAATATTCTACCCGAGACCAATTATCACTAAGCCATCAATAATTAACCTCAGTCGCTACTGAATATTAGAATAATTTGTAGCACAACATTAACTAATATAGCAAATAATTATATCAAATAAATAACTAGTAGGCCTCCGTAGCAATTAAATGACACAATTATTCAAATAACTTAGAAGAATATTTAATACTCAAATGCATAAAAATATATATAATAAAAATAAATAAATAACCTTACAGCGTAATGAACTCCGGGGCTTCAATTTACTAAACCAAACTAGAAGAAATTAGCCACGAATGAACATTGATAACAACCTTAAAGAATATTCGAAAGGGGAAGAATGAACATTTTACAATAGGAAACTCCTACTATTTATAGCATTCTAAAAATAGGCTCAATGAACCTCAACCATCCAATTTTCCTCTTTTTGTGCCGTGTTCCGTATCTTCCGATGTTGTCCGTGAGCTGCGAAAGAAACAGTCAAATAATGAGAATTATGTTTGCATGCTACGAATTTAGGAGTGGACCAAGCAACTAAAAATAATACTTTATATATATATATATATATATATATATATATATATATATATATATATATATATATATAGCTCATTAATTGTTAAACTCTAAAAAGAACTAATTATTAAATAATATTAAATAATGAATGCAAAATTATTATAAATATGTACCTAAAATATGAGTGTAAAATATGCCTATCACTATATGAATATTTCTTGGATTCTACATGTGTTTTGCTATGAAATATGAGTGTTTATGCATTGTCTTGTGAAAATGCATATCTAGAGCTTGTGTTTAGGGTTCTTGTATGCCATTGCTTGGCTATTCCTTTGATTCAAGTCATTTTGTTGTATTTGGTGAGATTTGGCATGTTTTGGACTTGAATTTGAGTTTGGAGAGAAAAATCCCCGAAGGGATTATTTTGGGCACAGGAACGTACCCGCGGGCAGAGCCCTACCCGCCGCCTACCCGCGGGGAACAGGCCGGATATGGGTATGTACCCGCGGGCAGAACCACGGGTAGGGGCCTACCTGTGGGTTCACCCGCGGGATACACTTCGGTGTATGTTAAGGATTTGTTCCCCGTGATTCCTTTGATTCGGTATTTGGTCTTTTGACTTCCTGTTGTTCATTTGAGGAACTATTTAAGTGTCTTCTTGATGTTTCGTATGTCTAGATCTATATGGTATGTATCCATGTAGGTTTTGGTGTCTTGAATCGTGCTAAGTGTTCAACATTGTGTTTCGTTGAACCGTGATGAGTCTTGTGTGTTCCTCGGAACTATGTTTGGTTTACCCGTTTGATAAGCATGCTAGTTCGGTGTTTAAATGCTAGCGTGTGTGTTGTTTGTACCTTCTTATGGGTTGCTGATAACTTGTGTTATTCATCGTTGTTGTTCTTTGTAGTCTTGGGATGTGTTCCCGTGTTCTTGTTGAGAGTGTTGAGTCTTGTGTTGACTATTACTCTTGGTTTTGGACTTATATATATATATATATATATATATATATGTATTCCGTTTTGAAAATGGCTTTACAACTTATACCATATCTATGTACGATATTTCACATGTATTGGTGGGTTACCAGCATTATTCGCTGACCGGGCGTCGTCCCATGTTTTATATGCTTTTTTCAGGTGATGCTTAGACGAGTGCGCGGTCTAGTGCCAGCTAGTATAGCTCCCCTTTTATGTTTTGTGGCCTGTGAGCCAATCTAGACTTAGTACTCTATTGGATGGTTGTAGATTTTAAACAATGCAGATTTAGCCTGTGCGTTCACCCTTGGGTGAGCGTGGCATAGCACCTCGTTTTATATATATCTTCTCTTTCAGTCTTCCGCTGTGTTTGCTGTTTTGGTTTAAGTTATTTGCATGTTTTAAGGCTTTAAATAGCATGGTTTTAGGGGGTGTTACAGTTGGTATCAAAGCATAGGTTTGAGCCTAGGAGGGTTAAGTCTAGACTTTTAAGTGGCTAAGTGTGGTTTGAGACCTTAAAGTGACCTTAAGAATCTAAGTGTTAGGCTTAGGACTTTAGGTTGTGCGGTGAGCTGAGTGTTGCTTTCAGTTAATTGCTTGCGTGCTTGTTATCCCCTTGGTAATCGTGTTATTGTTGTAGAAGTCTGCGATGTCTCCTCGTCGGTGTATCGTTCCGTTTGAAGAAGTGTGTGATGCCACCTAGAGACCCAGAACAACAGGAGTTCGTGACACTCCTTGTGTAGTCGAGCAATGGATTCGAAGTGGTACGTCCACTCGAGTAAGTCCCAGCGCAGCTACCTTGCCATCGTTCCGAGATCAAAGAAGAAGTGGGGAGGTGGAGACACCGAGGTTGGCAGAAGAGTTAACCCAAGAGAAGACCCTCATCCTAAGTGAGGCTCGGGCAGGAGATAATGATGTAGTGATCGGAACGTTTTTGGTGCATGCCGTCCCAGCAGTAGTCTTGTTCGATTTCGGGGCGTCTAACTCGTTCATATCCCCGGAACTCGTGAAGAAGTTGGGCCTAACCGAAGGTGTCGGGGTGAAGCTAAACGTCAAGGTGGCATCGGGAGAAGTTAAGGCTTGTGATCGCCTTTTCGAAGACGTTAGGATAAAGATCGGTGGGGAGGAGTTCTCTAGTAATCGGATACAGTTTGGGCTGGACGGGATCGATGTGGTCCTGGGTATGGACTGGCTAGGACGGTTCAGAGCCCAGATCTTGTGTGGAGAACAGAATGTGGTTTTGAGAGGACCCGGTGGAAAGAGGGTGTCGTATCGAGGATCAACAGAAGAACCATGGATCAAGTTGGTGTCCATGATGAAGATGAAAAAGTACGTGGAGAAGGGCCACAAGATCTTCTTGTGCTCAGTTGAAAATCTGGAGGCCAAAGGAGATGTAGCTCAGACCATACCTGTTGTATGTGAATTCCTTGATGTCTTTCCCGAAGAGATCCCGGGAATGCCTCCTCCAAGAGAAGTTGAATTCTCGGTGGACCTTATACCGGGTACAGCGCCCATATCTAAAGCTCCTTATCGTTTAGCGCCCAAGGAGATGCAGGAGTTGAAGACTCAGTTGCAAGAGCTACTGGACAAAGGCTACATCTGGCCGAGTACATCACCATGGGGAGCGCCCGTGTTGTTTGTGAAGAAGAAAGATGGAAGCATGAGATTGTGCATCGACTACCGCGAGCTGAATCAAGTCACAATAAAAAACAAGTATCCCCTGCCGCGGATGGACGATTTGTTTGATCAACTCCGAGGTGCCGGGGTGTTCTCCAAGATCGATTTGAGATTAGGTTACCACCAGCTGAAAGTGGCAGATCAGGATATACCTAAGACGGCGTTCCGAACGCGCTACGGCCACTACGAGTTCACGGTGATGCCGTTCGGTTTAACCAACGCACTAGCAGTGTTCATGGACCTAATGAATCGTGTATTCAAGCCTCACCTCGATGACTTTGTGATCGTGTTTATCGATGATATCCTTGTGTATTCTCGGGATAAAGAAGAGCATGTGGGTCATCTTCGGACAGTGTTGCAGATTCTGAGAGAAAAGCTGTTGTACACCAAGCTTTCGAAATGTGAGTTTTGGAAAGATAGCGTAGCATTCTTGGGTCATGTAATAGACAGCAGGGGGATATCGGTGGATCTGGATAAGATTCGGGCGGTGAAAGATTGGACTGTGCCGACAACCGTGGCGGAAGTGAGAAGCTTCTTGGGTTTAGAAGGTTTGTGTTGGACTTTGCTAAGGTAGCTCAACCGTTGACAAAACTATTGAAGAAAGATGTGCCCTTTCATTGGAATCAAGCTTGCGGATTAGCATTTCGAGAGTTAAAAGAGAGGCTCACAACTGCACCGGTACTAATCTTACCATCCGGGACAGAAGGGTTCCAAGTTTACAGCGATGCATCTAAGAAAGGATTAGGTTGTGTGCTAATGCAAAATGGGAGAGTAATAGCTTATGCATCGCGACAACTTAAAGTGCACGATGAGAACTACCCCACACATGATTTAGAGTTGGCAGCCGTAGTTTTCGCCTTGAAGATTTAGAGGCATTATCTGTATGGTGTGCGTTGCAAGATCTTTACAGACCATAAGAGTCTCAAGTATATCTTCACCCTGAAAGATCTCAATATGCGTCAGAGACGATGGTTGGAACTCATTAAAGACTATAAGTTGGATATCCAATATCACGAAGGAAAGGCAAATGTTGTGGCGGACGCTCTGAGCAGGAAGACCAATCATGCCGTTAGTTCCATTTAGGTAGTGGCTGACGAGCTTTGCAAGGAATTTCAAAGGATGAACCTAGAAGTGGTGGAACAAGGTGAAGTTGAGTCGGAGACCCGTCTTTTCAACCTAAGTGTCATACCTACACTTTTGGAGGAAATCAAGGTGGAACAATGGAAGGATGCTAGCTTGATGAAGGCAAGAAAGGACCTATTAAAAGTAAAGGGGAGACCGTTTGAGTTGTCCACGGATGGAGAGTTGAGGTACAAGGGCCGTCTATGTGTACCCACATCATGTGATCTATTGAAGCGTCAGATTTTGGAAGAAGGCCATTCTACACCCTATTCCGTACATCCTGGAGGTGGCAAATTGTATAAAGACATGAAGAAGCTTTTCTGGTGGCCTAACATGAAGAAGGAGGTGGCGGAGTTTGTGAGCAGATGCTTGACTTGTCAGAAGGTGAAAGCGGAGTGTTGCAGGGTCAAAGGCTTAGCATAGCCATTGGAGGTTCCACAAGGAAAATGGAACTCCATATCTATGGACTTCGAAGGAGGTTTGCCGGCAACCCATTCTGGTAAGGATAAAATCTGGGTAATAGTGGACTTCTTGACCAAGATCGCGCGCCTTATAGCGATGAAGGAGACATGGACTATGACGCAGTTGGCCAAAGCCTACGTTAGTCAGGTAGTGAAGTATCATGGAGTGCCAAAGGATATAGTCTCCGATCGGGATCCAAGGTTCTTGTCACAGTTTTGGCAGTCCTTGCAAGCAGCTTTAGGGACCAAGCTAAATCTCAGTATCGCCTTCCATCCGGCCACAGACGGACAAACATAGAGGACTATACAGACTATCGAGGATATGTTGAGGGCATGCATGTTGGATTTCCAAGGATCATGGGAGGACCATCTAGACTTAATAGAGTTTTCCTACAACAACAATTATCACTCGAGTATCCGCATGGCTCCTTATGAAGCTCTTTACGGCCAAAGGTGTCGCAGTTCGTTGTGTTGGGAGGATAAAGTCAATCCGGTAATCTTGGGACCACAGTTCTTGCTTGACACCGCAGAAAAGGTTAAACAGATTCAGAGTAGGATGAAAGCGGCACAAGATCGTCAAAAGTCCTACGCCGACCGAGCAAGAAGACAAGTAGAGTTCGCTGTGGGAGATAAAGTCTGGTTAAGAGTATCGCCCACCCAGGGAGTGATGAGGTTTGGAAGGAAGGGCAAACTAAGCCCCCGCTTCATAGGACCTTTTGAGATACTTGAGAGGGTTGGGAACCTAGCTTATCGGTTGGCTCTACCCATAGAGTTGGAGCGAGTCCGTAATGTCTTCCACGTATCACAACTTAAGAAGTACGTTCACGACCCGACACATGTTCTCCCACCGGAAGTGATCCCTTTGGACGATGATATGCCTTATGAAGAAAGGCCGCACAAAATCTTGGATTTTAAGACCCGGGATACGCGAAGGAAGTCGGTAAAGATGGTGAAGGTTTGGTGGTCACATCACGGAGTTGAAGAAGCTACTTGGGAGTTGGAATCAACCATGAGGGAGCGTTACCCAAAGTTGTTCTCGGCAGGTACCTTGTCCTACCGTTTGTTAGTTGTTTGATGCTTGCCTTGTATGCTTGTTCTGGCTTGTTGTTGTGTTGGATAGTTAGTTTTGTAGTTGGTGTTTTAAGTTGGTTGTTTAGTTCTTAGTTGTTGGCTAGAAGTTGGTGTTTGTGTTGGGGCTAGGGTTCGTTATGCTCAATTTATCCGTTTGCTTAATTCTTGCAAATTCTTGTTTTTAGTCCTTTCTTGCCTTGAAATCTTGTGAAATCTTTTGGGGTTTTGACCAAAAGAAATTATTCTTGACACTCTTTGTCACATTGTTGTTCTTTTTACCGTTTGTTCTAATTCGTCGTACCCAAGCTTCGGGGACGAAGCTTCCTTGAAGGGGGGAGAATGTGACACCCCGAAATCCAAATTCGGTTAAGGGATTAATTAAGCAATTAATCCTATTTCAATTTGTAATTTAATTCCTTAAATTCCTGAAATTTAATAATCGGGGACTAGTAATTGACTAGTCAACCCCAAAGTCAAAGTTGTACCTTGAGCTTTGTAAGGTGTTCGCTTGTTCCTTACACCTTTCCATGTTTGTAAGGGTATTCTTGACCTTTCACCTTGTGTTAGTATTGTAACCTATAGTAAGAACATCCTCATTTCTATCCTTACACTTTCCAAAATCCTAGCTCCACCTTCTCTCTAAAAAGGTGGGTAGCTTTTCTTCCAAGCCAAGTTGAAGCTTTGCCAAGACTTCAAAAGTTGTCTCCAAGATTCTACCTTTCATACATTTGGGCATCTAGGAGGGTAAGATCCATGTTCATCTTGTGTTTTTTTGTGTTTTCTTAGGTGTCTTTTCTTAAAGATAAAATCTTTATGATCTTTTGTTATGATCTTGAAGTGGGTTTGGAAGGTGAGCTTTGATAGGAGCTTGGTGTGGTGTTAAGTGAAGGCTTTTGGTCTAAAAGAGGTAACCCATGCTTTACAAAATCTATTTTGCTTACCTATATGAATATTTCTTGGATTCTACATGTGTTTTGCTATGAAATATGAGTGTTTGGTTTACCCGTTTGATAAGCATGCTAGTTCAGTGTTTAAATGCTAGCGTGTATGTTGTTTGTACCTTCTTATGGGTTGATGATAACTTGTGTTATTCATCGTTGTTGTTGTTGGACTGTGATCCATTCCTTGATTGAGTATGGTTTCATATCTTCTTTGTGATTAGTTGATTGATTCCTGTTGAGGTGTGATGTGTGTGTGGCTTTACCTGGATTACACGATTAGTGGTATGGGACACTAGTCACCAAGGTATTGCAGTGGTCCTCGTGGTGGCATGCTAGTTCGGTGTTTAAATGCTAGCGTGTATGTTGTTTGTACCTTCTTATGGGTTGATGATAACTTGTGTTATTCATCGTTGTTGTTGTTGGATTGTGATCCATTCCTTGATTGAGTATGGTTTCATATCTTCTTTGTGATCAGTTGATTGATTCCTGTTGAGGTGTGATGTGTGTGTGGCTTTACCTGGATTACACGATTAGTGGTATGGGACACTAGTCACCAAGGTATTGCAGTGGTCCTCGTGGTGGCCATGACATGATTATGGAGTTGTGACCTTTGTGGAAGGTTCACGTGTTTTTGGGAGAGGCATGTGTTGCCGAGGCATGTGTTGCTGTGTGTGTGATCGGTACCCTCGTGTACTATGAAATCGGTGGTTCTGTTGGAGATCTGTTGGAGAGGGGACGACGGTCCTTGGAGGGAAAAGGTTGAACTTGGTGTACAGGGGTCCTAGAGGTAAAGGTTGGAACTAGACATAAGGTTGGGGGTAGCCATAAGGTTGGAACTGGGCATAAGGAAGGCATATCAACTTGTGATGGGTGATGTCACGAGGGCTTGTGTAGCCGTTGTTGTGAGTTCTCTTCTTGTGACGTGTGTAGTCACAAAGGCATGTGTTGCCGTTTGTGGTATCTTATTCCTTTGAGTTATGCATGTCGGGTATTAATCTATTATGTGATGATAGATTATACCTTGAGACTTCTTGTGAGTCGTTATTGTTCTTTGTAGTCTTGGGATGTGTTCCCGTGTTCTTGTTGGGAGTGTTGAGTCTTGTGTTGACTATTACTCTTGGTTTTGGACTTATATATATATATATATATATATATATATATATATATATATATATATATATATATATATGTATTCCGTTTCGAAAATGGCTTTACAACTTATACCATATCTATGTATGATATTTCACATGTATTGGTGGGTTAGCAGCATTATTCGCTGACCGGGCGTCGTCCCATGTTTTATATGTTTACACGAGTGCGCGGTCTAGTGGCAACTAGTATAGCTCCCCTTTTATGTTTTGTGGCCTGTGAGCGAATCTAGACTTAGTACTATGTTGGATGGTTGTAGATTTTAAACAATGCAGATTTAGCCTGTGCGTTCACCCTTGGGTGAGCGTGGCATAGCACCCCGTTTCCTCGTTTTATATATATCTTCTCTTTCAGTCTTCCGCTGTGTTTGGTGTTTTGGTTTAAGTTATCTGCATGTTTTAAGGCTTTAAATAGCATGGTTTTAGGGGGTGTTACATCCACCATGTCAGAGAGGGACAGTACATCACCCTCGAGGAGGTTTGCCTGAAATCCTCTGAAGTACGACGAATGTTGGTAGATCAGTTGGAGATCTCAAACAAGAAAATAAAACAGGCAATGCAAGAAAGCGAGGAGCAGGAAGAACAGGAGGAAGAAAGCGAGCCTAGCCAGCCTGAACCCACACAGGGGAGGGGAAACCTGGAGGACCGGGACGAGAGGTCACCAATGAGCGCATCCTCGCACAGCTCACGAGGTAGAATCAGATCCATGGATGAGGGATTCTCGTCCTTGATTCTCGCGACGAGCTCATTGGACAGGAGGGTGGTTGTGACACCCTGTAAATCCAGATTCTATTTAGGGATTAATTAAGTAATTAATGCTAATCCAATTGGTAATTTAATTCCTTAAATTCCTGAAAATTCAATAGTCGGGGACTAGTAATTGACTAGTCAACCCAAAGTCAAAAGTTGTACCTAAAGCTTTGAGAGTTGTTCCCTTGTTCCCTTACACATTTCATCTTAGTAAGGGTAAATAAGACATTTCCTTGGCAATAGTCTTTCAAGCTAACCTAGGAAGACACATTTCATTTCTTCAAACACTCTCCAAGAGAAAAATCATAAGCTCTCTCTCTTCTCTCTAAAAGCTAGTTAGCTTTCTTTCCAAGCCACACCTAGGGCTACCAAGATCTTTCATGTTCGCCTTCAAGATTCTACCTTTCATACTTTTGAGCATCTAGAAGGGTAAGATCTAAGCTCTTCTTGTGTTTTTAGAGTTTTCTAAGGTATCTTTTTATAAAGGTGAAATCTTTATGTTGTTTTGGTGTGTTCTTGAAGTGGGTGTGGAAAGGGAACCTTGTTGGGAGCTTTGTGAAGTGTTTAAAGTGAAAGTTGAGTATTCAAGAGGTAACCCATGCTCTACCAAATCTATTTTGCTTACCTATATGATGATTTCTTGGATTCTACATGTGTTTTGCTATGAAATGTGACTGTTGATGCATTGTCTTGTGAAAATGCATATCTAGAGCTTGTTATTAGGGTTCTTGTATGCCATTGCTTGGCTATTCCTTTGAATCAAGTCATTTTGTTGTATTTGGTGACATTTGGCATGTTTTGGACTTGAATTTGAGCTTGGTGTTGAAAATCCTTGAAGGGATTATTTTGTACAGGACAATGTACCCGCGGGCGGAACGGCGGGCAGTGGCCTACCCGCCGCCCCACCCGCGGTGAACGCGGGTGTTGAGGTGTGTTCCCGCGGGCGGAACCACGGGTGGGGGTCTACCCGTGGGTCCACCCGCGGGGTACATAGTGTGGCTTGGCGGGTATTTGTTCCCCGTGATTCTTTTGATTCGGTATTTGGTCTTTTGACTTCTCGATGTTCTTTGTGGAACTATTTGAGCGTCTTCTTGATGTTTCATATGTCTAGAACTATATGGTAGGAATCCATGTAGGTTTTGGTGTCTTAAATCGTGTTAAATGTTCAACATTGTGTTTCGTTGAACCGTGATGTGTCTTGTGTGTTCTTCGGAACTATGTTTGGTTTACCCGTTTGATAAGCATGCTAGTTTGGTGTTTAAATGCTAGCGCGTGTGTTGTTTGTCCTTTCCTATTGTGGATGATGACTTGTGTTAATCATCGTTGGAGTCGGATTGTGATCCTTTCCTTGATTGAGTATGGTTTCATATCTTCGTTGTGATCCGTTGATTGATTCCTGTTGTGGTGTGGTGTGTGTGGCTGTACCTGGATTGCACGATTAATGGTATGGGACATTAGTCACCAAGGTACGGTAGTGGTCCTCGTGGTGGCCATGACATGTTTATGGAGATTGTGACCTTTGTGTAAGGTTCACGTATTTATTTCTGGGATAACATGTGTTATCCAGGGCATGTGTTGACATGTGTGATCGGTACCCTCGTGTACTATGAAATCGGTGGTTCTGTTGGAGGGACTTTTGGAGGGGGAACGACGGTTCCCGGGGGAATAAGGCTGGACTTGGTGTACAGGGGTCCTGGAGGTAAAGGTTGGAACTAGACATAAGGTTGGGGGTAGCCATAACGTTGGAACCGGGCATAAGGAAGGCATATCAATTCGTGATGAGTGATGTCACGAAGGGTTCTGTAGCCGTGGTTGTGTATTTCTCTATTTGTGACGTGTGATGTCACAAAGTCATGTGTTGCCAATGGTTGTGTCTTTACGCTCTTGTGTTATGCATGTCGGGTGTTAATCTACTGTGTGATGGTAGATTATGCCTCTAACCGTTCTTGTGAGCCGTTATTACTTCTTGTGGTCTTGGGATGTGTTCTCGTGTCTTTGTTGTGAGTGCTTAGAGTCTTCTGTTAACTTCTGCTCTTGGTTTCGAACTTATATATTTATATTCTGTTTCGCAAATGATTTTACGTACGTATATCCTATCTATGTATGATATTTCACATGTATTGGTGGGTTACCAGCATTATTCGCTGACCGGGCGTCGTCCCATATTTTATGTGTTTCTTTCAGGTGATGAGTAGACGAGAACGCGGTCTAGAACCTGTTAGCTTCGATCCCTCTATTTTGAGACGTTGTGGCCTGTGTGCGAATGTTAGACATTAGTACTCCTGTTTTTGAATGAATTTAGATTATGGATTTATGCAGATGTTTCGCCTGTGCGTTCACCTTTGAGTGGGCGTGGCATAGCACTCTTTATTTCCTATTCATATATTCCCTGTTTAGTCTTCCACTGTGTATGATGTTATGACTAGTTATCTGCATGTCTAAGGCTTAATTTAGCATGGAAATAAGGGGGTGTTACAGTGGTTGCAATCGAGACCAAGGTATACTCGAAATCTCAACCCTCACTTACCACCTACCTAATCAACCCCCACCATACACTCGTTAAATGGAAAACTTGAGCCACATTTCCTTAATTAGGAGACCGAATTGCATGACAGCTTGGAGCAAAAGGAGTAATCTGTGCCCGAGCTTCGGGGACGAAGCTTGTTGTAAGGGGGGGGGGGGGAGGGTGTAACAGCCCGTGTTACGGCCTCCGTATCCGGATTAATTATTTAATTAATTCCGTTGCCATTTAACTAAAAAAGGATTTAATTAGACTAGAATCCCCATTAATTAATTAGTGTGGTCCACGATGGACCATGGACCCTTATCCTTAACCAAGTCCTTAATTCTATAAGGAATATGAAAAGTGGACCTTTACCATTGAGATTCTAGTTAGGACTCCTAAATCTATATATAGGGACTTAGGAAGCATTTAGAAACCCTACCACAGTTAATCCTACCACGCAAGATATTCCCGAGGGGAAACCAACAAAGGAATTCCCCCACTACCAAACGTAGAAGAACCCACCGGAGGGAAATCTTAGAGAAGAACCTTAGTAGCCAAGGATATTGATTCGGGGCTAAGAGGTAACCCATGTCTCGACAAAACCTATTTTCCTTGCTATATCTTATTCATTGGCTCCTTTGATAATCGTATATGCAATTCTGTGATTGAGTCTTAATATAGCCCTTGCCTAGGATTTATATTGTCCTTGTTTGATAATCTTGATGTTCTTGATATTGTGATTGACTATATGTATGATCTCATATTTTGATTATGTCTAGAGCTCTAGGGTTTATATCGTGGATTTCGTATTATGATGTTCTTGGTATGTTTGGGTGGGTTTATGCATGATCGGGTGTTGAGTCTATCCTAGGACTTGTGTTTAGGACTTTGCATATAGGTTTCGTGATGTTCTTGTGGTTCCGGATGCTCCTGAACCGTTATATGATTTTATGTGGAGTCTTGGCATGTTTAGGAATCGTGTTAGAACGTATTTGGTGTGATTCTTGATTTAATTCCGTTAATTGAATACGTGGTGTTGTCGTTATGTGTTTGAATGTGTCTGGACATGGTTTTGGGTTCCACGAGAGATCCTGGGACCGAAAAGTTGCTTGTGAGTCAGTGGGGGGTAGGTGGGGGCAGGGGTGCCTGCCACCTACCCGCTGCCCGTATGCACTGTTCCAGCGGGTAGGCGACTGCCCGTCGGGCACCCGCTGGAACAGTAAGTCGCCGCCGGCGGGTGGCCCTCGACCCGCCACCCACCCGCTGGAAACTCGGTGTGGTTCGTGGTGTTTTCCCCATTTGATGTTTCCCCGTGTTTCGTTGTGTCCCATCGTATCCCGTTTGTCGTGTCTGAGTCTTGTTTGGTGTTTTGGGTATCGTTCTATGAATTTATGTGTAATACGTGTCGTTGTTGTTATGTCTTGATTGTTATTTGATTATGTGTTGATTGATTGAATGGTGATGAGTATCGTGGTCATTGCGCAATGGCCAGTGTGAATGATGATGATGATGATGAGATTGTGATTGGTGGAAATGAATTGTTGGCGGTTGGAACCACTTGTGCCCGGTCATTGTACCAAAGGTACAAGCCATAGCGGTTACTGTGCTAAAGGCACAAACCCACCTTAGACCTACTCCCCATTGAGCATGGGTCAGGTTATTTGTGCTGCGGTGTCATGTCTGAGCTATATGCGCTGACCCCTTGATATTGGCACTAGAGGTGCGAATCATGTGAATGGCACTGCGGCACCATCTTGATATGTTGGTGGTTGATAGGTGGTTTGTCGGTGGGGGCATGTAGTTGCCTGGAGGAATAATGGGAGGCGATATAAGGGTGGCCTGGAGGTACAGGTTGTAACTGATATAAGGACGGAGGGAAGCTACAAGGTTGGAACTTAGTATAAGGTTGGAGGATGAATTGTGTGTTTTGATGACTACTTGCTAATTGATTGTCTTGAATGCCTTCGTTGCCTCTAATTGTTATTTACATGCTTATCTGCCTATTATGTCTTGTATTGCGTTCTTAGGATGCATGTTAATCTTTATGATTATTCTATACTGTTGAGTCTGTTAATTTGCCTTGAGTCTTGATCTTGGATTTAAATTAGACTCTCGTAAGTGTATATGTATTCCAGTTTCAAAATGAGTTTCTTATATCTACCTATATTGTACTTAACGCGTTGGAGTGGGTTACCAGCATTGTTAGCTGACGGTTGTTACACCGAATGTTTTTCAGGTGATGAGTATTAGCTACGGAGCGCGCTAGTCAGAACCTTGGACTTAGTTTAATTAGTTCTAGCATAATAGATGGCATGCGTGCCTTGGGTTGTAATTGAATATCGATTTATGGATTGACCATGCTTGGTTAGTTTAGCCTGTGCATCTAGGTTCTCAAACCTAGGTGTGGCATAACACCCCGACTCTTATGGATAGTTTATGCTCTGTTTGGGACTTAAATGTTAAATTCGCCTTTATTTTATAAGTTTTCAATATCTTAAAATTCAGGGGTGTTACAAAGGCAGTCATGATGGCTTCCATCATTCCTTCCAAATGACTGAATCTTTCTTCCCCCATTTTGGCGTAATCAACTAACTCATGAACTGATTCTCGAGGGGAAGACACAGATTGTGCAATGATGTCATAAGATCCACGAAGACATCCTACTTTGGTGTTGATGGAATCAACATCTTTGTGGACATCCCGGATTTGGTTCTCATGTTGGTGAACCACCTTGAGTATGCTTTTGCTTTGATTTACAGAAACCACTTCCCTTTTTTTCTTGATTTAGAGCTTGAGAAAGTTGCAAGAAGAATTCATTCAATAAGCCCTTGATATTTGAGTTGAGACCACCTACTTGTCTCTCCATGGATTGATGTGTATCAATTTGGTGTTGCTGACTCTTTTGATTTTCAGCAAATGAACCTTCAACCTTTTCGGTTTGAGTGTTGACAATGTGATCCACGTGAGTGTAGATTCCTTTAATCAATCCTTCCATTTTGTCAACCAAACCAAAACAATATTTTCCAATCTCTTTAAATTTCCATTTGAAATAGTTTCACCACTGTTTCGTGCTTCTTCCAAATTTGTTATTTGAGGTCATGCTCCTTATTGAATTGAGGTATCTGCAAGCAACTGAGATTGAGCTTGATTCCCCTGCACTTCTCTTGCTCTTTGGGGAGTGTGATCCTCCAGAACAAGTGTATCACCTTGACCACTTTCAATATGGTGTGACTGTGCTTCTTCTGTATTCTGACTGCCATGCATAACTTGATTCTCAATCAAGTCATTGCTGACTTCAGTGTTTTTCAAATTGGCCACATCATATAATCCAACGTCAAGAAAAGTTGGGGTCACCACATATCTTGATCAATAAAATGAACATGGAATTGAGGTTGTGAAGAACTCCCGAGACCAATTTGTCGAGATAATTCAAGAGTACGATCAAAGTCTCCATCTTCTAAAAATTCATCACTTGATGGAAGATTCTCTTGCAATGTATTGGCTGGAACATTCACGGCCAATTTTACTTTCAATTTGGCTAAGAATTCACCATTAATACATGAGAGACTTGTAGCTTGAGCAACAACTTGGCAACCAATCCAGTTTAAGGAAAACATTTCCTCATTTTCCATATTTGGCCTAGCACATGAAATCATTTCTTGATATGAATCAAGCTCCAGTTTCTCCAATTTAATACTCTTTGATATTCACTAACTTGAACTGAATCCAATCCATCAACTTCACTACTTACACCACATTGAACTTCTTCCAAGGATTCTACCCGAGGGGTTGGATAACTTTGGTTATGGGTGTTATTATGGTTGTGGATATCATTTTGGCTAGGATTGGGGTTTTGACTAGTGTGGTTTTGACGGAGAGTGTGGCTTTGACTAGGATTGTCACTGGTTTGTGGGTTTGAAGATGGCATGGGCTGCATGGTTTCATTGATAATGTCCTTGACTAATCTTTTTCTGGCAGTTGGCTGTCTAGGTTTTCGTTTCCTCTTGGTGGAGTCAGGTTCATTTTCTTCCTCATAAGCCTTGTATAGAACCCGATTGTTTCCTACTGGTTTTCTTACTCTCATAGATATCCCCTTTCCTTTCAACACTTCACCAATTAACAAACCAAAACCTAGAACCCAATTGAACTTCCCATTCTTTATACTTGCACCTTTAACAAAATGACGGATTCGGTTAAGTATCAACTTACTCTAATTAGCCCTAACTTCAGTCATAATAGCATGCAAATATCCAATTCGTTTTGGAGATATGTCTTCCATACTATTCAGTTTGCACAGAATACATTTATATATCACACTGATTAACATTTGATATTCTGGCTTCAACTCAGTTTTAATTCCAGAAATATTTGGTTCAATGGGTGCTTCTTCATTGCGGATTTCTGCCCAGACCTCCGAACGGTCATATACATGCATGTCAAGGTCTTGAACCGGCTGTTCTGGATTAGACATGGGCAGTTCAAAAGTTCTATGTAACTCATTTTCACCAATGGAAATGGAAGTTCCTCCAACAGTGGACTCAATGGTCCAACCATTTACTTTGGCATTTGCATAGAATTCGGATACATCCTCATCAAAATAGCCAAACTAAGAGTAGGAACATAACCTCATTAGCCCGCTATTTTGAATTGAATGGATGATTCTCTGAGCAAGTTCCGTATTCTTGGCAGTCTTAAGAAATCCATTTGGGTCGAAGCTTCCTCCTGCTTTGACACTTGTGGCTAGTTTGGCGAAATCAATTGGCATGGGTTGTTCTTCGTTAGGTTGTGAACTTGATTCTTCAACCGTTGTCATTGTGTAGACAAGGTTTTGATAGAGATTTGGGAGAGTGATGTTTTGAGTGTTCTCGGCTATGGAAGATGAAGGGGTTTCAAATTTTTGGAATTGATTTTTAGGTTCTAAGTGGAGAAGACGAGTTTTCTATGGCCGGTTTAGTGAGTGGGTAAATGACTAAAAAGTCCTTGAGCTTTATTTTTAGACTTTATTAGTTGAAGGGTATTTTCGAGACTTCAGTCTTGGACATAACTGATTGTTCTCCATATAGTAGGCTTTTAATTTCATTGCTTCCTTTTTGGCTTGGCTTTCTGAATTATGATGCTTAAGTAAAGATCCTAACAACTACGGGGATCTAGAATACATTTGGCTCATCAAAACTATAGTACAAAAATATTCCTATCATAAAGACTTTGTCTTCTTAACATAATTGATATTCCAATATTAATATTGGAATTATGACAATTTCTCTTCATTCACTTTGTAATGTTCTGCTTACAAAGTTCCAATTACGAAAATAACTTAGGACGATATTAGCTTGGATTTGGACAGATAATCATGGACTTTTAATTCAATACCAAGTCAATGTTGCCTTCGAGCTAGAAATTGTCCTAGTGCCATTATCTTCTAATTAGTGCTATGATTTGTCGCCTTCTAGGCAACGCTATGCTTAGAATCCAGGCTATAGTTTCATTTATAATATGTGAGATAAATCTCAACATGTATGGCCTATAGAAAATAATTGTTGCCATAAGAGCAAACCAATAGGTATTTTCTTCGAGGACAAAATACTTAGCTTTTAGTTTGTTGAAAGGATTGACAACCATATTCGAAAAAGGTGTCCACTTGGCATGAATGTCAACACGGACACATCTAAGCTTTCCCCTTTGTTTTATAATCCATGATCTGAGAGTTGTGATGAGGAATCCTGAACATCCCTTGGCCTTGTAGCATTTTTGAACCATTATAAGACACAGAAGTAGGATGTGTCGTACTTTTATCTTTGTCTTGCACAACACTAGAGCCATTTTAGCATCATCTGGTGGGACAGCCATAGCATTACCATGCAAATTAGCTGTGCTACCACCATTTAAGGCACTTGGTAACATTAAACAAATTATTAGGCAATATAACATTATTAGAATTATCATGAGGTACAAACATTACATTATGAGTGGAAACAACTATAATATTATTGTCATTAACTAGACTAGGATTTTAACCGTATTAACACCACCAGAACCATGCAAATTTCAAACAACATTTAACATTACCAAAATTAGGCACATTTGTGGCTAAAATCACATTACTAGCAACAGAATTTTGGCCATCAACACCAACATTATTAGCATTATTACCATTATATCAAAAGCATGAATATGGCAGAATAAGCATCAAAATTGAAAGAATTTTGACCATTATTAACAACAATGCTAGCAATAGAATAACCAACACTTGAGTTAAAGGCAGTAGCATTAGTTGCAAAATTAGACCCAGAATGCATTGCAGGACTCGTATCAGCCATTCATGCAAATAAATTTAACACATGGACCAACCACATATACCATCGTCTAAAAATAGTTCACACGTAAACATACGTAAATAATAAGGATTCAAAAATACTGTTCACCGATGATATTGTGCATCCCTCTTTTGCCATTTTTTAGGAACACCGCCGTTGCTGAACAAGGACCCAAATTACACATGTGCCATTGTGCGAGGCCAGCACCGGGGATAACGAGAGCGAAGGTTGCAGCTCACACAGTACGGCAATCACGTTCTCAATTCACAATTTAATTACTTTGTGTCGGTGATAATGAACCAAAATCGATTTAATATCCGAAAAATAATATTTATATATACACACACAAGTATATAAAATATTATTAGATATTTATCCGAAATGTATATATACACACAAATATATATAAAACGGACCCAAAGGTTATATATACATGTATATCTACGAAAAAGATATACCAATATATATCAACCAAAATTGAATCTAATAATCCTCAGATTATAAGTCCAATTCAACGAATATATCAAAAGATGGAGAACGGATTTTTGCTTAAAAGCATAATCCAAACAAGAAAGAAGGAGAAGGAAGAAAGAATTGTACGAGTTAGGCGAGTGCCTTTCTTTCCTTAAAACCTTATTTGCCACCTCCCAAAAGTGCTAGGAGCGTTGTGACCTAGGTTTCCCAGGATAAAACGTACAACAGTTCGACGTTTGAGCACCCAAACGAGCGAACCCGGTGAACAAGAGCACGGGCAAAACACAGTAGCAAGAAAGGAGTAGAAGCAGAGTTTTGAGAAGAAAAAGTGCTTATCTTTGTGTGTTGTGTACTATCGTGTTCTTCCCTCTCTTGTTGTGTCTCACTTTCCCACTATCACTATATCAAAAAAGGTTGCTCCCACAACATGTTTATATAGGAGATTAGTACTAAATAGCATCATCATGACACATTAACCAACATAAATTCAATTTAATAATTGAATTATAACGTTTGAAACGGTCGTACTTATTATCGAAATAATATCAACAGTCACGAACTTAATATCCGATTAATTCGTACCGACCATAACGACCCTGTTTCAAAATATCTGAGTGACCGAGAAGTTCGTACGAACCCGAAAGTTTAACAAATTGAAACTGGAAACCACACCCGAGTGGTCCGCAAGCACCGAAACGGTGCGGCACGAATCAATGCATATAGTATTGACTCGTGCTCAGCACGAAAGTAGCTCATGAAAGGAGAGCACGAAAGATAGCTCACACGAAAGGAGCTCAAACTTAATTCACTAATTGAATTTGAAACTTTCGTCCATGGAATATTTCTTTTAAGTTTTCCAATGCTATCAATGCTTAATTACATTTTCATGCAACTTTCGTCCCAATTCCAAATACGTGCTAACAAATTAGCACATTAATTAAGCTTCCCAAAAACTTATTCTCAAGCTTGACAACTCGTGTTGTCACACTAATTAAGCTTAATTAAGCTTAATCTTAAGCTTTAAGCTTTATCGGCTTAATTTGACTTCTCTCAAATAGGCTCACTTTGAGAATCAATTTCGCATTCACCTATTCTCCATTTTGAGCGTACATTATATCAAATTCTTTGGCTCACTACGAAGAACCCGAATCCACTTTGACCCGACCCAAATCGGAAGTGGATCCCACATATATTTGTACCACAAAATAATCACTCAAAGTGCCATTTTAGTGTTATTTTTCCAACAATCCCCCACATGAATGAAAATTGATTTTCAGGGTATTTTGAATTCGGAAACAACTGTGTTCAACGGTCGATCCCTGCATAGGATAGGTAGGGATCACTATACCCTTTGAACCTTCCCTTATGAAGACATGTTTACTCTACTGGCGGTACGGTAGAACGCGATGTCTTTGAACCGACTGGCGTTTGTGTAGACGATGACATATCTCACACAGGAACCTCCCAACCATGCTCTGTTCTCATGAGTGTACCCATTTTGGTCGTGGGTTACCTTCCTGGTTCTGCAAGAGTTTGTGAAGAATTGTGCCCATCAATTCTCCTTTGAAGCGACCCTCACTTTTCTCTCACATATGTGATTCTTTTTCGAGTATCCCGCACACTCACGCATGTCAACCCACACTCGAATCATTAAAGCATCAACATGCTAGCCTTGCGCGGGAGCCACTGTTTCTAATGAGGAGTGGTAGGGAGTCCGAGACCCCCACAGTGACACGTTCCATTCCATAATTTAGTTGTCTCATTGAACTTAGGTGTCAGCTAGGTTGGGTATCCATTATAGAAATTTTAGTCCAAGCGCTTTAGACCCATTCCTCGTTCCAACTTCTCCACAACTATTTGCTTACCCTCGAGTTAGCGAGTTAGCGGCCGCTACGTTATCTTTTGACATCACGTAGTTAATAGAGATAACCCCCGTTGTGAGAAATTATTTAATGGTATTATGTCTATGACTTATAAGTCTAGACTTACCATTCCACATCTAACTCTGTACTTAACCAATTTTGGCTTGACTATCGCAATGCACACAAATTGGAGGTACGAGTTTACCACTAGGAACATTCTCGAAATAATGGCATAGCCATTCGGCCTACTCGGTTGCGACACGAGTGTAAGGCTCTTAGCTTTGATCCCGTCATGGATCATAGCTATTACAAATCGTTTCGAGAATTTCCATACAACCAACTGCACTGGCCTACGTAAAGACGTAGCCTTTGATGGACTTAGCGTCCTTTTATATTCGTGCTATACTTTCCAAGTACAGCTAGATATCGCACGTAGTGCAGTCCAAAGTCACGAGCATACCTTAAGTATCTCATAACTCTCACTATTGCCTTCTAATGCGCATCACTAGGGTTATTCGGATGTCTACTGAGTTCGTTAACCGCAAAGGCAATATCTGGCCTAGTACAACCCATTTGATACAATTAAACTACCAATAATCTGAATGTATTCTCCGTGAGAAGTACAATCTTCGTGATTACTGGCTAGTTGTACGTTAGTATCTAACGGTGTCCAAGCCACTTGATTAACATCCTTTATAAGGATTCAATCAACACAATGAGATTGGCTTACCACGAGACCTTACGGTCTTCTCACGAGTTTAATCTCGAAGATTAAATCTGCCAAACCCACACCTTTGATCTCATGTCAAATCTCAAATTTCAACATGTTATTGGTAGAATTGATCCTGTGATCGTTACTACCAATGTTGAGTTTATCGTGTATAGACAAATAGTGATAACCTCGTCTATCGTACGCATTACGTAGACATTTATTACATTTGTTTATACTAAACTCGTGACACATCATTGTATGATAAAAATTTACATGCCAAATACTAAGGCAATTGTTTCAAACCATACAATGATCTCACCAATTACACACTTTCTTTCCATAGCGCGGAACCACAAAACCCTCGGGTTGTTCCATGTCTATTAAGAAAGCGATACATCCATTTCGATAAACTTCCAAGTCTCGCTAAATAGCTCTTGGGAAGTATCATCCTAATGGATTTCATTCTCATTACAAGAGAATATATATTGAAGTAATTGTGGCGCTTGCGTCACATGTAATCTAAAATTACAAGCCCGACCATTTTACTTCAATATAACCAACCGGTTTTATCTTCCGACTAGTGATCCACCTGTAGAAGTCAACGCTTCTACATACGTTCGAGGCTTGTTTTCTAACAACCATGTCAGAAAATTATATTTATTTTCTAGTAAACAAGTTAGAACCGAGTGGTCAAAGGCGCCAAATTTAGGCTCTGGTCCGAAAGGGCGTGGGTTCAAATCCCACACCCGTCGAGAGATGTTTAAAACTAACCCTACGCTTTCCATTGTACTTCACTCCATGAAACACAATTACGTAAATACGAAAATGAGTAGAAAATAAGGCTAGTCAGTCAATAATGTCTATTTCTTTTTGGTTTTTTTTAACAGATTTGATGGTAAATACTAAATATATTGTAACTTTTAAAAGAATTAGATTTAAATTATCTTTTGTGTTAATGTCTAGTTGCATATTATATGTCGTATCCCCCAATCCCATGATGACGACATTGCACCCGTCCAGTCCCTATTCACTGCTAGGATATCATTTTAACCACACAAGAGATCAGATGTCAAGAAAACTGCACTAAAAAGATCATGTGCATTGGGTTTTACCAAGAGGGTGTTGGTAAGAATCGAACAGGTTTTCTTCAAGAAAAGATAAATTCTATTTTATAGATATATAGACGGTTTGGTCGAGTGGTCTAAGGCGCGATGATTAAAAATATCCCTACGCTCCCTATTGTACTTCACTCCAGAAAAAATATGTTTAGTCAGTCATTAAAATTTATTTCTTTTATCTTTTGTGTTAATGTCCAATTGCATATTATATGACATATCCCCTGATGACGAAATTGCACCCGTGCACTCCCTATTCACTGCTTAGATATCAATTAAAGCACACAAGAGATCAGATGTCAGGTAAACTGCACTAAAATGATCAAGTGCATTGGGTTTTACCAAGAGGGTGTTGGTAAGAATCGAACATGTGATCTTCAAGAAAAGATAAATTCTATTTTATTGATATATAGAGGGTTTGGCTGAGTAGCTTAAAGCGCCAGATTTAGGCTTTGGTCCAAAAGGGCGTGGGATAAAATCCCACAGCAGTCAAGAATTGTTTAAAAATATCCATACCCCCTCTCCATTGTACTTTACTTCAGAAAAAAATTTATTTAAAAAGCAAAATACGAAGATGAGTAGAAAATAAGGTTAGTCAGTCATTAAAGTTTACTTCTTTTCGTTTTTAACAGAATTGATGGTAAATACTAAATATATTGTAACTTCTAAAAGAATTAGATTTAACTTATCTGTTGTATTAATGTCTAGTTGCATATTATATGACATATCCCCCAATCCCCTGATGACGAAATTGCACCTGTGCACTCCCTATTCACTGCTAAGATATGAGTTAAAGCACAGAAGAGATCAAATGTCAGGTAAACTGCACTCAAAAGATCATGTGCATTGGGTTTTACCAAGAGGTTGTTGGTAAGAATCGAACAGGTTTTCTTCAAGGAAAGATAAATTCTATTTTATTGATATATAGACGGTTTGGCCGAGTGGTCTAAGGTGCCAGATTTAGGCTCTGGTTCGAAAGGACGTGGGTTCAAATCCACAGCCGTCAAGAGATGTTTAAAAATATATCCCTACGCTCTCCATTGTACTTCACTCCATGAGAAACACAATTACTTAAACAGTAAATTACGAAAATGAGTAGAAAATAAGGTTAGTTAGTCAATAATGTTTATTTCTTTTTGTTTTTTTACAGATTTGATGGTAAATACTAAATATATTGTAACTTTTAAAAGAATTAGATTTAAATTATCTTTTGTGTTAATGTCTAGTTGCATATTATATGCCGTATCCCCCAAGCGCATGATGACGACATTGCACCCGTGCACTCCCTATTCACTGCTAAGATATCATTTTAACCACAGAAGAGATCAGATGTCAGGTAAACTGCACTAAAAAGATCAAGTGCATTGGGTTTTACCAAGAGGGTGTTGGTAAAAATCGAACATGTGATCTTCAAGAAAAGATAAATTCTATTTTATTGATATGTAGATGGTTTAGCTGAGTAGCCTAAAGCGCCATATTTAGGCTTTCGACCAAAAGGGCGTGGGATAAAATCCCAGTGCCGTCAAGAGTTGTTTAAAAATATCCATACCCCCTCTCCCTTGTACTTTACTTCAGAAAAAAAAATTATTTAAAAAGCAAAATACGAAGATGAGTAGAAAATATGGTTACTCAGTCATTAAAGTTTACTTCTTTTCGTTTTTAACAGAATTGATGTAAAATACTAAATATATTGTAATTTCTAAAAGAATTAGATTTAACTTATCTTTTGTGTTAATGTCTAGTTGTATATTATATGACATATCCCCCAATCCCCTGATGATGAAATTGCACCTTTGCACTCCCTATTCACTGCTATGATATGAGTTAAAGCACACAAGATATCAAATGTCAGGTAAACTGCACTCAAACGATCATGTGCATTGGGTTTTACCAAGAGGGTGTTGGTAAGAATCAAACAGGTTTTCTTCAAGGAAAGATAAATTCTATTTTATTGATATATAGACGGTTTGGCCGACTGGTCTAAGGTGCCAGATTTAGGCTCTGGTTCGAAAGGACGTGGGTTCAAATCCACAGCCGTCAAGAGATGTTTAAAAATATATCCCTACGCTCAAGATTGTACTTCACTCCATTAAAAACAATTACTTAAACAGTAAAATATGAAAATGAGTAGAAAATAAGGTTAGTCAGTCAATTATGTTTATTTCTTTTTGTTTTTTTACAGATTTGATGGTAAATACTAAATATATTGTAACTTTTAAAAGAATTAGATTTAAATTATCTTTTGTGTTAATGTCTAGTTACATATTATATGTCGTATCCCCCAATCCCATGATGACGACTATGCACTTGTGCACTCCCTATTCACTGCTAAGATATCATTTTAACCACACAAGAGATCAGATGTCAGGTAAATTGCACTAAAAAGATCATGTGCATTGGGTTTTACCAAGAGGGTGTTGGTAAGAATCGAACAGGTTTTCTTCAAGGAAAGATAAATTCTATTTTATTGATATATACACGGTTTGCCCGAGTGGTCTACGGTGCCAGATTTAGGCTCTGGTTCGAAAGGACGTGGGTTCAAATCCAGAGCCTTCAAGAGATGTTTAAAAATATATCCCTACGCTCTCCATTGTACTTCACTCCATGAAAAACAATTACTTAAACAGTAAAATACGAAAATGAGTAGAAAATAAGGTTAGTTAGTCAATAATGTTTATTTCTTTTTGTTTTTTTACAGATTTGATGGTAAATGCTAAATATATTGTAACTTTTAAAAGAATTAGATTAAAATTATCTTTTGTGTTAATGTCTAGTTGCATATTATATGTCGTATCCCCCAATCCCATGATGACGACATTGCACCCGTGCACTCCCTATTCACTGCTAAGATATCATTTTAACCACACAAGAGATCAGATGTCAGGTAAACTTCACTAAAAAGATCATGTGCATTGGGTTTTACAAAGAGGGTGTTGGTAAGAATCGAAAAAGTTTTCGTCAAGAAAAGATAAATTCTATTTTATAGATATATAGACGGTTTGGCCGAGTGGTCTAAGGCGCGATGATTAAAAATATCCCTATTGTTCTTCACTCCAGAAAAAATAAGTTTAGTCAGTAAGTAAAATTTATTTCTTTTATCTTTTGTGTTAATGTCTAGTTGCATATTATATGACATATCTCCTGATGACGAAATTGCACCCGTGCACTCCCTATTCACTGCTAAGATATGAGTTAAAGCACACAAGAGATCAGATGTCAGGTAAAATGCACTAAAAAGATAAGGTGCATTGGGTTTTACCAAGAGGGTGTTGGTAAGAATCAATCAGGTTTTCTTCAAGGAAATATAAATTCTATTTTATTGATATTTAAACGTTTTGGTCGAGTGGTCTAATCCGTCAGATTGATGTTTAAAAATATCCCTACGCTCTCCATTGTACTTCACTCCATGAAAAAAAATTACTTAAACAGCATAATACGAAAATGAGTAGAAAATAAGGTTAGTCAGTCATTAATGTTTATTTCTTTTTGTTTTTAACAGAATTGATGGTAAATAATAAATATATAGTAACTTCTAAAAGTATTGGATTTAACTTATCTTTTGTGTTAATGTCTAGTTGCATACTATATGCCGTATACCCCAATCACCTGATGACGACATTGCACCCGTGCACTCCCTATTCACTGCTAAGATATCATTTAAACCACAAAAGACATCAGATGTCAGCAAAACTGCACTAAAAATATCATGTGCATTGGATTTTACCAAGAGGGTGTTGGTTAGAATCGAACAGGTTTTCTTCAAGAAAATATAAATTCTATTTTATTGATATATAAACGGTTTGGCATAGTGGTCTAAGGCGCCGGGCGTGGGTTCAAATCCCACAGTCGTCAAGAGATGTTTAAAAATATCTCAACGCTCTCCATTGTACTTCACTCCATGCAAAACAATTACTGTTTATTTCTTTTTGTTTTTTTACAGATTTGATGGTAAATACTTAATATATTGTAACTTTTAAAAGAATTAGATTTAAATTATCGTTTGTGTTAATGTCTAGTTGCATATTATATGCCGTATCCCCCAATCCCATGATGACGACATTACACCCGTGCACTCCCTATTCACTGCTAAGATATCATTTTAACCACACAAGAGATCAGATGTCAGGTAAACTTCACTAAAAAGATCATGTGCATTGGGTTTTACCAAGAGGGTGTTGGTAAGAATCGAACAAGTTTTCTTCAAGAAAAGTTAATTCTATTTTATAGATATATAGACGGTTTGGCCGAGTGGTCTAAGGCGCGATGATTAAAAATATCCCTATGCTCTCTATTGTTCTTCACTCCAGAAAAAATAAGTTTTGTCAGTCAGTAAAATTTATTTCTTTTATCTTTTGTGTTAATGTCTAGTTGCATATTATATGACATATCCCCTGATGACGAAATTTCACCCGAGCACTCCCTATTCACTGCTAAGATATGAGTTAAAGCACACAACAGATCAGATGTCAGGTAAAATGCACTAAAAAGAACATGTGCATTGGGTTTTACCAAGAGGGTGTTGGTAAGAATCGAACAGGTTTTCTTCAAGGAAAGATAAATTCTATTTTATTGATATTTAAACGGTTTGGTCGAGTGGTCTAATGCGCCAGATTTAGGCTCTGGTCCGAAAGGGCGTGGGTTCAAATCCCGCAGCCATCAAGAGATGTTTAAAAATATCGCTACGCTCCCCATTGTACTTCACTCCATGAAAAAAATTACTTAAACGGCAAAATACGAAAATGAGTAGAAAATAAGGTAGGTTAGTCAGTCATTAATGTTTATTTCTTTTTTCTTTTTAACAGAATTGATGGTAAATAATAAATATATTGTAAATTCAAAAAGAATTGGATTTAACTTATCTTTTGTGTTAATGTCTAGTTGCATACTATATGCCGTATACCTCAATCACCTGATGACGACATTGCACCCGTGCACTCCCTATTCACTGCTAAGATATCATTTAAACCACACAAGAGATCAGTGTCTGCAAAACTGCACTAACAATATCATGTGCATTGGATATTAGCAAGAGGGTGTTGGTTAGAATCGAACAGGTTTTCTTCAAGAAAATATAAATTCTATTTTATTGATATATAAATGGTTTGGCAGAGTGGTCTAAGGCGCCAGATTTAGGCTCTGGTTCAAACGGGTGTAGGTTCAAATCCCACAGTCGTCAAGAGATGTTTAAAAATATCTCAACGCTCTCCATCGTACTTCACTCAATGAAAAACAATTACTGTTTATTTCTTTTTGTTTTTTTACAGATTTGATGGTAAATACTAAATATATTGTAACTTTTAAAAGAATTTGATTTAAATTATCTTTTGTGTTAATGTCTAGTTGTATATTATATGCCGTATCCCCCAATCCCATGATGACGACATTGCACCCGTGCACTCCCTATTCACTGCTAAGATATCATTTTAACCACACAAGAGATCAGATGTAAGGTAAACTTCACTAAAAAGATCATTCGCATTGGGTTTTACCAAGAGGGTGTTTGTAAGAATCGAACAAGTTTTCTTCAAGAAAAGATAAATTCTATTTTATAGATATATAGACGGTTTGGCCGAGTGGTCTAAGGCGCGATGATTAAAAATATCCCTACACTCTCTATTGTTCTTCACTCCAGAAAAAATAAGTTTTGTCAGTCAGTAAAATTTATTTCTTTTATCTTTTGTGTTAATGTCTAGTTGCATATTATATGACATATCCCCTGATGACCAAATTGCACCCGTGCACTCCCTATTCACTGCTAAGATATGAGTTAAAGCACACAACAGATCAGATATCAGGTAAAATGCACTAAAAAGATCATGTGCATTGGGTTTTACCAAGAGGGTGTTGGTAAGAATCGAACAGGTTTTCTTCAAGGAATGGTAAATTCTATTTTATTGATATTTAAACGGTTTGGTCTGCGCCAGATTTAGGCTCTTGTCCGAAAGGGCGTGGGTTCAAATCCCACAGCCGTCAAGAGATGTTTAAAAATATCCCTACGCTCTCCATTGTACTTCACTCCATGAAAAAAAATTACTTAAACAGCAAAATACAAAAATGTGTTGGAAAAAAGATTAGTCAGTCATTAATGTTTATTTCTTTTTGTTTTTATCAGAATTGATGGTAAATTATAAATATATTGTAACTTCTAAAAGAATTGGATTTAATATATCTTTTGTGTTAATGTCTAGTTGCATACAATATGCCGTATACCCCAATCACTTGATGACGACATTGCACCCGTGCACTCCCTATTTACTGCTAAGATATCATTTTAACCAAACAAGAGATCAGATGTCAGCAAAACTGCACTTAAAATATCATGTGCATTGGGTTTTACCAAGAGGGTGTTGGTTAGAATCGAACAGGTTTTCTTCAAGAAAATATAAATTCTATTTTATTGATATATAGACGGTTTGGCCGAGTGGTCTAAGGCACCAGATTTAGGCTCTGAGCCGAAAGGGCGTGGGTTCAAATCCCACAGCCGTTAAGAGATGTTTAAAAATATCCCTAAGCTCTCCATTGTATTTCACTCCATGAAAAAACAATTACTTAAATAGCAAAATACGAAAATTAGTAGAAAAAAGGAAAACAATTACTTAAACAGCAAAATACAAAAATTAATAGAAAAAAGGTTAGTCAGTCATTAATGTTTATTTCTTTTTTTTTAACAGAATTGATGGTAAATAATAAATATATTGTAACTTCTAAAAGAATTGGATTTAACTTATCTTTTGTTTTAATGTCTATTTGCATACTATATGCCGTATACCCCTATCACCTGATGACGACATTGCACCCGTGCACTCCCTATTCACTGCTAAGATATCATGTAAACCACACAAGAGATCAGATGTCAGCAAAACTGCACTAAAAAGATCATGTGCATTGGATTTTACCAAGAGGGTGTTGGTTAGAATCGAACAGGTTTCCTTCAAGAAAATATAAATTCTATTTTATTGATATATAGATGGTTTGGTCGAGTGGTCAAAGGCACCAGATTTAGGCTCTGGTCCGAAAGGGCGTGGGTTCAAATCCCAAAGCCGTCAAGAGATGTTTAAAAATATCCCTATGCTCTCCATTGTATTTCACTCCATGAAAAACAATTACTTAAACAACAAAATACGAAAATTAGTAGAAAAAAGGTTAGTCAGTCATTAATGTTTATTTATTTATTTTTTAACAGAATTGATGGTAAATAATAAATATATTGTAACTTCTAAAAGAATTGGATTTAACTTATCTTTTGTGTTAATGTCTATTTACATACTATATGCCGTATACCCCAATCACCTGATGACGACATTGCACCCGTGCACTCCCTATTCACTGCTAAGATATCATGTAAACCACACAAGAGATCAGATGTCAGCAAAACTGCACTAAAAAGATCATGTGCATTGGATTTTACCAAGAGGGTGTTGGTTAGAATCGAACAGGTTTCCTTCAAGAAAATATAAATTCTATTTTATTGATATATAGATGGTTTGGTCGAGTGGTCAAAGGCACCAGATTTAGGCTCTGGTCCGAAAGGGCGTGGGTTCAAATCCCAAAGCCGTCAAGAGATGTTTAAAAATATCCCTATGCTCTCCATTGTATTTCACTCCATGAAAAACAATTACTTAAACAACAAAATACGAAAATTAGTAGAAAAAAGGTTAGTCAGTCATTAATGTTTATTTATTTATTTTTTAACAGAATTGATGGTAAATAATAAATATATTGTAACTTCTAAAAGAATTGGATTTAACTTATCTTTTGTGTTAATGTCTATTTACATACTATATGCCGTATACCCCAATCACCTGATGACGACATTGCACCCGTGCACTCCCTATTCACTGCTAAGATATCATTTAAACCACACAAGAGATCAAATGTCAGCAAAACTGCACTAAAAAGATCATGTGCATTGGATTTTACCAAGAGGGTGTTGGTTAGAATCCAACATGTTTTCTTCAAGAAAATATAAATTCTATTTTATTGATATATAGACGGTTTGGCCGAATGGTCTAAGGCACCAGATTTAGGCTCTGGTCTGAAAGGGTGTGGGTTCAAATGCCACTGTGACACCCCAAAAATCCACACTCCAAACCATGAATTAATTGAGTAATTAATTCTATTTTTTTTTTGAGGGATTGATTCCTAAAATCCTGATTTTTGATACTCAAGGACTAGTATTTGACTAGTCAATCTTTTAGTGGTGTTGTACCTTGTGCTTCGAGAGGAGTTCCCTTGCTCCTTACACTTTCTAAGAGTTAGTAAGGGTATCCTTGTCTTTTCACCAAGAGCAAGGTTTGTAACCTAAACCTAGAAGACTTCTTCATTTCATTCCCTTACATTTCCTTGAAAATATCTCTACCTTCTCTCTAGAAAACAAGAGTAGCTTGTTCTTCAAGCCAAAAGAAGCCTTTGTCAAGATTCCAAGTTTTGCTTCCAAGATTCAATCTTTCCTCTATTTTGGCATCTAGAAGGGTAAGATCTAAGCTTGTCTAGTCATTTTGGTTCCATCTTAGTTGTCTTTTTCTTAAAGGTTGGATCATTATGATCTTTTGGTTTGATCTTGAAGTGGGTTTGGCTAGTGAGCTTAGTGGAGAGCTTGTTGTGGTGTAAGAAGAGTCTTTTGGTCTTCAAGAGGTAACCCATGCTCTACAAAACCTATTTTGCTTACCTATATATGATTTCTTGGCTTCTACTTGTGTTTTGCTATGAAATGTGAGAGTTTATGCATTTATCTTGTGATATTGCATATCTAGAGCTTGTGTTTAGGTTTCCTTTGTGCCATTGCTTGGCATTTTCCTTGGTTCAAGTCATTTTGTTGTGCTTGGTGAGATTTGGCATGTTTTGGACTTGAATTTGTGTTTGAAGGAGAAAATCCCCGAAGGGATTGTTTGACACAGGAGCGTGTACCCGCGGGCGGAACGGCGGGGAGAGCCCTACCCGCCGCCCACCCGCCGGTACACGGTAATGTGGGTGTTGTACCCGCGGGCAGAACCACGGGTAGGGGCCTACCCGTGGGTCCACTCGGGGGGAACACGTTGGAGTTGAGATGGGATTTGTTCCCCGTGTTTCGTTTGTCTTGGTCTTTGATCTTTTGGCATTCCGTTGTTCTTTTGTGGAACTATTTGAGCGTCTTCTTGATGTTTCGTAGGTCTAGAGCTTTATGGAAGGTATCCATGTAGGATCTTTGTTGTTGTGTATCGTGCTAAGTGTTCAACATTGTGTTTCGTTGAACCCTGTGGTGTCTTGTGTGATCCTCGGAACTATCTTGAGTTTCCTCGTTGTTGAGCTTGCTAGTTATTATCCTAATGCTAGCGTCGTTGTTGTCGATGGGTGGTGACCTGTCTGTTATTTGAGTATGTTTCGTACCTCTTTTGCAATCCGTTGCTTGTTTCGCGTGAGTGGTGGTGCGTGTGTGGCTTTACCTGGATTGCACGATTAGTGGTATGGGACGCTAGTCACCAGGGTATTGCAGCGGTCCTCGTGGTGGCCGTGACGTGATTTCATGGAGTTGTGGCTGAGTCCACGTGTTTGGGGGATAACATTGTGTTATCCGGGCATGTGTTGCCGTGAATTGGTGGGTTTTCGTTGGTGGTTATAGGTGGGGGACGACGGTCCTGGAGGAATAAGGTTGGACTTGGATGTACAGGGGCTTTCTGGAGGTAATGGTTGGCACCAAAGGTACAAGGTTGGGGGTAGCCATAAGGTTGGAACAGGGCATAAGGAAGGCATATCAACTCGTGATGGGTGATGTCACGAGGGCTTGTGAAGCCGTTGTTGTGGTGAGTTCTCTTCTCTCGTGACGTGTGTAGTCACGTAGGCTTCTGGTGTGGTGTTTTGGCATGTGTTGCAGTTGGGTGAGTCTTTATCCTTGTGTGTGGTTAACCTTTGTGGTTTGGGATGTGTTCCCGGTTTTGTCCTTGTGAGTGGTGAGTCTTGCGTTGTCTTTTGATCTTGGTTTTGACTTATATATATGTATTCCGTTTCGAAAATGGTTTTCATATTATATATCTACCTATTTATGATACTTAACGGTATTGGTGGGTTACCAGCATCTTTCGCTGACCGGGCGTCGCCCCGATGTTTATCTTTGTATCTTTCAGGTGATGCGTAGTCGAGCGCGATGTCTAGAGCCGGTAGCTTAGCACCTGTATATTTATACAGTGTTGTTGAGGCCTGTGTGCCAATGTCTTTAGATTGTTCTAGTTTTGTTGTTTTTGGGATAGTGTTACACTTGCAGATTGTCGCCGTAGCGTATACCTAGTGTGGTATACGTGGCATAACACCCCGTTTTGGATTCCTTTTATCCAGTTATCTTTTTATCTTCCACTGTGCTAGTTTTGTGCCTGATTTGCAGTTGTTAAGACTCGTTTTAAGTTGTCTTGTTTTGGGGGGTGTTACAGTTGGTATCAGAGCCTAGGTTTGAACCTTGGTCTAGAGCCTAGGAGGAGTTGAGTCTAGACTTTCTAAGTGTTTAAGTGTGTTTTGAGACCTCTAAGCGACCTTAAGAAGCTATGTGTTAGGCTTAGGACTCTAGGTTGCGCGGTGAGATGTGTGTTGTTTTCTGTCTTGCTTGCTTGCTTGCTCTTTTGGTAACCTTGTTGTTGTAGCAGAAGTCTGTGATGCCTCCTCGCCAGCGAATCGCAGTGTTTGAAGATGTGAGTGAAGTGGTTAAGAGATCTCGGTTGGCCGAATCTAGCAGTGCTTCTGGGATAGTTGAACGGTGGATCCGGAGTGGTACATCTACAAGAGTAAGTTCTAGTGCAGCTTCTGTGCCGGTACTCCGTGATGTAAGAGAGTATGGAGAGATAGAGGTTCCTTATCCGACGGTAGGGTCATCTCAAGAGAGGGTGCTTACCTTAAATGAAGTCCGAACAAGTGACAGTGACGTAGTAGTGGGAACCTTCCTTGTGCAGTCTGTGCCGGCAACAGTCTTGTTTGATTCAGGGGCATCTAACTCGTTTATATCACCCGGCCTCGTGAAGAAGTTGGGCTTATCTGGGAGCGTGGGAGTGAGGTTTAATGTGAAGTTAGCGTCAGGAGAAGTTAGGGTGTGTGACCGTCTTTTTGAGGGCATCAAGGTCTGTATCAAAGGTGAAGAGTTTCCTAGTGATCTAATCCAGTACGACTTGGACGGGATGGATGTGGTCCTAGGTATGGACTGGTTGGGGCGGTTTAGAGCCCAAATCTTGTGCAAAGATCAGAAGATAGTGCTACGAGGACCCAGCGGGAAGAGAGTGTCATACCGTGGAAAGATGGAAGAACCCGGAATTAAGTTGGTGTCTATGGTAAAGATGAAGAGGTACATGGACAAGGGCAATGATGTGTACTTGTGTTCCGTCGAGAACTTGGAGGCAAAGGAGGAAGTGGCACATACGATACCTGTAGTCCGTGAGTTTCTTGATGTTTTTCCCGAAGAAATACCGGGTATGCCGCCTACTAGGGAAGTGGAGTTTTCAGTGGATCTCGTGCCGGGCACTGCACCCATCTCTAAAGCCCTATATCGTTTGGCTGCGCCAGAAATGCAAGAATTGAAGGCTCAGTTGCAAGAACTCCTTGACAAGGGTTATATCCGGCCAAGTGCATCGCCTTGGGGAGCTCTGGTGTTGTTTGTAAAGAAGAAGGACGGGACTATGAGGTTGTGTATCGACTACCGGGAGCTGAATCAAGATTACCATTAAGAATAAATACCCTCTTCCAAGAATAGATGACTTGTTTGATCAACTACGTGGCGCGGGAGTGTTCTCCAAAGTTGACTTGAGGTCAGGGTACCATCATATAAGAGTAGCGGACAAGGATATCCCTAAGACTGCATTTTGGACTCGGTACGGTCACTACGAGTTTACGGTTATGCCTTTCGGTTTGACTAATGCCCCTGCAGTTTTCATGGACCTGATGGACAGAGTATTCAAATCTCACCTTGATGATTTTGTGATCGTGTTCATCGACGATATCTTGGTTTATTCAAAAGATAAGGAGGAACATGTTGGACACCTTCGGACGGTACTTCAAATCTTGCGGGAAAAGCAGTTGTATGCCAAGTTTTCTAAGTGCGAGTTTTGGAAAGACAGTGTGACGTTTCTAGGCCATGTGATTGATAGTAGAGGGATTTCTGTGGATCCAGACAAGATACGGGCAGTAAAGGAATGGACTGCATCTTCAACAGTGTCGGAAATAAGAAGTTTTCTTGGGTTGGCAGGTTATTATCGGAGGTTTGTTTTGGATTTTGCCAAGGTGGCTCAACCGTTGACTAAGTTGTTAAGAAAAGAAGTGCCTTTTGTTTGGGATCAAGCTTGTGAATCAGCATTCCGAGAGTTGAAGGAGAGGCTCACGTCTGCACCAGTTTTAATTCTGCCATCGGGAATGGGAGGTTTTGAGGTATACAGCGATGCGTCCAAGAAGGGACTAGGTTGTGTGTTGATGCAGAACGGTAGAGTGATTGCTTACGCCTCACGTCAGCTAAAGGTTCACGAAGAGAACTACCCTACACATGATTTGGAATTGGCCGCTGTGGTGTTTGCTTTGAAAATTTGGAGGCATTATCTCTATGGGGTGCGTTGCAAGATATTCACAGACCACAAGAGTCTCAAACATATCTTTACCCAAAAGGATCTCAATATGCGACAGCGAAGGTGGTTAGAACTCATCAAGGACTATGAGTTAGATATTCAGTATCATGAAGGAAAAGCTAATGTAGTGGCGGACGCCCTAAGTCGGAAATCGAAGCACACCGCTAGTTCTATTTGGGTGGTGGCGGATGAGCTTTGCAAGAAGCTTCAACGGATGAGTTTGGAAGTGGTGGAACAAGGAGATGTGGGGGCAGAAGTTCGTTGTTATAACTTAAGGATTGTACCTACGTTTCTGGGAGAGATCAAGGAAGAGCAGCAAAAGGATGTGTTCTTGACCAAGGTAAGGGATGACCTAGCTAGAGGAAAAGGGGGACCGTTTGAGTTATACGCGGATGGAGTGTTGAGGTACAAAAGCCGTGTGTGCATACCCGCGTCATGTGATCAATGGAAGCAACGGATTTTGGAAGAAGGTCATAACACACCCTATTCGGTTCACCCCGGAGGAGACAAGTTATACAAGGACGTGAAGGGTTTCTTCTGGTGGCCTAATATGAAGAAGGAAGTTGCAGAGTTTGTTGGGAAATGCCTTAATTGCCAAAAGGTTAAAGCGGAACGCTGTAAGGTTAAGGGGTTGGTACAACCGTTAGAAATTCCACAAGGGAAATGGGATTCTATATCTATGGATTTCGTGGGAGGATTACCGACGACCCGTTCGGGTAAGGACAAAATCTGGGTGATAGTTGATCGTTTGACCAAGACCGCCCGCCTCATCGCAATGAAGGAGACCTGGACAATGACACAGTTGGCTCAAGCTTATGTCAATCAGGTGGTAAAGTATCATGGAGTTCCGAGGGATATTGTCTCCGATAGGGATTCAAGGTTCTTGTCTCAATTTTGGAAATCTTTGCAAGCAGCTCTTGGAACTAAGCTAAGTCTAAGTACAGCTTTCCACCCAGCCACCGATGGACAAACAGAAAGGACTATTCAGACTATCGAAGATTTGTTGAGAGCTTGTATGTTAGATTTTCAAGGATCTTGGGAGGACCATTTGGACTTGATAGAGTTTTCTTACAACAACAGTTATCATTCGAGTATTCGCATGGCACCTTATGAAGCTCTCTATGGACAGAAGTGTCGCAGTCCGCTTTGTTGGGAGGATCTTGTTAATCCGATAGTGTTGGGGCCACAATACTTGTTGGACACATCCGCGAAAGTTAAACAGATTCAAGAAAGGATGAAAGCGGCTCAGAATCGTCAAAAGTCTTATGCTGACTTGGCTAGAAGACAAGCAGAGTTTTCAGTTGGGGATAAGGTTTGGTTAAAAATATCTCCCACCAGGGGAGTAATGCGGTTTGGGAAGAAAGGGAAGTTGAGCCCTAGGTTTATAGGTCCGTATGAGATCTTGGAGAGAGTTGGGAGTTTGGCTTACCGTTTGGCGTTGCCTTTGGAGTTGGACAGAGTGCATAACGTGATCCATGTATCACAGCTCAAGAGATATGTTCATGACCCGACTCATGTTTTATCACTGGAAGTGTTACCGATAGATGAAGATTTGTCTTATGAAGAAAGGCCGCTCAGAATTTTGGACTTCAAGACTTGGGACACTCGCAGGAAATCTGTTAGGTTGGTAAAAGTTTGGTGGTCTCATCATGGGGTTGAAGAGGCTACTTGGGAGCTGGAGGCATCGATGCGGGAGCGGTACCCTGAGTTGTTTGTGGAAGGTACCTTGTTTCTTTGGTTGTTGTGTGCTTTGTGTGCTTGCTTGCCTTGTTTGTTGCCTTGTTGTTTAGCTGGTGTGTTAGTTGGTGTTTGGGTTAGTAGTTTAGTCCTTGGTTGTTGTCTAGAAGTTGGTTGTTGTGTTGAGGTTAGAGTTCTTGATGCCAATCTACCCGTTTGTTGACCTCTTGCCTATCCTTGAATTCGTAATGTCTTTCTCTTTGCCTTGGAACCTTGTGAGAACTTTTGGAGTTTTTGACCAAAAGGGATATTCTTGGACTTCTTCTCACAATTTTATTTTCTTGTTACCTTTCGTTCTTAATTCGTTGTACCCAAGTTTCGGGGACGAAACTTCTTTGAAGGTGGAGAGGATGTGACACCCCAAAAATCCACACTCCAAACCATGAATTAATTGAGTAATTAATTCTATTTCTTTTGAGGAATTGATTCCTAAAATCCTGATTTTTGATACTCAAGGACTAGTATTTGACTAGTCAATCTTTAAGTGGTGTTGTACCTTGTGCTTTGAGAGGAGTTCCCTTGTTCCTTACACTTTCTAAGAGTTAGTAAGGGTATCCTTGTCTTTTAACCAAGAGCTAGTTTTGTAACCTAAACCTAGAAGACTTCTTCATTTCATTCCCTTACATTTCCTAGAAAATATCTCTACCTTCTCTCTAGAAAACAAGAGTAGCTTGTTCTTCAAGCCAAAAGAAGCCTTTGTCAAGATTCCAAGTTTTGCTTCCAAGATTCAATCTTTCCTCTATTTTGGCATCTAGAAGGGTAAGATCTAAGCTTGTCTAGTCTTTTTGGTTCCATCTTAGTTGTCTTTTTCTTAAAGGTTGGATCATTATGATCTTTTGGTTTGATCTTGAAGTGGGTTTGGCTAGTGAGCTTAGTGGAGAGCTTGTTGTGGTGTAAGAAGAGTCTTTTGGTCTTCAAGAGGTAACCCATGCTCTACAAAACCTATTTTGCTTACCTATATATGATTTCTTGGCTTCTACTTGTGTTTTGCTATGAAATGTGAGAGTTTATGCATTTATCTTGTGATATTGCATATCTAGAGCTTGTGTTTAGGTTTCCTTTGTGCCATTGCTTGGCATTTTCCTTGGTTCAAGTCATTTTGTTGTGCTTGGTGAGATTTGGCATGTTTTGGATTTGAATTTGTGTTTGAAGGAGAAAATCCCCGAAGGGATTGTTTGACACAGGAGCGTGTACCCGCGGGCGGAACGGCGGGGAGAGCCCTACCCCCCGCCCACCCGCCGGTACACGGTAATGTGGGTGTTGTACCCGCGGGCAGAACCACGGGTAGGGGCCTACCCGTGGGTCCACCCGCAGGGAACACGTTGGAGTTGAGATGGGATTTGTTCCCCGTGTTTCGTTTGTCTTGGTCTTTGATCTTTTGGCCTTCCGTTGTTCTTTTGTGGAACTATTTGAGCGTCTTCTTGATGTTTCGTAGGTCTAGAGCTTTATGGTAGGTATCCATGTAGGATCTTTGGTGTTGTGTATCGTGCTAAGTGTTCAACATTGCGTTTCGTTGAACCGTGTGATGTCTTGTGTGTTCCTCGGAACTATCTTGAGTTTCCTCGTTGTTGAGCTTGCTAGTTATTATCCTAATGCTAGCGTCGTTGTTGTCGATGGGTGGTGACCTGTCTCTTATTTGAGTATGTTTCGTACCTCTTTTGCAATCCGTTGCTTGTTTCGCATGAGTGGTGGTGCGTGTGTGGCTTTACCTGGATTGCACGATTAGTGGTATGGGACGCTAGTCACCAGGGTATTGCAGCGGTCCTCGTGGTGGCCGTGACGTGATTTCATGGAGTTGTGGCTGAGTCCACGTGTTTAGGGGATAACATTGTGTTATCCGGGCAGGTGTTGCCGTGAATTGGTGGGTTTTCGTTGGTGGTTATAGGTGGGGGACGACGGTCCCGGAGGAATAAGGTTGGACTTGGCTGTACAGGGGCTTTCTGGAGGTAATGGTTGGCACCAAAGGTACAAGGTTGAGGGTAGCCATAAGGTTGGAACAGGGCATAAGGAAGGCATATCAACTCGTGATGGGTGATGTCACGAGGGCTTGTGAAGCCGTTGTTCTGGTGAGTTCTCTTCTCTCGTGACGTGTGAAGTCACGGAGGCTTCTGGTGTGGTGTTTTGGCATGTGTTGCCGTTGGGTGAGTCTTTATCCTTGTGTGTGGTTAACCTTTGTGGTTTGGGATGTGTTCCCGGTTTTGTCCTTATGAGTGGTGAATCTTGTGTTGTCTTTTGATCTTGGTTTTGACTTATATATATGTATTCCGTTTCGAAAATGGTTTTCATATTATATATCTACCTATTTATGATACTTAACGGTATTGGTGGGTTACCAGCATCTTTCGCTAACCGGGCGTCGCCCCGATGGTTATCTTTGTATCTTTCAGGTGATGCGTAGTCGAGCGCGATGTCTAGAGCCGGTAGCTTAGCACCTGTATCATAAGACAGTGTTGTTGAGGCCTGTGTGCCAATGTCTTTAGATTTTTCTAGTTTGGTTCTTTTTGGGATAGTGTTACACTTGCAGATTGTCGCCGTAGCGTATACCTAGTGTGGTATACGTGGCATAACACCCCGTTTTGGATTCCTTTTATCCCGTTATCTTTTTATCTTCCGCTGTGCTAGTTTTGTGCTTGATCTGCTGGTGTTAAGACTCGTTTTAAGTAGTCTTGTTTTGGGGGGTGTTACACCCACAGCCGTCAAGAGATCTTTAAAAATATCCCTACGCTCTTCATTGAATTTCACTCCATGAAAAACAATTACTTAAATAGCAAAATACGAAAATTAGTAGAAAAAAGGTTAGTCAGTCATTAATGTTTATTTCTTTTTTTTTTTTTAACAGAATTGATGGTAAGTAATAAATATATTGTAACTTCTAAAAGAATTGGATTTAACTTATCTTTTGTGTTAATGTCTATTTGCATACTATATGCCGTATACCCCAATCACCTGATGACGACATTGCACCCGTGCACTCCCTATTCACTGCTAAGATATCATTTAAACCACACAAGAAATCAGATGTCAGCAAAACTGCACTAAAAATATCATGTGCATAAGTGCATTGGATTTTACCAAGATGGTGCTGGTTAGAATCGAACAGGTTTTCTTCAAGAAAACATAAATTCTATTTTATTGATATATAGACGGTTTGGTCGAGTGGTCTCAGGTGCCAGATTTAGGCTTTGGTCCTAAAGGGCGTGGGTTCAAATCCCACAGCCGTCAAGAGATGTTTAAAAATATATATCCCTACGCTCTCCATTGTATTTCACTCCATGAAAAACAATTACTTAAACAGCAAAATACGAAAATTAGTAGAAAAAAGGTTAGTCAGTCATTAATGTTTATTTCTTTTTTTTTTTTTAACAGAATCGATGGTAAATAATAAATATATTGTAACTTCTAAAAGAATTGGATTTAACTTATCTTTTGTGTTAATGTCTATTTGCATACTATACGTCGTATACCCCAATCACCTGATGACAACATTGCACCCGTGCACTCCCTATTCACTGCTAAGATATCATTTCAACCACACAAGAGATCAGATGTCAGCAAAACTGCACTAAAAAGATCATGTGCATTGAATTTTACCATGAGGGTGTTGGGTAGAATCGAACAGGTTTTCATCAAGAAAACATAAATTCTATTTTATTGATACATAGTCGGTTTGGCCAAGTGGTCTAAGGTGCCAGATTTAGGCTCTAGTCCGAAAGGGCGTGGGTTCAAATCTCACAGCCGTCAAGAGATGTTTAAAAATATCCCTAAGCTCTTCATTGTATTTCACTCCATGAAAAACAATTACTTAAATAGCAAAATACGAAAATTAGTAGAAAAAAGGTTAGTCAGTCATTAATGTTTATTTCTTTTTTTTTTTTATCAGAATTAATGGTAAATAATAAATATATTGTAACTTCTAAAAGAATTGGATTTAACTTATCTTTTGTGTTAATGTCTATTTGCATACTATATGCCGTATACCCCAATCACCTGATGACGACATTGCACCCGTGCACTCCCTATTCACTGCTAAGATATCATTTAAACCACACAAGAGATCAGATGTCTGCAAAACTGCAATAAAAAGATCATGTGCATTGGATTTTACCAAGAGGGTGTTGGTTAGAATCAGACAGGTATTCTTCAAGAAAATATAAATTCTATTTTATTGATGTATAGACGGTTTGGCCGAGTGGTCTAAGGCGCCAGATTTAGGCTCTGGTCCGAAAGGGTGTGGGTTCAAATCCCACAGTCGTTAAGAGATGTTTAAAAATATCCCTACGCTCTCCATTGTATTCCACTTTCCCATGAAAAACAATTACTTAAACAGCAAAATACGAAAATTAGTAAAAAAAGGTTAGTCAGTCATTAATGTTTATTTCTTTTTTTTTTTTTATCAGAATTTATGGTAAATAATAAATATATTGTAACTTCTAAAAGAATTGGATTTAACTTATCTTTTGTGTTAATGTCTATTTGCATACTATATGCCGTATACCCCAATCACCTGATGACGACATTGCACCCGTGCACTCCCTATTCACTGCTAAGATATCATTTAAACCACACAAGAGATCAGATGTCAGCAAACCTGCACTAAAAAGATCATGTGCATTGGATTTTACCAAGAGGGTGTTGGTTAGAATCGAACAGGTTTTCTTCAAGAAAATATAAATTCTATTTTATTGATATATAGACGGTTTGGCCGAGTGGTCTCAGGTGCCAGATTTAGGCTCTGGTCCTAAAGGGCGTGGGTTCAAATCTCACAGCTATCAAGAGATGTTTAAAAATAACCCTACGCTCTCCATTTTATTTCACTCCATGAAAAACAATTACTTAAACAGCAAAATACGAAAATTAGTAGAAAAAAGGTTAGTAAGTCATTAATGTTTTTCTTTTTTTAACAGAATTGATGGTAAATAATAAATATATTGCAAATTCAAAAAGAATTGGATTTAACTTATGCCGTATACCCGAATCACCTGATGATGATATTGCACCCTTGCACTCCCTATTTACTGCTAACGTCGATTTGCATACTATATGCCGTATACCCCAATCACCTGATGATGATATTGCACCCTTGCACTCCCTATTCACTGCTAAGATATCATTTAAACCACACAAGAGATCATATGTCAGCAAAACAGCACTAAAAAGATCATGTGCATTGGATTTTACCAAGAGGGTGTTTGTTAAAATCGAACATGTTTTCTTCAAGAAAACATAAATTCTATTTTATTGATATATAGACGGTTTGGCCGAGTGGTCTAAGGCGCCAGATTTAGGCTCTGGTCCTGAAGGGCGTGGGTTCAAATCCCACAGCCGTCAAGAGTTGTTTAAAAATATCCCTACACTCTCCATTGTATTTCACTCCATGAAAAACAATTACTTAAACAGCAAAATATGAAAATTAGTAGAAAAAAAGGTTAGTCAGTCATTAATGTTTATTTAATTATTTTTTTTTAACAGAATTGATGGTAAGTAATAAATATATTGTAACTTCTAAAAGAATTGGATTTAACTTATCTTTTGTGTTAATGTCTATTTGCATACTATATGCCGTATACCCCAATCACCTGGTGACGACATTGCACCCATGCACTCCCTATTCACTGCTAAGATATCATTTCAACCACACAAGAGATCAGATGTCAGCAAAATGGCACTAAAAAGATCATGTGCATTGAATTTTACCATGAGGGTGTTGGTTAGAATCGAAAAGGTTTTCATCAAGAAAATATAAATTCTATTTTATTGATATATAGACGGTTTGGCCGAGTGGTCTAAGGTGCCAGATTTAGGCTCTGGTCCGAAAGGGCGTGGGTTCAAATCCCACAATGTTAAAAAATATCCCTACGCTCTCCATTGTATTTCACTCCATGAAAAACAATTACTTGAACAGCAAAATACGAGAATTAGTAGAAAAAAGGTTAGTTAGTCATTATTGTTTTCTTCTTTTTTTTTTTTTAACAGAATTGATGGTAAATAATAAATATATTGTAACTTCTTAAAGAAACTTATCTTTTGTGTTAATGTCTATTTGCATACTATATGCCGTATACCCCAATCACCTGATGACGACATTGCACCCGTGCACTCCCTATTCACTGCTAAGATATCATTTAAACCACACAAGAGATAAGATGTCAGCAAAATTGCACTAAAAAGATCATGTGCATTGGATTTTACCAAGAGGGTGTTGGTTAGAATCGAACAGGTTTTCTTCAAGGAAATATAAATGCTATTTTATTGATATATAGATAGTTTGGCTGAGTGGTCTAAGGTGCCAGATTTAGGCTCTGGTCCGAAAGGGCGTGGGTTCAATTCCCACAGCCGTTAAGAGATGTTTAAAAATATCCCAACGCTCTCCATTGTATTTCACTCCATGAAAAACAATTACTTAAATAGCAAAATACGAAAATTAGTATAAAAAAGGTTAGTCAGTCATTAATGTTTATTTCTTTTTTTTTTAACAGAATTGATTGTAAATAATAAATATATTGTAACTTCTAAAAGAATTGGATTTAACTTATCTTTTGTGTTAATGTCTATTTGCATACTATATGTCGTATACCCCAATCACCTGATGACGACATTGCACCCGTGCACTCCCTATTCACTGCTAAGATATCATTTCAACCACACAAGAGATCAGATGTCAGCAAAACTGCACTAAAAAGATCATGTGCATTGAATTTTACCATGAGGGTCTTGGTTACAATCGAACAGGTTTTCATCAAGAAAATATAAATTCTATTTTATTGATATATAGACGGTTTGGCCGAGTGGTCTAAGGTGCCAGATTTAGGCTCGAGTCCGAAAGGGCGTGGGTTTAAATCCCACAGCCATCAAGAGATGTTTAAAAATATCCCTAAGCTCTTCATTGTATTTCACTCCATGAAAAACAATTACTTAAATAGCAAAATACGAAAATTAGTAGAAAAAAGGTTAGTCAGTAATTAATGTTTATTTCTTTTTTTTTTTTTTTAACAGAATTGATGGTATATAATAAATATATTGTTACTTCTAAAAGAATTGGATTTAACTTATCTTTTGTGTTAATGTCTATTCGCATACTATATGCCGTATACCCCAATCACCTGATGACGACATTGCACCCGTGCACTCCCTATTCACTGCTAAGATATCATTTCAACCACACAAGAGATCAGATGTCAGCAAAACTGCACTAAAAAGATCATGTGCATTGAATTTTACCATGAGGGTCATGGTTAGAATCGAACAGGTTTTCATCAAGAAAATATAAATTCTATTTTATTGATATATAGACGGTTTGGCCGAGTGGTCTAAGGTGCCAGATTTAGGCTCGAGTCCGAAAGGGCGTGGGTTTAAATCCCACAGCCATCAAGAGATGTTTAAAAATATCCCTAAGCTCTTCATTGTATTTCACTCCATGAAAAACAATTACTTAAATAGCAAAATACGAAAATTAGTAGAAAAAAGGTTAGTCAGTAATTAATGTTTATTTCTTTTTTTTTTTTTAACAGAATTGATGGTAAATAATAAATATATTGTTACTTCTAAAAGAATTGGATTTAACTTATCTTTTGTGTTAATGTCTATTTGCATACTATATGCCGTATACCCCAATCACCTGATGACGACATTGCACCCGTGCACTCCCTATTCACTACTAAGATATCATTTAAACCACACAAGAGATAAGATGTCAGCAAAATTGCACTAAAAAGATCATGTGCATTGGATTTTACCAAGAGGGTGTTGGTTAGAATCGAACAGGTTTTCTTCAAGAAAATATAAATTCTATTTTATTGATATATAGACGGTTTGGCCGAGTTCTGGTCCGAAAAGGCGTGGGTTCAAATCCCACAGCCGTCAAGAGATGTTTAAAAATATCCCTACGCTCTCCATTGTATTTCACTCCATGAAAAACAGTTACTTAAACAGTAAAATACGAAAATTTGTAGAAAAAAGGTTAGTAAGTCATTAATGTTTTTTTTTTTAACAGAATTGATGGTAAATAATAAATATATTGCAAATTCTAAAAGAATTGGATTTAACTTATCTGTTGTGTTAACGTCTATTTGCATACTATATGCCGTATACCCCAATCACTTGATGACGATATTGCACCCTTGCACTCCCTATTCACTGCTAAGATATCATTTAAACCACACAAGAGATCAGATGTCAGCAAAACTGCACTAAAAAGATCATGTGCATTGGATTTTACCAAGAGGGTGTTGGTTAAAATCAAACAGGTTTTCTTCAAGAAAACATAAATTCTATTTTACTGATATATAGACGGTTTGGCCGAGTGGTCTAAGGCGCCAGATTTAGGCTTTGGTTTGAAAGGGCGTGGGTTCAAATCCCACAGCCGTCAAGAGAAGAGATGTTTAAAAATATCCCTACGCTCTTCATTGAATTTCACTCCATGGAAAACAATTACTTAAATAGCAAAATACGAAAATTAGTTGAAAAAAGGTTAGTCAGTCATTAATGTTTATTTCTTTTTTTTTTTAACAGAATTGATGGTAAGTAATAAATATATTGTAACTTCTAAAAGAATTGGATTTAACTTATCTTTTGTGTTAATGTCTATTTGCATACTATATGCCGTATACCCCAATCACCTGATGACGACATTGCACCCATGCACTCCCTATTCATTGCTAAGATATCATTTCAACCACACAAGAGATCAGATGTCAGCAAAATGGCACTAAAAAGATCATGTGCATTGAATTTTACCATGAGGGTGTTGGTTAGAATCGAAAAGGTTTTCATCTAGAAAATATAAATTCTATTTTATTGATATATAGACGGTTTGGCCGAGTGGTCTAAGGTGCCAGATTTAGGCTCTGGTCCGAAAGGGCATGGGTTCAAATCCCACAATGTTTAAAAATATCCCTACGCTCTCCATTGTATTTCACTCCATGAAAAACAATTACTTGATCAGCAAAATATGAAAAATTAGTAGAAAAAAGGTTAGTCAGTCATTAATGTTTATTTCTTTTTTTTTTTTTTAACAGAATTGATGGTAAATAATAAATTTATTGTAACTTCTAAGGGGGGTGTATTCAATCATGACTTTCGTAGAGTTTTAAAGACTTTTAGAGAGTCTTTAAAAGTCGGGTGGTATTCAATCAAGACTTTTAAAGAGTCTTTAAAAGTCATGTGGTATTCAAAAAGTTATGAACTTTTGTAGACTTTTTAATTTTAGGTCTTTTGTAGACTTTTCCTTCTCAAATATAAATAGTTGAAATCCAACCATCAACCCAAGATTTCAAAATTTTCTTTCTGACAACTTTGAATGTTTTCTTTCTCTATTTAAACTCCATTTTTTCTCCATATTTAAACTTTATAAACCTATCTAAATTCAATAAAATTATTTTTTTTCTTCATTATCCTATATTTTCCTCATACCTAAACTCTACCAATTTATCTCTCTTTCCTAAGCATTACAATCTTCCTCTAAAAATTCGAAACAATATTATTTTTACTTTATTATTGCTTGTTTATATTGATTTTTATTTTTTCGATGAATTTTTTAGCCCTAACTTTCTCTAATTCTCCCTAAATACATTAACAAAGCAAATATTTCATCGTCAAATTTTAGTATATGTTTCATAATATTCATATAAATACGTATATATTTTGATTTTTATTCTTTTTATGTTTATATTCGTAATATATATATTTTTTATTATTTTTTTTAACAACATGTTACTACGAATAGTGAACTACTGCATGTTCGCAACAACAATTTGGGGGTTGCAAACAGTAGCACATTGATGTTGTTCGCTGTCTCAAATTGCTATTGCAAATAATCGTTCTTTGCGTGATACCTAGCAATATATCAAGTATAATTTATATATATATATATATATATATATATATATATATATATATATTATTAATATTAGATTTGGGTGAAGAACTATATAATAAGAAGAATTTTATGATATATTATAAATGTTTTGTAAGAAAATTATAAATGTTAAGAATCAAAATCATTGAAAGTTTGTAGGGATGTATTTAATTTAGTATTTCAATGATTATTATAGACTTTTTAAAATAAAAAGTTGATAAAAGTCTATGAATGTTATTTATATAGACTTTTATAGAGTCTTATAAAGTTTTAAAAAGTTTTGAACGACTCTATGAAAGTCAATCAAAGTTTATTAAAATCAATCATTTTAAAAGTCTTTAAAACTCTACAAAAGTCATGATTGAATACACCCCCCTAAAAGAATTGGATTTAACTTATCTTTTGTGTTAATGTCTATTTGCATACTATATGCCGTATACCCCAATCACCTGATGACGACATTGCACCCGTGCACTCCCTATTCACTGCTAAGATATCATTTAAACCACACAAGAGATCAGATGTCAGCAAAACTGCACTAAAAATATCATGTGCATAAGTGCATTGGATTTTACCAAGATGGTGCTGGTTAGAATCGAACAGGTTTTCTTCAAGAAAACATAAATTCTATTTTATTGATATATAGACGGTTTGGCCGAGTGGTCTCAGGTGCCAGATTTAGGCTCTGGTCCTAAAGGGCGTGGGTTTAAGTCCCACAGCCGTCAAGAGATGTTTAAAAATATATATCCCTACGCTCTCCATTGTATTTCACTCCATGAAAAACAATTACTTAAACAGCAAAATACGAAAATTAGTAGAAAAAAGGTTAGTCAGTCATTAATGTTTATTTCTTTTTTTTTTTTTTTAACAGAATCGATGGTAAATAATAAATATATTGTAACTTCTAAAAGAATTGGATTTAACTTATCTTTTGTGTTAATGTCTATTTGCATACTATATGTCGTATACCCCAATCACCTGATGACAACATTGCACCCGTGCACTCCCTATTCACTGCTAAGATATCATTTCAACCACACAAGAGATCAGATGTCAGCAAAACTGCACTAAAAAGATCATGTGCATTGAATTTTACCATGAGGGTGTTGGTTAGAATCGAACAGGTTTTCATCAAGAAAATATAAATTCTATTTTATTGATATATAGTCGGTTTGACCAAGTGGTCTAAGGTGCCAGATTTAGGCTCTAGTCCGAAAGGGCGTGGGTTCAAATCTCACAGCCGTCAAGAGATGTTTAAAAATATCCTAAGCTCTTCATTGTATTTCACTCCATGAAAAACAATTACTTAAATAGCAAAATACGAAAATTAGTAGAAAAAAGGTTAGTCAGTCATTAATGTTTATTTCTTTTTTTTTTTTATCAGAATTAATGGTAAATAATAAATATATTGTAACTTCTAAAAGAATTGGATTTAACTTATCTTTTGTGTTAATGTCTATTTGCATACTATATGCCGTACACCCCAATCACCTGATGATGACATTGCACCCGTGCACTCCCAATTCACTGCTAAGATATCATTTAAACTACACAAGAGATCAGATGTCAGCAAACCTGCACTAAAAAGATCATGTGCATTGGATTTTACCAAGAGGGTGTTGGTTAGAATCGAACAGATTTTCTTCAAGAAAATATTAATTCTATTTTATTGATATATTGACGGTTTGGCTGTGTGGTCTAAGACGCCAGATTTAGGCTCTGGTCTGAAAGGGCGTGGGTCCAAATCCCACAGCCGTCAAGAGATGTTTAAAAATATCCCTGCGCTCTCCATTGTATTTCACTTTTCCATGACAAACAATTACTTTAACAGCAAAATACGAAAATTAGTAGAAAGACGGTTAGTCAGTCATTAATGTTTATTTCCTTTTTTTTTTATCAGAATTGATGGTAAATAATAAATATATTGTAACTTCTAAAAGAATTGGATTTAACTTATCTTTTGTGTTAATGTCTATTTGCATACTATATGCCGTATACCCCAATCACCTGATGACGACATTGCACCCGTGCACTCCCTATTCACTGCTAAGATATCATTTAAACCACACAAGAGATCAGATGTCAGCAAAACTGCACTAAAAAGATCATGTGCATTGGATTTTACCAAGAGGGTGTTGGTTAGAATCAGACAGGTATTCTTCAAGAAAATATAAATTCTATTTTATTGATGTATAGACGGTTTGGCCGAGTGGTCTAAGGCGCCAAATTTAGGCTCTGGTCCGAAAGGGCGTGGGTTCAAATCCCACAGTCGTCAAGAGATGTTTAAAAATATCCCTACGCTCTCCATTGTATTTCACTTTTCCATGAAAAACAATTACTTAAACAGCAAAATACGAAAATTAGTAGAAAAAAGGTTAGTCAGTGATTAATGTTTATTTCTTTTTTTTTAAACAGAATTGATGGTAAATAATAAATATATTGTAACTTCTAAAAGAATTGGATTTAACTTATCTTTTGTGTTAATGTCTATTTGCATACTATATGCCGTACACCCCAATCACCTGATGATGACATTGCACCCGTGCACTCCCAATTCACTGCTAAGATATCATTTAAACTACACAAGAGATCAGATGTCAGCAAACCTGCACTAAAAAGATCATGTGCATTGGATTTTACCAAGAGGGTGTTGGTTAGAATCAGACAGGTATTCTTCAAGAAAATATAAATTCTATTTTATTGATGTATAGACGGTTTGGCCGAGTGGTCTAAGGCGCCAGATTTAGGCTCTGGTCCGAAAGTGCGTGGGTTCAAATCCCACAGCCGTTAAGAGATGTTTAAAAATATCCCTACGCTCTCCATTGTATTTCACTTTTCCATGAAAAACAATTACTTAAACAGCAAAATACGAAAATTAGTAGAAAAAAGGTTAGTCAGTCATTAATGTTTATTTCTTTTTTTTTTTTTATCAGAATTGATGGTAAATAATAAATATATTGTAACTTCTAAAAGAATTGGATTTAACTTATCTTTTGTGTTAATGTCTATTTGCATACTATATGCCGTATACCCCAATCACCTGATGACGACATTGCACCCGTGCACTCCCTATTCACTGCTAAGATATCATTTAAACCACACAAGAGATCAGATGTCAGCAAACCTGCACTAAAAAGATCATGTGCATTGGATTTTACCAAGAGGGTGTTGGTTAGAATCGAACAGGTTTTCTTCAAGAAAATATAAATTCTATTTTATTGATATATAGATGGTTTTGCCGAGTGGTCTCAGGTGCCAGATTTAGGCTCTGGTCCGAAATGGCGTGGGTTCAAATCCCACAACCGTCAATAGATGTTTAAAATATCCCTACGCTCTCCATGATAAACAATTACTTAAACAGCAAAATACGAAAATTAGTAGAAAAAAGGTTAGTCAGTCATTAATGTTTATTTCTTTTTTTTTTTTTAACAGAATCGATTGTAAATAATAAATATATTGTAACTTCTAAAAGAATTGGATTTAACTTATCTTTTGTGTTAATGTCTATTTGCATACTGTATGTCGTATACCCCAATCACCTGATGACAACATTGCACCCGTGCACTCCCTATTCACTGCTAAGATATCATTTCAACCACACAAGAGATCCGATGTCAGCAAAACTGCACTAAAAAGATCATGTGCATTGAATTTTACCATGAGGGTGTTGGTTAGAATCGAACAGGTTTTCATCAAGAAAATATAAATTCTATTTTATTGATATATAGTCGGTTTGGCCGAGTGGTCTAAGGTGCCAGATTTAGGCTCTAGTCCGAAAGGGCGTGGGTTCAAATGTCACAGCCGTCAAGAGATGTTTAAAAATATCCCTAAGCTCTTCATTGTATTGCACTCCATGAAAAACAATTACTTAAACAGCAAAATACGAAAATTAGTAGAAAAAAGGTTAGTCAGTCATTAATGTTTATTTCTTTTTTTTTTTATCAGAATTAATGGTAAATAATAAATATATTGTAACTTCTAAAAGAATTGGATTTAACTTATCTTTTGTGTTAATGTCTATTTGCATACTATATGCCGTATACCCCAATCACCTGATGACGACATTGCACCCGTGCACTCCCTATTCACTGCTAAGATATCATTTAGACCACACAAGAGATCAGATGTCAGCAAAACTGCACTAAAAAGATCATGTGCATTGGATTTTACCAAGAGGGTGTTGGTTAGAATCAGACAGGTATTCGTCAAGAAAATATAAATTCTATTTTATTGATGTATAGACGGTTTGGCCGAGTGGTCTAAGGCTCCCGATTTAGGCTCTGGTCCGAAAGGGCGTGGGTTCGAATCCCACAGCCGTTAAGAGATGTTTAAAAATATCCCTACGCTCTCCATTGTATTTCACTTTTCCATTAAAAACAATTAATTAAACAGCAAAATACGAAAATTAGTAGAAAAAAGGTTAGTCAGTCATGAATGTTTATTTCTTTTTTTTTTTTAAACAGAATTGATGGTAAATAATAAATATATTGTAACTTCTAAAAGAATTGGATTTATCTTATCTTTTGTGTTAATGTCTATTTGCATACTATATGCCGTACACCCCAATCACCTGATGATGACATTGCACCCGTGCACTCCCTATTCACTGCTAAGATATCATTTAAACCACACAAGAGATCAGATGTCAGCAAACCTGCACTAAAAAGATCATGTGCATTGGATTTTACCAAGAGGGTGTTGGTTAGAATCGAACAGATTTTCTTCAAGAAAATATTAATTCTATTTTATTGATATATTGACGGTTTGGCTGAGTGGTCTAAGGCGCCAGATTTAGGCTCTGGTCCGAAAGGGCGTGGGTTCAAATCCCACAGCCGTCAAGAGATGTTTAAAAATATCCCTACGCTCTCCATTGTATTTCACTTTTCCATGAAAAACAATTACTTAAACAGCAAAATACGAAAATTAGTAGAAAAAAGGTTAGTCAGTCATTAATGTTTATTTCTTTTTTTTTTAAACAGAATTGATGGTAAATAATAAATATATTGTAACTTCTAAAAGAATTGGATTTAACTTATCTTTTGTGTTAATGTCTATTTGCATACTATATGCCGTACACCCCAATCACCTGATGATGACATTGCACCCGTGCACTCACAATTCACTGCTAAGATATCATTTAAACTACACAAGAGATCAGATGTCAGCAAACCTGCACTAAAAAGATCATGTGCATTGGATTTTACCAAGAGGGTGTTGGTTAGAATCGAACAGATTTTCTTCAAGAAAATATTAATTCTATTTTATTGATATATTGACGGTTTGGCTGTGTGGTCTAAGACGCCAGATTTAGGCTCTGGTCTGAAAGGGCGTGGGTCCAAATCCCACAGCCGTCAAGAGATGTTTAAAAATATCCCTACGCTCTCCATTGTATTTCACTTTTCCGTGAAAACAATTACTTTAACAGCAAAATACGAAAATTAGTAGAAAGACGGTTAGTCAGTCATTAATGTTTATTTCCTTTTTTTTTTATCAGAATTGATGGTAAATAATAAATATATTGTAACTTCTAAAAGAATTGGATTTAACTTATCTTTTGTGTTAATGTCTATTTGCATACTATATGCCGTATACCCCAATCACCTGATGACGACATTGCACCCGTGCACTCCCTATTCACTGCTAAGATATCATTTAAACCACACAAGAGATCAGATGTCAGCCAAACTGCACTAAAAAGATCATGTGCATTGGATTTTACCAAGAGGGTGTTGGTTAGAATCAGACAGGTATTCTTCAAGAAAATATAAATTCTATTTTATTGATGTATAGACGGTTTGGCCGAGTGGTCTAAGGCGCCAGATTTAGGCTCTGGTCCGAAAGGGCGTGGGTTCAAATCCCACAGCCGTCAAGAGATGTTTAAAAATATCCCTACGCTCTCCATTGTATTTCACTTTTCCATGAAAAACAATTACTTAAACAGCAAAATACGAAAATTAGTAGAAAAAAGGTTAGTCAGTCATTAATGTTTATTTCTTTTTTTTTTTAAACAGAATTGATGGTAAATAATAAATATATTGTAACTTCTAAAAGAATTGGATTTATCTTATCTTTTGTGTTAATGTCTATTTGCATACTATATGCCGTACACCCCAATCACCTGATGATGACATTGCACCCGTGCACTCCCTATTCACTGCTAAGATATCATTTAAACCACACAAGAGATCAGATGTCAGCAAACCTGCACTAAAAAGATCATGTGCATTGGATTTTACCAAGATGGTGTTGGTTAGAATCGAACAGATTTTCTTCAAGAAAATATTAATTCTATTTTATTGATATATTGACGGTTTGGCCGAGTGGTCTAAGGCGCCAGATTTAGGCTCTGGTCCGAAAGGGCGTGGGTTCAAATCCCACAGCCGTCAAGAGATGTTTAAAAATATCCCTACGCTCTCCATTGTATTTCACTTTTCCATGAAAAACAATTACTTAAACAGCAAAATACGAAAATTAGTAGAAAAAAGGTTAGTCAGTCATTAATGTTTATTTCTTTTTTTTTTTAAACCGAATTGATGGTAAATAATAAATATATTGTAACTTCTAAAAGAATTGGATTTAACTTATCTTTTGTGTTAATGTCTATTTGCATACTATATGCCGTACACCCCAATCACCTGATGATGACATTGCACCCGTGCACTCCCAATTCACTGCTAAGATATCATTTAAACTACACAAGAGATCAGATGTCAGCAAACCTGCACTAAAAAGATCATGTGCATTGGATTTTACCAAGAGGGTGTTGGTTAGAATCGAACAGATTTTCTTCAAGAAAATATTAATTCTATTTTATTGATATATTGACGGTTTGGCTGTGTGGTCTAAGACGCCAGATTTAGGCTCTGGTCTGAAAGGGCGTGGGTCCAAATCCCACAGCCGTCAAGAGATGTTTAAAAATATCCCTACGCTCTCCATTGTATTTCACTTTTCCATGAAACAATTACTTTAACAGCAAAATACGAAAATTAGTAGAAAGACGGTTAGTCAGTCATTAATGTTTATTTCCTTTTTTTTTTATCAGAATTGATGGTAAATAATAAATATATTGTAACTTCTAAAAGAATTGGATTTAACTTATCTTTTGTGTTAATGTCTATTTGCATACTATATGCCGTATACCCCAATCACCTGATGACGACATTGCACCCGTGCACTCCCTATTCACTGCTAAGATATCATTTAAACCACACAAGAGATCAGATGTCAGCAAAACTGCACTAAAAAGATCATGTGCATTGGATTTTACCAAGAGGGTGTTGGTTAGAATCAGACAGGTATTCTTCAAGAAAATATAAATTCTATTTTATTGATGTATAGACGGTTTGGCCGAGTGGTCTAAGGCGCCAGATTTAGGCTCTGGTCCGAAAGGGCGTGGGTTCAAATCCCACAGCCGTTAAGAGATGTTTAATAATATCCCTACGCTCTCCATTGTATTTCACTTTTCCATGAAAAACAATTACTTAAACAGCAAAATACGAAAATTAGTAGAAAAAAGGTTAGTCAGTCATTAATGTTTATTTCTTTTTTTTTTTTTTATCAGAATTGATGGTAAATAATAAATATATTGTAACTTCTAAAAGAATTGGATTTAACTTATCTTTTGTGTTAATGTCTATTTGCATACTATATGCCGTATACCCCAATCACCTGATGACGACATTGCACCCGTGCACTCCCTATTCACTGCTAAGATATCAAATAAACCACACAAGAGATCAGATGTCAGCAAACCTGCACTAAAAAGATCATGTGCATTGGATTTTACCAAGAGGGTGTTGGTTAGAATCAGACAGGTATTCTTCAAGAAAATATAAATTCTATTTTATTGATGTATAGACGGTTTGGCCGAGTGGTCTAAGGCGCCAGATTTAGGCTCTGGTCCGAAAGGGCGTGGGTTCAAATCCCACAGCCGTTAAGAGATGTTTAATAATATCCCTACGCTCTCCATTGTATTTCACTTTTCCATGAAAAACAATTACTTAAACAGCAAAATACGAAAATTAGTAGAAAAAAGGTTAGTCAGTCATTAATGTTTATTTCTTTTTTTTTTTAAACAGAATTGATGGTAAATAATAAATATATTGTAACTTCTAAAAGAATTGGATTTAACTTATCTTTTGTGTTAATGTCTATTTGCATACTATATGCCGTACACCCCAATCACCTGATGATGACATTGCACCCGTGCACTCACAATTCACTGCTAAGATATCATTTAAACTACACAAGAGATCAGATGTCAGCAAACCTGCACTAAAAAGATCATGTGCATTGGATTTTACCAAGAGGGTGTTGGTTAGAATCGAACAGATTTTCTTCAAGAAAATATTAATTCTATTTTATTGATATATTGACGGTTTGGCTGTGTGGTCTAAGACGCCAGATTTAGGCTCTGGTCTGAAAGGGCGTGGGTCCAAATCCCACAGCCGTCAAGAGATGTTTAAAAATATCCCTACGCTCTCCATTGTATTTCACTTTTCCGTGAAACAATTACTTTAACAGCAAAATACGAAAATTAGTAGAAAGACGGTTAGTCAGTCATTAATGTTTATTTCCTTTTTTTTTTATCAGAATTGATGGTAAATAATAAATATATTGTAACTTCTAAAAGAATTGGATTTAACTTATCTTTTGTGTTAATGTCTATTTGCATACTATATGCCGTATACCCCAATCACCTGATGACGACATTGCACCCGTGCACTCCCTATTCACTGCTAAGATATCATTTAAACCACACAAGAGATCAGATGTCAGCCAAACTGCACTAAAAAGATCATGTGCATTGGATTTTACCAAGAGGGTGTTGGTTAGAATCAGACAAGTATTCTTCAAGAAAATATAAATTCTATTTTATTGATGTATAGACGGTTTGGCCGAGTGGTCTAAGGCGCCAGATTTAGGCTCTGGTCCGAAAGGGCGTGGGTTCAAATCCCACAGCCGTCAAGAGATGTTTAAAAATATCCCTACGCTCTCCATTGTATTTCACTTTTCCATGAAAAACAATTACTTAAACAGCAAAATACGAAAATTAGTAGAAAAAAGGTTAGTCAGTCATTAATGTTTATTTCTTTTTTTTTTTAAACAGAATTGATGGTAAATAATAAATATATTGTAACTTCTAAAAGAATTGGATTTATCTTATCTTTTGTGTTAATGTCTATTTGCATACTATATGCCGTACACCCCAATCACCTGATGATGACATTGCACCCGTGCACTCCCTATTCACTGCTAAGATATCATTTAAACCACACAAGAGATCAGATGTCAGCAAACCTGCACTAAAAAGATCATGTGCATTGGATTTTACCAAGATGGTGTTGGTTAGAATCGAACAGATTTTCTTCAAGAAAATATTAATTCTATTTTATTGATATATTGACGGTTTGGCCGAGTGGTCTAAGGCGCCAGATTTAGGCTCTGGTCCGAAAGGGCGTGGGTTCAAATCCCACAGCCGTCAAGAGATGTTTAAAAATATCCCTACGCTCTCCATTGTATTTCACTTTTCCATGAAAAACAATTACTTAAACAGCAAAATACGAAAATTAGTAGAAAAAAGGTTAGTCAGTCATTAATGTTTATTTCTTTTTTTTTTTAAACCGAATTGATGGTAAATAATAAATATATTGTAACTTCTAAAAGAATTGGATTTAACTTATCTTTTGTGTTAATGTCTATTTGCATACTATATGCCGTACACCCCAATCACCTGATGATGACATTGCACCCGTGCACTCCCAATTCACTGCTAAGATATCATTTAAACTACACAAGAGATCAGATGTCAGCAAACCTGCACTAAAAAGATCATGTGCATTGGATTTTACCAAGAGGGTGTTGGTTAGAATCGAACAGATTTTCTTCAAGAAAATATTAATTCTATTTTATTGATATATTGACGGTTTGGCTGTGTGGTCTAAGACGCCAGATTTAGGCTCTGGTCTGAAAGGGCGTGGGTCCAAATCCCACAGCCGTCAAGAGATGTTTAAAAATATCCCTACGCTCTCCATTGTATTTCACTTTTCCATGAAACAATTACTTTAACAGCAAAATACAAAAATTAGTAGAAAGACGGTTAGTCAGTCATTAATGTTTATTTCCTTTTTTTTTTTATCAGAATTGATGGTAAATAATAAATATATTGTAACTTCTAAAAGAATTGGATTTAACTTATCTTTTGTGTTAATGTCTATTTGCATACTATATGCCGTATACCCCAATCACCTGATGACGACATTGCACCCGTGCACTCCCTATTCACTGCTAAGATATCATTTAAACCACACAAGAGATCAGATGTCAGCAAAACTGCACTAAAAAGATCATGTGCATTGGATTTTACCAAGAGGGTGTTGGTTAGAATCAGACAGGTATTCTTCAAGAAAATATAAATTCTATTTTATTGATGTATAGACGGTTTGGCCGAGTGGTCTAAGGCGCCAGATTTAGGCTCTGGTCCGAAAGGGCGTGGGTTCAAATCCCACAGCCGTTAAGAGATGTTTAATAATATCCCTACGCTCTCCATTGTATTTCACTTTTCCATGAAAAACAATTACTTAAACAGCAAAATACGAAAATTAGTAGAAAAAAGGTTAGTCAGTCATTAATGTTTATTTCTTTTTTTTTTTTTATCAGAATTGATGGTAAATAATAAATATATTGTAACTTCTAAAAGAATTGGATTTAACTTATCTTTTGTGTTAATGTCTATTTGCATACTATATGCCGTATACCCCAATCACCTGATGACGACATTGCACCCGTGCACTCCCTATTCACTGCTAAGATATCAAATAAACCACACAAGAGATCAGATGTCAGCAAACCTGCACTAAAAAGATCATGTGCATTGGATTTTACCAAGAGGGTGTTGGTTAGAATCGAACAGGTTTTCTTCAAGAAAATATAAATTCTATTTTATTGATATAATAGACGGTTTGGCTGAGTGGTCTCAGGTGCTAGATTTAGGCTCTGGTCCTAAAGGGCGTGGGGTTCAAATCTCAGAGCTATCAAGAGATGTTTAAAAATAACCCTACGGTCTCCATTTTATTTCACTCCATGAAAAAACAATTACTTAAACAGCAGAATATGAAAATTAGTAGAAAAAAGGTCAGTAAGTCATTAATGTTTTTTTTTTTAACAGAATTGATGGTAAATAATAAATATATTGCAAATTCTAAAAGAATTGGATTTAACTTATCTTTGTGTTAACGTCTATTTGCCATACTATATGCCGTATACCCCAATCACCTGATGATGATATTGCACCCTTGCACTCCCTATTCACTGCTAAGATATCATTTAAACCACACAAGAGATCAGATGTCAGCAAAACTGCACTAAAAAGATCATGTGCATTGGATTTTACCAAGAGGGTGTTGGTTAAAATCGAACAGGTTTTCTTCAAGAAAACATAAATTCTATTTTATTGATATATAGATGGTTTGGCCGAGTGGTCTAAGGCGCCAGATTTAGGCTATGGTCCGAAAGGGCGTGGGTTCAAATCCCACAGCCGTCAAGAGATGTTTAAAAATATCCCTACGCTCTCCATTGTATTTTACTTTCCATGAAAAAACAATTACTTTAACAGAAAAATACGAAAATTAGTAGAAAGACGGTTAGTCAGTCATTAATGTTTATTTCTTTTTTTTTTTATTATCAGAATTGATGGTAAATAATAAATATATTGTAACTTCTAAAAGAATTGGATTTAACTTATCTTTGTGTTAATGTCTATTTGCATACTAATATGCCGTACACCCCCAATCACCTGATGATGACATTGCACCCGTGCACTCCCTATTCACTGCTAAGATATCATTTAAACCACACAAGAGATCAGATGTCAGCAAAACTGCACTAAAAAGATCATGTGCATTGGATTTTACCAAGAGGGTGTTGGTTAGAATCAGACAGGTATTCTTCAAGAAAATATAAATTCTATTTTTATATGATGTATATGATGGTCTGGTCCGAGTGGTCCTTAGGGCCTCGCCCCAGTAATTTTAGAGCTACTAAACAGCAAAATACGTTTCGAGAAAAAGGGCGCGTAAATAATAAGCTGGGGTCTCAGAAATCCCACAAGGCTCGTTAAATCAAGAGATGTTTAAAAATAACCCTACGCTCTCCATTTTATTTCACTCCATGAAAAACAATTACTTAAACAGCAAAATACGAAAATTAGTAGAAAAAAGGTTAGTCAGTCATTAATGTTTTTTCTTTTTTTTTTTAACAGAATTGATGGTAAATAATAATATATTGCAAATTCTAAAAGAATTGGATTTAACTTATCTTTTGTGTTAATGTCTATTTGCATACTATATGCCGTATACCCCAATCACCTGATGATGACATTGCACCCTTGCACTCCCTATTCACTGCTAAGATATCATTTAAACCACACAAGAGATCAGATGTCAGCAAAACTGCACTAAAAAGATCATGTGCATTGGATTTTACCAAGAGGGTGTTGGTTAAATCGAACAGGTTTTCTTCAAGAAAACATAAATTCTATTTTATTGATATATAGAGGTTTGGCCGAGTGGTCTAAGGCGCCAGATTTAGGCTCTGGTCCGAAAGGGCGTGGTTCAAATCCCACAGCCGTCAAGAGATGTTTAAAAATATCCCTACGCTCTCCATTGTATTTCACTTTTCCATGAAAAACAATTACTTAAACAGCAAAATACGAAAATTAGTAGAAAAAAGGTTAGTCAGTCATTAATGTTTATTTCTTTTTTTTTTAAAGAATTGATGGTAAATAATAAATATATTGTAACTTCTAAAAGAATTGGATTTAACTTATCTTTTGTGTTAATGTCTATTTGCATACTATATGCCGTATACCCCAATCACCTGATGACGACATTGCACCCGTGCACTCCCTATTCACTGCTAAGATATCATTTAAACCACACAAGAGATCAGATGTCAGCAAAACTGCACTAAAAAGATCATGTGCATTGGATTTTACCAAGAGGTGTTGGTTAGAATCGACAGGTTTTCTTCAAGAAAATATAAATTCTATTTTATTGATGTATAGACGGTTTGGCGAGGTCTAAGGCGCCAGATTTAGGCTCTGGTCCGAAAGGGCTCCCACATATGATTGGGGCCCTAAAAGATTTAGGCTCTGGAGGGCGTGGGTTCAAATCTCACAGTCAAGAGATGTTTAAAAATTACGCTCTCCAATTTCACTCCATGAAAAACAATTACTTAAACAGCAAAATACGAAAATTAGTAGAAAAAAGGTTAGTCAGTCATTAATGTTTTTTTTTTTTTTAACAGAATTGATGGTAAATAATAAATATATTGTAAATTCTAAAAGAATTGGATTTAACTTATCTTTTGTGTTAATGTCTATTTGCATACTATATGCCGTTATACCCCAATCACCTGATGACGATATTGCACCCTTGCACTCCCTATTCACTGCTAAGATATCATTTAAACCACACAAGAGATCAGATGTCAGCAAAACTGCACTAAAAAGATCATGTGCATTGGATTTTACCAGAGGGTGTTGGTTAAATCGAACAGGTTTTCTTCAAGAAAACAAATTCTATTTTATTGATATATAGACGGTTTGGCCGAG